>NC_142929.1:157205472-157542972 GCF_046866305.1 Octopus bimaculoides | reverse complement strand
AAATCAAAATAAATTACAAGGATATCCAAAGTTAATGCAATACGATCGTTTCATGCGATTCCATTTATTTAAGCAATGTGAACATTACATCAAATGTAAAATGCATTTTACATTTGATGTAATGTTCACATTATACAGTAAAACTGATCAGCTGAGTGATTGAACCAATAAATCATTTAGAACTAAGTCTTCTGATTAGCACAAAGCTCGTGAATTATGTGGCTATGTGGAGCAATCCTCTTCTATCAAGAAATTCCACTCAATGGAATGTCTGCTCTTTTGGGTGTAACTTTCATGCCATAATGCTTCAACTATTAGTCATTTTAAACTCTGAAGTCACTCCTTAGTAAAACATCATTCATTAGCAGCAGCCATTTCTGATGGCAAGAGAAATGTTGGTGCACTTTCGAACATGGTTTTGGTTTAGAAGTTTTAGAATTGTTTGTTACTAAACCAGTTATCATTTCTATTGAAATGCACTGACTTTGTCCCAGTTAATTTTGAAAATAACTAAGAATTTAGTCAAATAACTTTGTCATTATTAATTTGGTATTTGGAACATAAATTAACATTATAGGCACAGGAGTGGCTGTGTGGTAAGTAGCTTGCTTACCAATCCCATGGTTCTGGGTTCAGTCCCACTGCGTGGCACCTTGGGCAAGTGTCTTCTACTATGGCCTCGGGCTGACCAAAGCCTTGTGAGTGGATTTGGTAGACGGAAACTGAAAGAAGCCCGTCGTATATATGTATATATATATATGTGTCTGTGTTTGTCCCCCCAACATCGCTTGACAACCGATGCTGGTCCGCATAAACTTAGCGGTTCGGCAAAAGAGACCGATAGAATAAGTACTAGGATTACAAAGAATGAATCCTGGGGTCGATTTGCTCGACTAAAGGCGGTGCTCCAGCATGGCTGCAGTCAAATGACTGAAACAAGTAAATGAGTATGTAATTTTGATAAAAGGTTTTAATTTGAATCCCTTTAAAATGTAAAGTTTATACCAGAACCAAGGCCAGTCTCAGGTAGATTGGTATCAAAAGGGTTAAAGGGTTTTTAACCATTTTGTTACCATATTTTTGTTGATATACACTGCTCTTGTTCTTATTACTTTTGAAAATAATGAAAAATTTAGTCAAATAACTTTGTCATTATTAAGCTGGTGCTTTCAACTTAACCCTTTGGCATTTAAACTGGCCATATCCAGCCCAAATACTCTACTTGTTTTAAGTTAAAACTGGTCATATCTGGCCTCTCACACCTACCTACCATGTCATTCTAAAAAATAAACAATCACATCATGATATCAAAGCTACAAGAAAATGCATGATTAATTCAAAACAATGTGAATAAATGAGCATTACATTTAATAGAATAATCTGAATGCTAAAGGGTTAAATATACATAAAATTCTGATGGAAAGTTTTAATTTAGATCACTTGAAAACAAGAAACTTGTATCATAGAGCTAGGTGCAGTCTTGGGTGCATTGGAATTAAAATGGTTAATCAATTATATGTGCTCCAGTAATTAATTAGTTTGGTGCACATTTTATCAGTCTTCTTTACCAAGTGGTTAGCTTACAGTTAAATTCCCTTTAATGACATCTTTTAAGATATTTACAGTGGTATACACAATATAGATATTTACAGCAGGCTTCCATGTAGTTTTCTGTCTACCAAGTTTTAACCCCAGGATGTTGATCAGCCTGTGATTATAGTAAAAGATACTTACTCAAAGAACTACATAGTGGTATCAAGCCAGGAATCACATGGCTGTGAAGTTAACTACTTCTATCCATTTTGATTTTATACTTAACTAGCAGTATAACCCGGCGCTGCTCGGGATTAAGCTAGGATTATTAAATGATTAAGTCCTTTATTTCAAACCAAAATAAGTAACATCGACATCAGATTTGAGCGAAATCCTTTGAAATTGGTTTGGCTGAAAATGGTTTGCTGGCAATTTAATTGGGAAATCCCATAAGGAATCAGTTTATTGGTTATTTTCACTTATTGACTCTTTTTTTAAATGTTGCATTAGAGATCTGCATAGGAGAAGGTTGATCTGAAGGTTTGCATTGGGGATCTGGATTGGAGTAACTTAGGAAAGCTTACCAACAACCTTAACCAAAAAATAAGGAGCCTGTCCCTTCTAGGTTAACTCTAACCCTAACCCTAATCCTAATCGTAACCGTAACACCCTAGTGGAAATCGTGCGGGTGTTAATCTGAAAAATTACCAAACCCTTTTTGTGGTCCGAAAAAACGGGGGGGGGGGTGACTGACAAATTGTTACATACGTTTTTGTTTCATAGTTGTGAAATATAAACAAAACTCTTTCGCTCCCAAAGTAGTATATGTGCGTATGTGTGAGAGTGAGAGGGGGGAGAAAGATGAACGATTTAAAATAAATAAATGATTTTTAAAAAATATATTTTAATTGTTATGTGATAAAGTATATATAATCTTATTATAGAATATAGTGTCTTTCAAAAACATCTTATATTTGAAACTATATCTCATGTTTAAGAAAAAAAATGCATTTTACTCTGTCTTCCTTAGCTACGTTTTCTTTCGTAATATGCTTTGTCTCCCTCTTCCACTTGTTCGTTCCTTTTTTTTTTTTTTTTTGTTAGACGCTGTCTTGGTGAGAGAAATTTTTTTTTTTCCTTAGCCGCTTTGTCTCCCTCTTCCACTTTTTCATTTTTTTTTTTTAGACGCTTGGCAAACACTCTGTTTCTCCCCTTCTCACAAACACATTATTTCTTTCTTTCTCTCTCTCTTTCTTTCTCCTTCTCTTTCTTTCTTTCTCTCTCTCTTGCTCTCTCTCTTCTTCACGCGCGTACGCACAGATTTGATTTCGCCATGTCAACAAACTTCAAAATTGGTAAAAGTTTATCGACAAAAAACAGATAGGGTCATGAACAATGTCCTCCTAAAATTGGAGCGACATGCGTGCTAATTTGTGGACGTGCATAACCCACATCACGTACACACACACACACAACATCTTCTGTTTTATAGATATTGATTATTATTATTATTATTATTATCATTATTGAGAATAATAATGTATAAAATCTAAGGCATCAGTTTCTGGTTACTAATTAGTTATTTCATGAATTTTTTTTAATCTCATTCTGTTTAACTTTGAGTATCCATCCTGCTTGTAATTATAACAAGCAAAAAAAGGAAATTCCAAATGCTTGCTCGTCTGCTAGAAATAGCTGCTAAATCGTATTCCACTGTCTTAAAAGCAGGAACACATCAGATAATGTAGTCTTAAATGCTCACAAAAAAAGATGGTCACTTTGATCATAGATTTGCTTCAGTATATTTGGCCTGGGTCTAAACAACACTCCTCAAAATAATAAAGCTAGTAGTGTAAAGGAAGGGTCTAAACTAAAGTCTATGTCGAATCAGAATGACAGATAATTCAATCGAGTTTTCAAGCTGACAAGGGAGTAGAAACTCCCTTGTCAGCTATGGTTGCTTGGCCTGCTGGAAATAGCAGCTAAATCTCCTTTAAACATCACTGTTTGCAAGCTTTGGACACATAAGAGGTGTAGCAGTATCACAGGAAGGTTAACTGAGAAGATAGCTTTTATGTGTGGGTACAGTAAACACTAAAACTGTGCAAATAGACTCTCTCAAATGCTTGGGGGTGGGATCATTAGAAGTTGTAGATAGCTTGTGTTGCCTAGGCAACCAAGTTAGCAGTAGAGGAGGAAGTTCTGCAAGTAGTTGCTAGAATAAGAACGGGCTGGGCAAAGTTCAAAGAGCTTCTACCTTTGTTAGTAACTAAGGACCTCTGCCTCAGAGTGAAAGGCAGATTGTAGTGCCAAGCTCTAATTGTGGAGGGTACCTGTGGAAAGGATGGACCCAGGAAGACGTGGAATGAAGTGGTGAGAAAGGATTTTCAGATGCTGGGCTTCACTGAGAAAATGGCAAGGGACCGGGAAATGTGGCGATTTGCTGTACTTGAGAAGACATGTCAAGCTAAGTAAAATTGGTGTCGACCATACATAGAGCTTCCCTTTACAGGTGCCAGTACTACATAAAATGCACTCATACTGGTGTTGTGTAAATGCACCTATGCCAGTAGCACATAAAAAGCACCCAGCACACTCTGTAAAGTAGTTGGTGTTGGGAAGGGCATCCAGCCATAGAGACATGACACAATTGGTGTCTGGCCAGATCCAAATCAAACTGTCCAATCCATGCCAGCATGGAAAACGGATGTTTAATGATGATGATACATTATTGGATAATGTAATCCCCAAATGCACTGTATTTGAAAAACAAACAAAAAAAATAAGCTGGATCAAAATTGGAATGTTTTTTGATGATAGGCATTCCAGCCAATATAGTTATACTGAACCATTTCATTATGATGACTTTATATTGAAATTGTTAACACATTTCCTTCAATAATGGCAGGTTTTTAAACAACAGCAGTAATACATTGCTCTCTGTATTTGAGATTTTATTGGTGATAAAGCAATTCAGCTCACTTAGCAGAGTCGTTATTTATTTGAATACAGCACAAACACTACTCTTATCAAGAATACAGCTTTGCATCTCGCCCCATGAGCAACGCATAACTACAGCCCTTGCAAAGACAATAAACGTTAAGCTTCAGTATCACTGACAATCTCTTCTGGTGAACAAGCGTCCCTAATATAGCTAAGATTGTAATTCAAAAACCTAGCCTTTCATCATCATCGTTTAACGTTCATCTTCCATGCATGCATGGATAGGACAGTTGACAGGACCCAGCCAGATATAAAATCAACCCAAGGCTACTGTATCTGTTTTGGCAGGGATTTTACAGCTGAATGCCCTTCCTAACACCAACCACTCCACAGAGTGGACTCAGTGCTTTTTACATGGGACTAGCACAAGCAAAGTTAGTTTGGGCAAGATTTTTACAGCTGGATGCCCTTTCAGATGCCAACCACATTACAGTGTGGACTGGATTCTTTGAATGTGGAATCAGCACTGGCAGCGTAGCCAAGTAACTCACAAGACAAGGAATTATGAGACAGGCAAGGCATTTGTGTCTGAGAATGAAAGTTAGTGTGACAAAGAGGCAGAGACAGAATGCCACAACAGAGGGGGCATTTTCTCTTCAGAAAATTACTGGTCTTTTACAAGGTTCAAATAAACTTCCTGCTTCTGGAATGGTGCTGCTTCTATGCACAGATATCTTATAGTGCATCCAGGGAACAGTTACTGATTTGCATAAAGTCATTCACAGATCCTCTGGCCTCTGACCTACAAGGATACTGTCTCCTCTCTCTGCTTCTAAGGTGGCCTCTGCTTATTGGAGCCAGCTATGTTGTACCACCTACACTCAGTTATTTTCAGCCTCACTCATCTCGTCTTGTTACTTATGTTGTGTACAACCTCTCCCCATACCGGGCACTATCCACCCCATCCAATCCTTTCTCTTCAAAATGTCAAAATTCTCTGGTGTTCCCTCCTAGCAATTGTCTTTTCTGCATATGCTGACTTGCAACAGTTTCATAGGAACATTTTACAACTAAATCAATCTTGCCAATCTGTGTGTACACGTGTGTGTGTGTGTGTGTGTGTGTGCACACATACACACACTTGAAATGTTCCTTATCAGTCAGTGACCAAATTCTCTCCTTGTGTGTTGCTCTTATTTATTCCAGGTAGCCTTGATCATATTGAGCAGGCCCACAATTAAAGGTGATACAGGTGTGATAATTCCAGCTGATGAGTGATTTTCTTTTTCTGTTTTTGCTTCTATGTTAAAACAGTTTGATATGAAGGTGATTTAGCAACTGTTTTATCAGGTCAAATGACCACGTAAAGGCTCTCTTTTAACCATAACTTAGTTATACAAAACTGAAATGAATATCACAAAGGAAAGGATAAATAACCCAATGTTTTTCTTCTCCTCCTCCCTCCTTCCACATTGTTGCAACCAAATCATGTCTCATCAAATAAGGTATTCACCGAGTTGTTGCTGTTTGTTGATAATGAATTCAATATGGGATGGACTCTAACACATTAATCATCATACATAAACCATTATCAACCAACAGGGTTTTACAATATGATATAGTCTCAGCACTTTCTGTTTCTTCAGGTCCAAAAGTTGAAGTCAGAACTGCAAGATAATGACTCACTGCTAATTATACAGTGTTGTTGTTGTTGTTGCTTTCCCATGTGTAATTTATCTTGGACTATATCATCCAATGTTTTTTGTTTTTTTTTAAGATAGTTGGTGTGATTTGAAAGAAATTTGTTTGCTATTTCTAGCATATTAAGTGATGACATTTTGGCTCTCTTATTCACTCATAATTACTTGATTGTTGTTATTAACCCCAGGTCAACTGTGGATTGAGTAAACCTGTCACCAAAGACATTCCAGTCAGTACTTTCTCTTTCACATTAGATATAGTTCAGAATTACAACTATCGATGATGATAATGTGGTTTGAGGGATATTTGGTTGCTATTTCAAGCAAGTAAAACAACTAAGTAATGACTCTTTGGGTTGTAATGGTCTGAACCAACTAGAGTGAAGTGTCTTGACCATTGGCCATTTGACAAAACATGACACCAGTAACAGAATACAAGTGCTATCAACTCTGCTACCTATAACATTTTCTCTTTACACTCCTTCGTTTTAGTTACTGCAATGTTGTTACTGATTAGCCCAGAGTACTCCTCATTGACCAAACCGATGATCAAAGCATTCCAGCTGTAACCACTCCATTGAAATGAGATTTGACAGCTATTTCTTACAGATCAAACAACCTCATTGAGGCTTAGATGTGTGAAAATTTACACTTAAATCCTTTCAATCATTTATGCCAGTTTCACAAAATGAAATGCATATTTGTCTGTGTAATGTTTCTATTAAAGCCAGATATATTTCTGGATATAACTTGTTATGATGGTAGCGGTTTCCTGTTACATCCCTTAGTACCACATAAAAAGCACTGGTGCTAGTGCCATGTAAAAAGCACCCAGTACACTCTGTAAAGAGGTTGGCATTAGGCAGGGCATCTAGCTGTAGAAACCAAGCGAAAACAGACAATGGAACTTGGTGTGGCCTCTGGTTTTACCAGCTCCTATCAAGCCATCCAACCCATGCCAGTATGGAAACAGACATTAAGTAATGATGATGATGAATTAAATGAAAAACTTTGAATTTTTAGCTGAAATAAAAATTGTTTTCTTGTTAGGTTAGCTCTGCAATCAAAAATATTTCCAATATTATCTAATATCTTTTCTCCTTTTTAAAACAGTAGTGAGATTTGAAGGAGATTTGGCTACCATTCCTAGCAGAATGTTTGACCACAAAGAGAGTGAATGAAGTTGCGATATTCATCCCATTACCAAGAGCTTTTGTTAGCAACATAAATAATTTAGCTAGCTAACTTCATCAGCCAGGTAGTTCACAGGTAATTAAAACTAGGTTGCAGACATGTCTGAGGAGAGAGAGAGAGAGAGAGAGAGAGAGAGAGAGAGAGAGAGAGAGCTAGTCTGTAGCGTATGCTCCCTACAGAGGATGTTAGATTCCTTAAATGTCTGATAATCTGTTTCACTAACACGACTGTCAAGCAGATGTTCACTGAGATAACTTATTTACTTTCACAATATGAATGTTGGTAGATCTATCTGCTTTTACTTGCCACAATTAGGTATATCTCAACTACACATGTTAATAAGAGTAGAAATATTGCTGAGAAAATTGCACCTCCATATGTGTTAAATTTTGCATTCATTATGCATTATTAATTTGTGTCTCTTAATTTCACACCCATAACAGATTGCATTATGAAAATATACTCAAAAGTTCATATTTTCAGAAATAAACATAAATACTCAAAATGTACAATAGATAAATAGATACATGGGCTACTATAAAGAGGGAAGAACATCAATTGGCTATGACACAAAGGGCCATAGAAAGATTCGTGCTTGGAATATTAGTGTAAGAGCATGTCGGAAATTAGGTAATTCAAGGATAGAGCTGGGTGAACATGTCACATGCCAAGTAGTATCCAAGAAATCAGAAAAGGCCACTCAGAAGGCTTCCACAACGATGAGAAGATGATTTTGTTAAATGATTTGAGCCAATATGGAAAAGAAGAATACACTCATGAAAGAACTGGAAGCACATTGTGACCAGTGGTATATAACAACGTCTTATAGCTTGGTCAATAGCCTGAATATACACACACAGCTAAGGCTTCTGTCTGTCACCACTAACTTTTAGGTCTCCATTGTTTAATGAGTCATGTTAAACAAAGAAAATTTGAAACTAGCTTTAAATAAATATATGAACTCTATGTAATGTTTTTGTTTTTTCCTTTTCATTAAAATGTATGCATGTAATCACATTTTGCCACCAAATATTTAGTAGTCATACAATAATTTATATTATAAAATAAGTTATTGTTAATTAAGGTTAAATACTTTCTTTTAAAAACTCGATCATAGTATAAGTGTGGATTTCACGTTAAAAGCACCATTCAAGCGAGATCGTTGCCAGTGTCGCCTGACTGGCTCCTGTGCTGATGGCACGTAAAAACGCCATTCAAGCATAGTCATTGCCAATGCCACCTGACTGGCTCCTGTGCCAGTGGAACATAAAAAGCACCATTTGAGTGTGGTCAATGCCAGTACTGCCTGACTGGCCCTCATGCCAGTGGCATGTAAAAGCACCCACTACACTCTTGGAGTGGTTGGCGCTAGAAAGGACATCCACCTGTAGAAACTCTGCCAGATCAGATTGGAGCTTGGTGCAGCCTTCTGGTTCGCCATCCCTCTGTCAAACCGTCCAACCCATGCTAGCATGGCAAGTGGACGTTAAATGATGATGATGATATAATGCATGGACACCAGGGAAAGGGTTAACGTTCATTAGTTTTTTTGTTGTTTTTTAATATATCAGTGGGGACATATTTACTTCATTTTGGATGATGTTTAACCTCGGGTGAATTGTTCCAATATTTTAGATGATATGTAGGACTACAGTATGTTCTTTTCCTATTTAACCCTTTAGCATTTAAACCAGCCACATCCAGTCCAAATATTCTACCTGTTTTATATTCAAACATAATACAAGTAGATTTGGCCTCTCACACTTACCTTACAATGTCTGTTTAAAAGTAAATATAAGCACATCATTGAAATCTTAAAGCTACAAGATAATGTATGTTTAATTCAAAGCAATGTGAATAAATAAGCAATATATTTTCAGAATAATTTGAATGTTAAAGGGTTAAGATGATAGCAGATCAAGCGGTTTCCTTTTTCTAAAGTAGGTTTGGAAGTTAGTTGTTGTTTAGCTCCAGGTCAATCCTGGTCAGAGTGACTTATGATTAAATACATTCCAGCATGATCTTGCTGACTTTTGTAATAATGGTGAGCAGCATTGTAAAATTAGCTGTTGCTATTTAACCCTAGGTCAGCGATGGGTGAGCAGACCTATAACCAGATGTATTCCAGCTTAACCATAGTATCTTTTGTAGAAACGGTAGACAAAGCATTATTTGATTAGTCAAATTAGTTGTTATTTGACCACATGTCATCTCTGGTCAAGCAGAAGAATGATCAAATGCATTCTAGTGTGACCATGTTGTCTATTATTTTTAAGACTGCATCTAAAACTACATTTGTGATAGGAAAGTGTGATTTGAGGGGTGGTTTGGCTGTTAGTTCTAGCATGTCAAGAGACAGTGTAGAGATGTGCTTGTTGGCTTATCCTGAGATTAATTAAATAGTTCACTGAATAATTGAAATAAACCAATGAATTTATAAAACAAATATATATTTAAAAGTTGGTAGTGTCTGATGCAGTGATATATTTATATAAACATTTTTATGTAAAGAAAAACACGACTTTCATTAAGATTATATTTATACATTTTATATCTTAAACTGCCAAATAGTATCTGTCAATAAGGCTGGTTAGGAACCAGCTGAAAAGAATAGCAGGCAAAGTTGTCTGGTTTATGAATTTAGTCATCTGTTTAAAGATATGGAATGATTTATAAGTGGTGTTAAAGTAAGTAATGCTTGTAATTAATTAAACTAAATTAGCTTTTCAAAAACAACTTATATCATTCACCTGTTCTTTCTCTTATTTTAACCCACTTTCCAACCCACTAACACATTTGGATTAATCCTGAACGGTTATTCTGTCTTGATATAACTTTCACCCATAAGAGTACAGAGTAATTTGACTGTTTTGATAGACTGCACTACAGAAAAAAAAATCTATAGATATGTTCTGTAGTATAGCATAGCATTGAAACAAAACACTGTTAACGCACCAGTAATTCATTAATTGGACTGCCTGCTTTGTCTTCATTATATCTCTCTCACTCTTGTACATACATACATATATATACATATATATATATTTATTCATTGCAAATGTGTGTTTAATTTCTGTACCTCTATACAGCTAGCTTAGATGGTATTATGGCTGTAATTCTGCTCAAGTGTTGGTGTATACTTATTAGTAAACCTGATTAATGTTCTTAATAGATTACTTGACTGAACACTTAAATAATCAGAGCTTATATGCATATAAATAAATAAATATATATATATATATATATATATTCATGCATATATTGTGTGCCTGGTAGACTTAATGATGGCTTGGTTTAACTGCTACTACCTGACCCTTGTGTGCTTTTAGCAGAGACCACTCTGTAGCAAGCATTCAGGTTAGGTCTTGAGTTTGAGGACAAATTCCTACTTTCCTCTAACCTATCTTAGAAGTTTGGCAAAAGGTCATCTCATGATCAAGTCATAAAGAAAATTATAAACACACATCCATTTTATGCCAATATCTTTTATATTATTCAACAATCATAAATCCTCTTCAACAAAACAATTACAACGGTTATTAGGATTTTCCTATTGATATTTATGTAAGACCATATTACTCCAGCTATTAGTCCATTAGTACACTAACAACCAATTTCTGCTGTTATGCTTGCTTTCAGGGATTTTTGTGAAAGGAAAGATTAGAAAGTTATTGTAGAAATGTTATCGATACATACTGGATTCATATGTATATTGTGAGCTTTTTATCTTAATGTTTTATATATTAGCATCATCATCATCGTTTAACATTTACCTTCCATGCTGGCATGGGTGAGATGGTTTGACAAGAGCCAGCCAGACAGAAGCCTGCACCAGACTTCTGTAACTGTTTTATGACTCCTATGCAGAGTCCAGTGATTGAACTATCCTATGCATTAAATGCATGTTGGTTAGATGCAGATGGCTTCTTTTAGGTGTAGTCATTTCACTGCTTGCTGAACCTTTCACCTATATTCTAACTAAGGTTTGCTTATTATATTTATTATTAGTATTAGTGTGTTTTATTATATTTGTTATATTTAATTAAAATAATTCTTTGATAATGTTTAAATGTGTGTTAATTTTAAATAAAAAATATTTATTAGCTTGTTGTATAGTATTATGGACAATTGAGTTGAATGTTTCCTCTATAAGATTTGGAAGACTAGTAGTTCATAGTTTTACAAGCTTCATAGTGACTTACTTGTACCCAATACATGCTGTAAAGTGGTTGGCATTAGAAAGGACATCTAAGAATAGAACCATTCTAAATGAGACAACAGAGCATGACGCAGTCCTTGGACCCATCAGATGATGTCAGACCATCCAACCCATACCAGCATGGAACAAAGATGGTAAATGATGGTGATAAATTTTGTGTGTTGTGTGTGTGTGCACATGCTCCATATAATATAAATGATTTGTGTGTGTATTGATTTTCAGCTTTCTATTGTGAATGTTTACTTGAAGCTACTAGACTTTCCATCATATTTTCAATAATTGGTAATGAGTAAGTTAGGTTTTTGTTGGGGAATGTTGGATAGTTTTTCTGACATATATATGCAGAGCATTTCCCTCTATATATATCTTTCTTTCCCCTCTGTTTTTCTCTCCTTATTTTTTACTCTTTCTCTCTCTCTCTCTCTCTCTCTCTCTCTCTCTCTCTCTCTCTTTCTCTCTTTCTCTCTCTCTTTCTCTCTCTCTTTCTCTCTCTCTTTCTCTTTCTCTCTCTCTCTCTTTCTCTCTCTCTCTCTCTCTCTCTCTCTCTCTCTCTCTTCTTGTTACTATCTGGTCTCTCTTTTTTTTTTTTTATGAAGACTTGCTAATCATTACTCTTTCACTTCTGCATTGTAATGTAAGTTTTTAGAAGCAAATTGCCCTTGGAGACAAAATAATAGCTGTCAAATAGGAATAATATCAATCAAATAATAGTAGTTAGTAGGCAACATTAATAAACTATCAAACATTATCAGCTTTCAAACAACAGTGATTAGACTTCTGAGAAGTGAAATGAAATTCTTAAAACATCACTGCATTGTATGGAATATAGGGTCTGTGTTGTTATATCAGAAGAAACAAATCCTTATTGGTGGATTTGTTAGACAGGGACTGAAAGAAGCTTGTCACACACACACACACACACACACACCTGTGTGTGTGTCTATCCATGTGTTTGCCTCCCACCACTGCTTGACAACTGGTGTTCATTTGTTTATGCCCCTGTAACTTAGCAGTTTGGCAAAAGAAATTAATAGAATAAGTATCAAGCTTAAAATTAGTATTGAAGTCAATTTGTTCAACTAATCCCTTCAAAGTAGTGTTCCAGCATGGTGACAATCCAATGAGTGAAACAAGTAAAAGATAAAAGGTTAAGATCTCCTGCATGTACAGTTTCACCTACTTGAAATCATGGCAGCAGGTACTTTGCCAAAGTGGTTTTGCAGCCAGATCAATCCAAAGACACATGATTTTCAACACACTTTCTGTCACCTGTAACTACATTTCAGTAACAGCTTCTATTAACTTTCATGTAAATCTACTAATGTTTTTCAAAGTTGTATAGAGACACCCTTACAGATGTGTAGGTAAATTAAAAACACTTGTGTGAAATTGTATCTTCTGCAAGGCTTTACTTAGTATAAAAATACAACTTGAGTGATATTTGAGGGTGATGCTGCTGGTATTTGTAGCAGGTCTTGCATGGTCACTCTTGTTGACTTGCTTCATTCATCTATTTAATAAGAACTAAAACAATTACTGTGATTTATTCCTATATATGTTTTCTCCAGTGGCTGTCTCACCTTTATCTTTTTCTTCTTATACCTCTATGAATATTTATTTTCCTTATTTCTATTATCATTACAGCTTTGTGTACTTTAAGTATTATAGTATTGTCTTTCCTTTTTTATTTTTTGTGGGTTTTTTTTCTCTTACATTTGTAGAAAATAATTTGTGGGGAAACAACAATAAATTCTATATATAACTTCATTTTCCAACATCCTACATACCACCAAAAGGTAGCTCTGTTGGCCTAACTACTATGCTAATTCAATGTGGTTAAACAGCAGGGTTTTTTTATTTTCAAATTTTCATAAAATACAAGTTTGAGGCAGTAACGCCCACTGAACTTTGGCTATCATGAGGTTAAATACGATGTAAATTTTATAACCATATCAGGTTTCAACATCTTCCCTTCACTTTCCTTTCTACAGGGTGCATAAGATATTTGTGGTCAGATTTATGTTTATAAAAAAAAACATAACTTTATTTATCAAAAAATGCTATGAGGATAAAAGTAAACCTTCTTTTCTATAATGTTATTCAATAAAGCCACCTTCAGCTTCAACAGCTGTTTCTATACGAGATCTAAATCATCTACATGCTCGAATCAAGTGGTCATGATTCATTTTGGACATTACTCTGACTACGGCAGCTTTCAAAGAATTTTTGGCATTATGGGCGTGTTCATTGACCTCTCTCTGAACAACGTTCCACATGTAATAGTCCAATGGATTGAGATCTTGGGAATTAGGAGGCCAAATGTTAGGGGTTATGTGATCTTGAAAATTTTCAGCTATCCATTGCTATGTAAATAGAGCCATGTGTGATAGTGCAGAGTCTTACTGAAACACATATGGCCTTCCATTGCATACACTGTCTATCAGGGCTTAACAATTATTTCCAGGACTTCAATGTAGGCAGAAGAGTTAATTCTAAAGCCTTGTGGAAAGAAGTAAGGAGGCATTGCATGTCCTTCATTGCTGACAACCCCCTAAAACGATGGCAGTTGCAGGAAGTTTTGTATGCATAACACATGGAACTTCAGAAGGGTCTGCACATAACCATCTGTCATTTCTTCTGTTAACTTGGTCAGAGTTTTTTTCATTTGAGAAAATCCAAATCAAATCTTCTCCTGCTGGATTTTTCAATTTGCTTAAGAGCCTTTTAGATATGATGTAGTGATTTTCTTTTGCATTTTCTGACAAATTGACCTTTCCTCATCATATAAGACTTGTATCTGATGTCTTCGTAGACAACATTTCTAACTGTTCCTTCTGACACATGGAGATCTTTTGCAATTGACCTCATGGACTTTCTGGGATTGTAATCAATGGTCTGTTGATCTTGCTGGATAAATTCAGGTGTTCTGATGATTTCAGAGCATTTAGAATGCTTTTTGTGCTTTAATACTGATATGTTTCTATCTTCAGTCTCTAGCTCCTTACAAACTTTGTAGGCAAAAGATCTGGCAACTTTTGAAGCTCAAGATATTTCTAAATCACTGTGTTCAACCTTTATAACCACAATAACAGCATACCTCTTCATTTCTTAAGTAAGCTGAGGGTCTGCTATTATTATTTTCTGAAACAAAGATTATACAGAGTTAGCAAAAATGCAGCAATGACCCAAAAAAGGTATGTTCTCAAATACCTTACACACCCTGTAAAATCATAGTAAAATAAAGATATAAGCTACCCACACATAAATAATTTCAGTTTGCTTCAGACCACACCTGTGGCAAAGCTCTGAATGAAGGTGCATAGCAGAATAATGTGGGTTGCATGTGCAACTTCATTTTCTCTATGCAGCAGAAACACGTGTTGTCATTTAACTAATTATGCTGTCAAAATTGAAGGGAAAATTTGAAAATGTACTAATCTCCATATTCTCTGTAATTGCTTTGGATTTATATTCGTAAAAATATTCATAATCCGGTGAAGCGAACCCCGATTTACCCTTCAGAAGAATTACAGTGGGATTGCTCAGCTTAAGCGATCCTTGGTGCTTCTTTCTACTTGATGCAGTTAGCCGGAACTTTGACTATATGTGAGAGCTCTTACAATACCCACCTTGATAATCTAGCTTTGTACACTCTTCATGTATGTATATATTTATTCTTTTGACTGCGGCCATACTGAAGCACTGCCTTTAGTCAAACAAATCGACCCCCAGCACTTATTCTTTGTAAGCCTAGTACTTATTCTATCAGTCTCTTTTGCCAAATAGCTAAGTTACAGGGATGTAAACACACCAACATCGGTTGTCAGGCGATGGTGGGAGGACAAACACAGACACACAAATAAATATATATATGTCAGTAAATACTGGGGTTGTGTTAACCGCACGTGGAGAAATAATAGGAAAATGAAGAATAAAGCAGAATGCTAAACTGGAAGTATATTTTAATAAAGATTTCTAACCGGCTTTCATTGCGAAGCAAATTTTCAGGGAGAATGAAAATGTTTTTTACAAAGAAGTACAAAATGAAGAAAATATTATATAAAAAAATATATATACCAATACATTATATTGTCTTTGAGCTTTTGAAGTTCAATGGTAGTTCATGTATATAATGGTTGGAAAAATAAGGATGCATGAGAATTGAGAGTTGTGTTAGGTTTAAAAAAAGGGTTAAAAGTTTGTGTTAAGCAGGAAGTGTGGTGTCAAAACAGGAAGTGTGTGTAAGGGGAGACAAATGTTTTTAGTTGGAGTTATGAACTCTTTTTCAACAGGAAGTTTATGTCCTGTTGAAAAAGAGTTCATAACTCCAACTAAAAACATTTGTCTCCCCTTACACACACTTCCTGTTTTGACACCACACTTCCTGCTTAACACAAACTTTTAACCCTTTTTTTAAACCTAACACAACTCTCAATTCTCATGCATCCTTATTTTTCCAACCATTATATACATGAACTACCATTGAACTTCAAAAGCTCAAAGACAATATAATGTATTGGTATATTTATTTTTCTATATATTATTTTCTTCATTTTGTACTTCTTTGTAAAAAACATTTTCATTCTCCTTCTTGAAAATTTGCTTCACAATGAAAGCCGGTTAGAAATCTTTATTAAAATATGCTTCCAGTTTAGCATTCTGCTTTATTCTTCATTTTCTTATATATATATATATATATATATATATATATATATATATATATATATATGATGGCTTCTTTCAGTTTCTGTCTACCAAATCCATTCACAAGGCTTTGGTTGGCCCGAGGCTATAATAGACACTTGCCCAAGGTGTTACGCAGTGGGACTGAAACCAGAATCATGTGGTTGGGAAGCAAACTTCTTACCTCACAGTCACTCCTGAGCCTGAATATATATATAATCATCATCGTTGTTCAATGTCCGCTTTCCATGCTGGCATGGGTTGGACGGTTTGACTAAGGACTGGTGAGCCAGAGGCTGCACCAGGCTCAATCTGATCTGGCAAAGTTTCTACAGCTGAATGCCCTTCCTAACGCCAACCACTCTAAGAGTGTAGTGGGTGCTTTTATGTGCCACCGTCACGAGGGCCAGTCAGGCGGCACTGGCAACGACCACGCTCGAATGTTGTTTTTCACATGTCACCGGCACATGTGCCAATAAGGCAATGCTGGCAATGATCACGCTCGTATGGTGCTTTTTACATGCCACCAGCATGGGAGCATTCTACCATTCTTTTCATTTCCCAACATCACCTCTAATTTCACCTCCTTATTGCTGAACTTTATATGTTTCCATCTTCTCTCTTACACTATCTGTTTCACTTTAACTCTTTTTTAACCACCTCTTCCAAAGTTTAATTACTGCTTGCATCACAAACTACTGACCATCTCCATCAGTCTCTCACTTATCTATTTATCTATCTAATCTACCTGTCTTTATAACACTTTATTTTTCTCTCTCTCTCTCTCTCTCTCTCTCTCTTTCACCTATCACAGCTACTGCTTTTTCCTTCCAGCTTGACAGAAGAGGGAAGCCAACCAAAACTCTACACATGACTTAGCATTTTATATATTAAGATATATATATTTGTAAGTAAATATATATATATGTAAAAATTTGTAAGTAAGTATTTTTTGTAAAAATATTTTTACATTTGAGGTCTTTTGTTAACAATTTATTTACTGCATGCGCCTGGATTGTTTCTCTTTATTGTCATGTTTTCATCGATTTCATGTGAGTTTCGATCATATTACTTGGTGTACATTCACACTACTAGGCTCTCACACCTGAGGTGTGTACAGTATTGTCTTTTGGAAATGAAGACTTGTTTGTATGCTACATTAGATTTACTTTATGTAGGTTTTTGATGTTTCTGGTATCATTTTAGTCATTCTGTTTTGTTGTATCTGCCGTCAAACCCCCTCCTCCGAAATTTCTGGCCTTGTGCCAAAATTTGAAAACCTTATGATTGTTGTTGTTATTGTTACTGTTGTTGTTGTTGTTATGAAAGTGGCAAGCTAGCAGAATCATGAGCACACTGGGCAAAATTCTTAGCAGCATTTTATCCATCTTTATGTTCTGAGTTCAAATTCTATCATGATCGACTTTACCTTTCACTCTTCTCAGATTGGTAAAATAAGTACCAGTCAAGTGCTGGGGTTGATGTAATCAATTAGCCCCCTCCCCTCAGAAACTGGTGGCCTTGTGTTAGAATTTGAAACCATTATTGTTATTAAGGTAGCAAGCTGGCAGAAATGTTAGCAAGCCAGGCAAAACAGCAGCATTTTGTCCATCTTTATCTTCTTAGTTCAAATTCTGCCGAGAACAACTTTGCCTTTCATCCTTTCAGGGTCGGTGAAATAAGTACCAGTTGCATACTGGGGTCAATACAATTAACTAGACCCTCCCCCAAAAATTTCAGGCCTTGTGCCTTTAGTAGAAAGGATTATTATTATTAAGGTGGTGAGCACACCAGACAAAATGCTTAGCTTTGCCTTTTGTCTTTTTGGGGTTGATAAAGTAAGTACCAATTGAGTACTGGTGTCAATGTAATCAATTTATCCCCTCCCCTGAAATTGCTGGCCTTATACTAAAATTTGAAACTATTATTATTATTATTATTAATATTATCTTTCTATGGTTTTTAGATGAATATTTAAGAGAGATGGATGTTGCTAAATGGAATTGTGTCCAAGTAGCAGACTGGCTTACACAAAATGGCTTTGGTGAGTATGTGTATCTACTGACCGAGACTCATCGCATTGATGGGCAGGTGCTGTTAACACTCAGTGAGAATGACCTGAAGCAGGAACCAATAGCAATTCCAGTCCTTGGTGATATTAAACGCCTTATGCTGCATGTACAACACTTACAAGTAACTGCAGGTAACTCTTTAACAAATTGCAACCATTCCTATGTCCGTAAGGTGGACAGCAGCAGAATGACTGTACGCCGACGGAATCTGCCTAGTCCTGTAGAAAGCCAGTCTGATACATCATTGTTTGAAGATTGTGATGAAGTGTCAGGAGCTCAGTCACAACATCTTGATCCAGAAATTTGGAAAACAGTTTTAAGTTTTTTCTATATATTCACCGTCTTTCTAATTACGTCATTTGTGATGGTCATTGTCCATGAACGAGTTCCTGATATGCGTAAATATCCTCCTCTTCCTGATATATTTCTGGATAATATGCCTTATGTTCCATGGGCCTTTGAAGTCTGTGAAATGATTGGAATAATCCTTGTCAGTATGTGGTGTGCTGTTCTTTTCTTCCACAAACACAGGTAAGTGCTACTACCTCAGCTTTCTTTTAACACTGTCAGTAAAAGCCTTTATTATCTTAAATCTATGTCCATTTTGCCATTTCAGCTGCAATTTATGTATGTATGCATGTAGTAGAGATATAGTTATGTGGTTAAGAAGTCAGCTTGAGGACCATGTGATTTAAGTTTCCTTTCTACTTTTGTGGACTCTGTCAGCTAGTGTCTTCTATAATAATTGTTTTTTTTTTACATATGAATGTTTAGAGATTCCCCAAAAAGGTATAGCAAAATCAAAATATGTCTGAAGATTTCTCCTGTACATGTTGAACAAATCAAAACAGTATAAGTAAAAGACTAACGATTTTCTTTCTCATTGAATAATTATTTCCATTCAGCTTTTTTTTTTTATTAATTAAGTTCACTGTCAAATACAACCAGTCTGTTTTTAACATGAGAGAGTAAAAGACAAAATTCTATTTTTGATATTAGTACTCGGCTACAGACTTATAGTGGGAGTGAGGGTGTAGTTAATTGAAATCAACTTCACTAAATATTTATTACTTGTTTTGTCAACTCCTTGAAAGAAACAAAGGCAAAGTTGACATCAGGATTCATGCTCAGGCTGAGAGAGACAAAAGAGTGTCAAACTAAATGCCTACAGCATTTAGAAATGACCCTTTACTTTTTGAGATCAACTTTCACGCATCTTTCCAGAAGTCAATAAATAAACTAAACAAGTACTAGTGCCAATTTGGTATTCCTATAAACCGTCTGAGATGTGAATGAAATTATAACAAGGGACTAAAACAAATACTATAGTAGCATTTTGGCTGGTATTCTATCTTTTCTATCATTCAACTGCCTTGCTTTGATGGTAATAAATGATTAACTATTTTGGTTACATATATGCTCAATATTCCTTTTTGAGCTATCAGTTTGTGAACATCACCTGATGAATTACTTAATAAAAACTGTGTTCTTGTCATGAAACTTTCATGTAAGAATACAAAAGTTACATGTCTTTCAAGCATTTTGTTTTGTTTTTTTTACAAAATACTGTCCTGTTGGTTTAATACAGACAAGGTCACCACACTTCCCTAGGCACTCAATGCTGAAAGCTGAACAGATGTTGTTAAACATTTTGTGCAATGCCCCAACAGTTCCAACCCACACTTCTGGAGATGTACTTTTACTTTATGGATCCCAGAAAGATGAAATAGAAAAGCTGAGTTAGACATGCTTAACCAGAAGCTCATTTATACTCTTAATGTTCAGCTTTTACTAATTTTAACTCATAATTTTAGAGCATGAAAAATTTAAATTTTTCAAACTCTGGTATCCTATCCAGGAGTCAATTTTTTTCAACTGGTTTATGCTCTCACTCCAGATCTAATCATTGGCCCATAAAAGACTTTCAAGGATTAAAATACAATTAAAATGAAGTAGTTGAAGACCCTTATAAATGCAGTTGATCCATTGCATAAGAATAATCTGCATTATTAGTAGATTTATTGGTGCAGTTGTTTGGGTTTTTTTAATCTAGAACTTTCCTTAAGGTAGTATATTTTTTGTGCATGTTTTATTTTTCCTATATAAGTATCATGTAAATTGTTGATTATAAACATATTTTGATCTTCAATGAGACATTGGAAAAACATTGAAATGACTTGATGGTTTGTAAAGTCAGTACCTCGAATATATACAACTACATTTGTAATGATTTCACTCCTTTATTGTACTGTAGTCTCCTTGATTTTATGATAGAAAACTGAAGATTGGTATAAAAGAAGGGAAAGCTACAACACATAGGTTGCAATAGTTGTGATTAGCACATCAAAATATTGAGTAATTCTCTGACTGAATTGTTGTCCACTGTGACTGCAACTGAATGGACTCTATTAAAAGCATACAAAGACTAGATGATAGTGTTTAACCTAGAGATAGATGAAGTCTACCACAGAAGAACATATACAATCTATTTTACAGACTGCCACACACTGACCATCCTCCTAATTTTACTCACCAAGTGTAGATGTTTTCAGTATTATTGTAGAAGACCTTTGTCAAAGGTACCACATAATACAGTTTAACCTGATTGGAAAGTGAACTTCTCAAACACAAGTACATACTTGCACCCATTTATTTTGTATATTTTCATTTACACTGCTATAGTACCCTCCATATCATCATTATCACCATCTCTGTTTTCATGGTTATGGACATTTTTCCACAAGCAATTTGGTATTAGTGATTTGACATCACTGTTTCTGCACAAAATCCATTTGGTAATTGACGTTTTGATGCAGAAAAACAAATGTTAATTGTATTGTACATAGTACCTAACTAATTTTTACTGTAGAAACTCTGCAAAATATAGAGATGCTCATAATGACTAAATGGAAAACTAAATAAAGCTCAATTTTTAGATATATCAGTATAATTATTTCTTTTAACAATAATAATCTTTGTTTATTGATATGTCACATAAGGGGAGATAACTCCATATTTTAATTAATTTTCATTTCAATATATTTAATATCACTTGAGTGGCGAGCTGACAGAATTATTAGCGCCATTTCGTCCAAGTTCAAATTCCACTGAGGTCGACTTTGCCTTTCATCCTCAATAAAATAAGTACCAGTCGAGGATTGGGATCAATGTAATTGACTTACCCTCTCCCCTAAAATTACTGGCCTTATGCCAAAATTTGAAGCCAATATATTTAATATCATTCACTCTCTCCTCTCTCCCCTCATATGTAACCATCATTTGATGTGCTGCTACTTTACACACACACACACACACATATATATAATCCTTGTTTTAAAATTGATTTTTTTATGTGTGCACATCTATACCCCTACACCCAATTTGTACCTTTCCTGAAAATCATCTTCATAACACTCATCCTTCATTAATCTTCTAGCCATGGCACTATTTCCTTAGTTGCTGTAATTATATGAGACCTGAAGTGCACATACTCCATTCCACTTTTTCATTCTGCCAGTTGTCCTTCTCTTTGGAACCACTTCCCTTACCAATCATCCCATTCTCCTAACAACATCCCTTACCACTTTATTTCCACTGAGCACCATCTCGTATCTGCCATCAATGCCCCATCTCTGTTATTATTCAATATCCAGTCCTGCATGCCTCTGACCTTTGTCTCTTCAACTTCTCTTTCACCCATATTTTACATAATCTCCTTATTTCTCATTTACCTAGTTTTATTATACTATTGCTCTCCACCAACACTTCTCGTTTTAGTTTTATTATACTATTGCTCTCCACCAACACTTCTCGTTTTTTTTTTTTTTATTCCACCTATCTTCTTTTCACTAATCCATTCCTATTTTCCTCACATTCCCCCAAACTGAGATTCACCATCGTCTGCACCTCCATCCATGTTCATCATTCACAGCATTCATTTCTGTCCTCATCTTTACAGTCTGTCACTTTTCTTTCACACTCTCATCACCCTCTATTCTTACTCCCTATTCTCTTTTTATTCTCCTTCTTATACCATGAGGCTATGCCCTGACATCTTTTCGCCATTCTTTCCTCTTTTCTTGCTGATGTAACTATGTATCTCCTCTGTCATACTTTAGCCTCTCAACACCTGGCACAAATCCACTTCCCTTGATACTGAACCCCTTACTCTATTACAGGAATCTTGTCTTGCCTGTTACTTGGTAACCTCTTTTGTGCTGGTGCCACAACAGAAGCACTCAATACATCAGTATACTCTGTAAAGTGGGTGACATTATGGAGGGCATCGATCCATAGAAACCTTGCCAAAAACAGACATTGGAGCCAGTACAGCCTTCTGCCACTTCAAATCCTGTCAAACGTCCAACCCATGCTAGCATGAAATATGGACATTGAATGAAACGATATGTACACACACACACTCATCAGTTTTTAATACACACCTCAAACCCCTTTATCTCAGTTGTTATTTTATGGTACCTAACATGCAAAAACTTTACTCTCTTATGTATGACTGCAAATTTCAGAATTTTACTGATACTTGTACCTTTAACCTCATGCAGAATTTATGACAAGGCTAGGACTTTAATTCATAAATACAGTCTGGCTGGTAGGCTTCCACACAGTTATTGTTTATTCATTTTCAGTTAAGAGGCTAGGATCAACCCAATGTTAAATGAGAAAACCCTTTTCCACCATCACCTACATAGGTTACAACTTAGAATTTTGACTGCAAAGCAGACTTATCTATTTACTACACTGCACACACAAACACTGGTACCATACAAGCCAGTGAGGGAACCCATAGTGATCACACTAGAAATAGCAACTAAATCCCTCAAATCATACACTACTATCTTAAATAAAGAAGGTTACATAACACAATGTAGTCTTTTATATACAAAGAGATGAGATGATCACAGCTGGAATGCTTTTGATGATAGATCTTGTTGATTGGTGCTGACAAGAGATTAAACAACAATGTAAGAGTACAGACCATATGGAGAAAGTATTTATGGAAGTTGGTTTTGCTTAATCATTGATTGCTCAGTTCACTTGATTTTTATTAGGTTTTTTATTTCTTTTTCAGGTTTATTTTAATGCGAAGAATGTTTTCCCTGATGGGTACTGTATTCTTGTTACGCTGTGTTACAATGCTTATTACATCACTATCTGTGCCTGGAGTACACCTGCAGTGTGAAGCTAAGGTATATTTTGAGTCCTCACTTAGAATTCTTTAATTAACCTGTCCAAGTTCCTCAGTTATTTTTTTTTAATTCTTGTTTTGCTTTCCTTTTTTTTTTCATGACAGGGACCATATTTTGCAAGACCTCAAAAGCCAGTTGGAGGGAATGGGAAGGAGAAATCATGATTCATTGATTGCTGCAGTAGAAAGCAGCAACACTTGAAGATGTCTAGTTATCCTCAGACTGGACACCTGATCTGAATATTTGCAACAGAGTGGACAGATCCAGTAAAGGCATCCAAGAGCTAGTGGTGGTGTTAAACTGAGCAATGGATTAAGTCTAGCACCAAAGAACTGGTACAGTCCATTCAACAGGCTTCTGCATAATTTCTATTTACCCAGTTTCACTCACAAGATTTGAGTGGACACAAGACATTTGCCCAAAGTGTCATATAGTGGAATCAAACTGAGAACCATGTAATTATGAAGCAAGCTTCTTAACTCGACACCTATAGATTTAGCTGTCTTCATTTCCCATTCTAACATACTAGGAAAAATAGTGGAGAGAGAAAAGGTTACTCTTTAAGGCAAAAATATCATTTTTAGTTTCCTATTTATCCATTTTAATTAAATGTGTAAATATCCAAAATGAGGGGTTTTCAATAAGTCTGATTTTTCAAACTAACCTCATCTTTAGATCAGGCCTTTTGGAAAGAACATTATTTACCCATACTTTAAAAAATAATGGTTTCTAGCTGGAATACTCTCATATACTCTGTACATAATTAGGAGTAAGACAGCTAATTTTTATTGGAATTTACATTTAATACTGAAAAATCTTGACAAATATTTCATGTTGGCATGAGCTGATTGTGTCTCTTAGCATCTTGCTACTTGTCACATAGCTTTTGTCATCTGGCACACACAGTAAACAGATACACACAACTATCTTTGTTGTACATGTCACTTTTTTTTTTGGAATAGTTATGGTTAGAACATCATTGTCCTTTTAACGTCCACTTTTCCATGCTTGCGCAAGTTAGATGTACTTTCAATTACCAACAACCATTTTACAATGCAGACTTTATGCAGTTTATTATGCTAGTGAAACTAAAGAGGATGTCTGCTGTACAACAAAAGAGTCCTCTCTGGTATGAATCAGTATTTTTATTTAGAATTGCTTTTCTTTTAGATGGGTTGCTTGCATTGGGTCTTCTGGAATCCATGCCTGCTTGTCTGCCAAATTTATTCTTTCCTTTAATGGCATGATTTTTACACTTGATGACCTTCCTAACACTAACCGCTTTACATTTTATTACACCACCAGAACTAGAAAGGTTATAGCTTAGAAAAATAGTTTCTTTAATCTCGCCTCATCTCTAGGATTTTGGTGGGTGTTTATTCTCATGACTTTTTGCAACTGCATAACTTCTGTTTCCATATAAAATCAGAAATGATCAACTGAAAAAACTAGTTTGTCAAATGTAATCATTCTTGAGATGGTTAATTTAATCTGTAATCCTTCTGTGATTCATTTCATTTGAAAGACTTCCAAAATATCTAAATCACTACAGATTTGTCCATGATTTTGTATCATGCAGCAATACAGAAAATATAAATTTTGGTGTTATGAAATGGTCTGTATTTCCAAAGACCTTGCATGCTCTGCTGAATTGTAGATATCTGAATTAGTTCCACAAAATACTGTCAAATTCTGACCCCACATATATAGACATAGAGGATGCACCAGGCAACCATGAACAAATAAAAATTGAAGGAAAATAAAACACCAGTCAGTAAAAGTAACATACTCCCACAAAATAGGGACATTCATTTAGATTTGTCAAAGGAGCTGTTCAATGAAACCCTCCTCAGTTCTGATGCAAAACAAGATTAGGTGGTTCTCATCCATCACACCCACAGCAGTAGTCCTAACCTAACCTCCAACAACACTTCTGATGTAGCAGTAGCAATCAGGGATTCAAATCCTGTGAGTTAGCTGACCATGTGATGTTGGAGTCACATGATCAGGCAGTTCTCCTGATTCTTGATGAATGTGAAACTGTTGTTTCCTTATCATGTAGGACAAGTACCTGATGTCTTTATGTACCATACATCTGATATTGGACATTGCCACCTTGAGTTACTTGGTAATGGCTTTCATTAACCTGCTGGGATTGTCATTGATGATGTCTTGGACTTGTTGTATGAGATCAGCCATCCTGACAACTGAGAATGTATCTTTCTCTTGTCACAGTTAATACATCATTGCCAGAGATTCCTGGCTCTTACCCAATCTCAAATTCAAAGGACTCAGCTACATTCAAGAAGCTAATATCTCATTCTCTGTGGTTGGTAGCTAGAATATGAGCACAATATGTCAGATTGAAATCTATCATGCTGAAACTGTTGGTACATCTGAAAAAAAAGAAGACAAATTAAGCTTTGGTACATTTATAGCTTGTGTTTATAAATACCTGTTGCAGCCTGTATTACTCATTGACTAATATTGTTTTTTCCCTCTCTTCATAATTATGTCCAATTCGCTTTTTAATTTCATTAGATATATTAGAACTAACTTAATCATTACTTTTCATGCAAACAGAATCTCTGAGTTATTTATTCTCTAAAAAATATTACTAATAATTTTGTATGCCAACTAGTGTACAATATTGTATTAGTGCTTATTTTTCTTTCATCGCTATTTTGACATGCACAGGGAAATCTGTACTTCATTGAGGTTGTCTAATAGGATTGAAATATATCTGGGTTTGTCATCTGTACTCACTGGAATAATTAAAATGATATTAGTCCTTAACTGATATTGTTTAATATTTATAATTAGCTTCTTATTACTAACTGTATATACTTAATACAGTTAAGACTAACTTAACTATTTTGATTATACATTGTAAATATGTAGACTTATTTCTTTACTTGGTACAGGACAATGATATCTGGGCAAAGTTGACACGTACTTTAGAAATTGCTACTGGATTTGGTATGACACTCCAAGGTGTACGTACATGTGGTGATTATATGTTCAGTGGCCATACAGTTTGCATCACAATGCTAAATTTTTTCATCTCTGAATGTAAGTACTCTACAAATTCTCATTTCATCATTTATATTGTCATTCCTCCAGCTCAGGTCAACTACAATCCAGCATCCCTATAATTGGATGTTTTAGACCTGGGCTCAGTAGGATGTGATTTAAGAGTGGTTTGGATGCTTGTTTAAAAGATGTTTGATTATATATCCTTTAAATTAAAAATGGATCTCAGTCAGAATTTTAAACTCTGTGGAGTGGTTGGCATTAGAAAGGGCATCCACCCATAGAAACCATGCCAGAACAGACAATGAAGACTGATGTGGCCCCTGGCCTTACCAGCTCCAATCAAACCATCCAACCCATGCCAGCATGGAAAATGGATGTTAAATGATTATGATGATGTTGGTATGTTCAGTTGTTCATTAAACTAAACTACCAAACTCACTGAATTAGCATATAAATGGTCAAGTATTCCACTGGCATGTGTACCTCAAATGTAATTCTCGGGCAGAACCAATGTGACAAGACCTGTACCATTTGTACAATTTGTCTGACAGGTTTCTATCCAGTTTTTGTCTGCCCAATTTTACTCACAAAATATGGGTTGACCTGAGGCTGTAGTACAGGACACCTGCCCAAGATGCTATGCTGTGGTATTAAAACAGACCTCCTGATTGCAAAGTAGACTCCTGAACCATTCAACCATACTATACTTATGAAACTTATAAAATGTAAAACCCTACTTTGTCATCCAGTGCTGGTGCCATCTAAAAAGTATTCAGTCCACACTATAAAGTTGTTGGCATTTAGAGGGACATCCAGCTGTAAAAACCATTCCAAAATTGACCTCACCTGTGCTTGTGCCACGTAAAAAGCACTCAGCCCACTCTGCTGGGTGGTTAATGTTAGGAAGGGCATCCAACCATAAAATCCATGCCAAAACAGACACAGAAGTCTAGTGCAGTCTTCTACTTGACCGGTTCCTGTCAAACCATCCAATCCATGCCATCATGGAAAGTAGACGTTAAATGATGATGATAATGACATGGTAAGAGGGACTTAAAATTCTGTTATTTGTTGATGCAATTTATTTTCCCTAATCCAGCGTAATTTGTTAATGTCTTACACCATTGATCTCCAAATGGTACATTGCAACATAGTATACTACTGTGTCACCAGATGTGGTTAGGTACTCCATACCAAATAATAAAATTATATTCAAAGGATATTAAAAATACATGCTTGAGAAGATCCATCAAGCCAAGTGAAATCATATTGCTTGCGAAGACCCATCAAGCCAAGGGAAATCATATTGTTTGCGAAGACCTGTCAAGCCAAGGGAAATCATTGCTTGAGAAGAACTGGCACCCATGTCGCTGGCACATAAAAAGCACCTTTCAAGCACTGGACCTCATAGAGGCAAAGTGGCTGATACCAGTAGCATGTGAAAAGCTCCTTTCAAGTGTTGGGCCTTATGGAGGTAATGATGAATGACCAAGACCTTTGGCATTAGGTCTTCTTCTCAAGCACAACATATCAAGCCAAGTAAATTCACAGTTGTGGCAGACACTGGTGTCACACAAATGGCACCCATGCTGGTGGCACGTAAAAGCACTCATTACACTCTTGGAGTGATTGGGATTAGGAAGGGCATTCAGCCTTAGAAACCATGCCAAATCAGACTGGAGTCTGGTGCAATGATTCAGCTTTCAGCTTGCCAGCCCTGGTCAAACCGTCCAACCCATACCAGCATGAACGACAGACATTAAATGATGATGATAGTAAAATAATAAAAAAGTATACTAGCAAACATACACATCACACACTCTCACCCTCTCTATATTTCCCTGTTAGATATTGAGGAGGAAAAGAACAGAAAGTGTATCATGTCTACAGGCTGTCAAAATATATATTTACTTGCTTCATCCTTGTTGAAAACCTGTTCAGAAGACGACTGTTTCCCACACCACTTTCATGTGATAATAATGTTGTTGTTCTTTGTTTATTACAGATACATCCCGGCAGCGGTTTTACTACATCCATACTATCACCTGGGTCTTGAATCTTTTCGGCATCTTTTTCATCCTTGCAGCCCATGAACACTATTCAATTGATGTCTTTATTGCTTTTTACATCACTACCCGTCTCTTTCTCTACTATCACACATTAGCCAACAACCGTGCTTTAATGCAAAGAGACTCCAAAAGAACGAAAATTTGGTTTCCACTTTTCTCATTTTTTGAATCCAAATGTGATGGTATTGTACCAAATGAATATGAATGGCCTCTGAGTTGGCCAAAATTTCTCAGGGAAAATTTTAAAAAATAGTATTATATACAAAAATGCTTTAAAAATTTTTTTTATTAAATTTTATTTAACATTTTCATTTGATTTGAATTTCTCTTTTATTTTTATTGTTTTTGATTTTTTTTTTTTTTCATTCAAATAAAAAATTTTTGAAATGATTTCAACTGGTACAGAGAAAAGAGTTAAAGAGTAATAATTCAATAATTTTGGTTAAATTAATTCCAGCAATACAAAACCCTTGTGAAATAATCCCCTTTCATAAACCACCAAGAAATTATTATAGCATATATCTTTAAGTTTAAAAGAAACTGGCTTATCAAGTTAGTGTTGACCTCTGACTGATGGAGCTAGTGTGCAGTGGATGGGTAGAATGCTAATTGTTGCTTAACCCTGGTCAGCCCTAATGGAGCAAACCTGTGATCTTCAGAACCTGAACTAACTCTTTTGGGTGTTTATTTATAACTTATTTCACTTTTATAATTGATGTATTATTGTCACTGAATCTCATTTTTTACAGTCAATATAAAATCTGAAACAGTGTATCAAATTCAGAAGCCTACACAAGCACATACATATATAACATTATCATCATCATTTACAGCCAGTTCCTTTGCTGGTATGGGTGATTTCTTGTTCAAAATTACTGCCCAACTAGACAAGTAAGAAAACCATGTCTCACTCATACATTCCATTATGATTTCTATGACTGGATGTGAACAGAAGTTTACAAACCACTTTAAAGAGTCTAAGAGCATTTTATTGTGGAACCAGCACTTCAGAGGCTGTATTGTCTTCAACTAGTCTGAAGGGCATCCTTTCTTGTCTCCTTTAATGCACCAACCACTGTTTTCTGCTTCTTCCCTTGCAAGGTATATTTGATGTCTAGCTTCTCTTTCAGGTATGTTCTATTGTTCTCTGCTACCCACTTTCTTCCAGTCCTTTCAAGCCTTTTTGTTGTTATAGATTAGATAAGACTGAAAAGCAAAGTCAGCATTGGTGAGATTTGAACTTAAAGATAAATACTGCAGGCATTTTGTCTGATACTGTTAGTGTTTCTCAAGGTAAAGGTAAGGTGTGACAATATTATGGTGGTTATGGATAACTAGAGAATTGGATGTAAGTAACAAGTGATTAAACTTGCAATAAAATTCTAATTAAAATTTCTTTCGTATATATATATATATATATATATATATATATATATATATGGTGGTTGTCTACTCCTTACAGAGTTTGACCACCTCCTGCACCTACACCTTAGCCCTTTCATGGTGTCTGATGTGGCTTTTTAAACCAGACAATGTTTTGAAAAAACACCCACACAGATTGCACCTCTGATTTGTACTACCAATACCTGCAGGTAAGTTCTGCTCATTGTGGATCCTAACATGTCTTTTAAGACCCCCATTGGATTTGCAAACCCTCTGGCACACACCACATTCAAACGTGTGCACAGACATATAATCAGAATATTTATACACACAAACACACACATGCTAACTTTGTTCACGGAGGGGTACTCTCTTGTTTTGCTTTGTTTTTAAATCAAAGTGAGGCATAGGACAAAAGAGGTTGGAAAACACCATAAAAATTACTTAAGGACCAGTAATGTTAAACTGGATGATGGATTAAAATATTGATTTATGTTGACAGTCTTTAATAGTTTCTCATCAATTCATAGATTAAGATTACTGAGATAATTGTTGCATCTGATTGAGGGTTAAGTGAAAATGTAGAGGCAGAAATATAAAGAAATTCAAGTTCACAAATGAATGTTTGTACATATTACAGAACCTAGGAAGATAGATAAATAATTGTTCTATTTAGCCCTATATCAGTCCTGACTGAGGTGGCCTACAGTCAAAGACATTCCAGTACTGACCATCTTGTCTTTTTTTCCCATAAACAATACATTTGGGACTAAATTATCAAATGTTACCTTCTTTTCTAAAATGAGTATAATTTGAGGGAGATTTGGTTCAATGGTCAAAGTGTATTGGGCCCAGAGGTGAATTAGTGGTATCAAAGTTTATTGGGCCCAGGAGTAGGTGGGTGCATCAAATAGTTCTTAGTGGAATGTCCTAGCCATCAATCATTTCAAATTAATGCAAAAGATGTTGGTATTACATTAAAAGAGGTCTAAATTACAACATCAGCCTGATTAGAGAATGATCAGCCCAAAAGGGGACATGTGGAACCTGGAGATGAATGACAATACTCAAACAACTTTAACATTCAAGTCGATGGTCCAATCTGAACCTATTTAGTGCCATTTATTTTCAAATAAAAATTTGCAATTATATTTACATTTTTTTTAATTAAATAATGTGGTGTTTATGAGATGAGAATAAATCCTTTAACATCAGGTTATTTTAGCAATAAAATACAGAAATGCTTTAAAATTAAACAGAAGTTTATATTATTAACATGAGTTATAAAGACCACACCTTCAAATCAGATTTCAAACAGCCCAAATTTGAAAAAGAGCCACATTAATTTGTAGAAAGTGTTTTAATATTTGTGATTAACATACAAATATTAATCAATGCCTGTTAGCTTAGAAATTGTCATTTCTCCATACATTTCCACTTGCACAAGACGTTAAATGATGCACATCTCAATTTTACATTGTTGCACTTGCACAATGAACATGTTTGAACAGGAGCATTTTATTTCAAGATTGACATCTTTTGCTAATGGTAGTATCATTCAAACTAGAACTAATTTCTTCTCTTTTCCACCACAATTGCAGAAGCCTTCCACAGGTGTCATTCACTCTCAAATTCTAATACTTGCTTGAATAACAATTCTTTTGAAATGCTCTTCATAGATATCAGTCATTGGGGTATACTCAGCACATTCCTGATTTTGTAACAAAACATTTTCATTCTCAGAAGTTCAACATTGGAATCATCCATGCAAGATTCATTAGAATACAGCTTGCAAACAAAATATACCACAACCTCTTTCAGTTGTAATATGTGTGGAGTGCTAGTGGCAGTTCAAATTCTTTGATAAGGTTTGGAATTTTGTCTTTTGTCTTAGAACTTTTCATCAAAATAATCTACCTGAACAGTTATTGTGAGGATGTGAATCAGCATGTTTCAACCAATGATAAACAACTTAAATATCCAGTTAGATCATTAGTGGTACTGGTTTCCATAATGTGTGCCAATAATATAAATTGTTGCAAGAGTGGAGAGTCCCCTTTAGAGAGTGTTGGTGAATATGAAGAAGATTTTTGAATTCTCCCAGATTTTCAGGTGAATTTTTAGTTAAACGCAAGCCACTATACTGAGCATTTATCCACATGATGAAGGCCTTTGATAGGGCCACTGCACTCTGTACTCTTGTAATCACTAAGAAAACCAGATGTAGACAACTGGTTTCTATGAGCCATGCAAGTTATATACAAAGATAATGTCAGCAAAAAGATAAATGGCTATGAGTCCAACAAGGTATATAGTGTGCAGGTGGATGTCCATCGGAACTTAATTTTTAGCTCCCTTTTGATAATTATTGTTCTCCAAACCATAACAGAGGAGTTTAATACAGGCTGTTAGTGGGAACTCTTGTATGCTGATGACCTAGTTCACAAGAATATATGGATGTAGGACTTCACTATTAAGTAACGGTTGAATGCAATTAGTAGAGGTCTCCACTTGTAATGATTATGATGTAACATGTTAGAGGTCACCAATTGTAACCAGTAAATTGTGGCATAGAGAAAAGGTTGCATTTGAAGAAAAGCTGCATGTTGCATAACTGAGAGAAACTGATGCAAAATAATTTATACTCATTATAAATATTATTCAACAATTATAAAGTTGATCAGAACTGCTACGATTTAGAAGTAAATACAAATATTAGTTAATGGAGAACCTCTGGTAGGGATTTACTACTGTGTGAAAGGAGAAAGGTAATGGTATAAGGCTACAATGAGGTTTGCCATTGCAACATGTTAGTTGTCTGCTAGTGGCAGAGAGAAAGAGAAAGATGTTATCTCTAAAAGTTGCAGATGGAGAGAGAATAACTATTTTAACTGTCTGGAATCTCAGAATGGAAAATGCTGAGCCGGTCAATGAAGACATGTTGGCTGCTTAAATAATAACTGAAACAAACTCATGAACATTTAGCTGTAATATTTATTGCTGGACATAAAAACATTTCACGTTGGCAAATTACAATGAACAATATCAATAATTACCAAATAAAAGGAGAGAAAAACTGTTCTAAAAATATAGAAAGCAGTCAGTCCAAAAATACAGCCATCTGCACAAACCTCTGAGGCCACTTGTGGTGTCAGTGGTCATTGGTCATCTGCATGGCAAGAGTGGATGGAGGCATGAGTCAATCAGCTGCCTTCAACACTGATTGAGAGCCAAATACAATTTTTATTGGGGACAAGAAGTCGAATTTTAGAACATTTGAGAAAACCTTATCACACCACAGCCTTACACTGATTGGTCAACTTACAGACTGATCACATGAAATCGTGGTGGTTCACTCATGATCTAGCAGTTAGGTTTCAAATCCCTACTGCAACTATACACCATGGGTTCTGTCATTTGCATGTTTACTTTCGTTATTTTAATCTAATAATCGATTTCCCCATAAATTTTGGCAAACACACACATACCATAGAAAAGACATCCTAATTTAAGGAAAATAGATTTAATTTAATGACGAAGACCATGTTAACTTATTTGAATGCATAAATGCTTAGGTTCCATGTCTCCAACTTCGGGTTTAGTAGATACTAAATACCAAATAGGTGTTTCAGGGCTTGTGGGGAAGTACGACTCCTCTATTCTCTATTTAACGAAACAAACTATAGCAGTCTTTTCTGCTGTTCTCACTCCCGTTTTCTCCCTCCAACAACACATCACATGAATTCATTGCTGTAATTATAGCCAGGATTTCGTAATGTGTGTGTGCGCATAAATTTTTTTTTTAATGCTGTTCTTGAAACGTTTAAATTTTTTTGTTTTGGCATTACCACAAGCATACCCTCAGGTTCATTTCATTTCACTTACCTTCAGATTTTAAAATGTTATTTCATTCTAATCACTGAATAGTTAATAATGAAACTTCCATAAACAGAGAACAACAGCTTGGAATACATTGTCAACCATGGGTTCCAATGTATAGATTTTTATATAGACAAAAAATTATACACTTTGCTAACAGTGACTATTATAACCACAATTAAATATCATCCTCCCACCTAAGTTACTCTATACTTTCATATCACTGAACATTTTAAGTTTTGCTATTAATTAATTATTTTTAAAAATCCATAAATTAGGATGGTTTGGATGAAAGGAGGGTGCTTAATTGCGAAAACTTTAAGGAAAAAGATGCAAAAATGGTCATTCTACGAGATGATAGTGAGCCCATTACCGAATGCTTGCATCATTTAAAGACTAATTGGGACTTTGCCGGTCCTTTATAGATTTCTAATAATTAGTGTTAAAGATATATGTAAACACTGTTAAATTTGTTAAAATTTATAATTTCTGTATAATTACACAAAAATAAAAAATAAAAGTTGTATATCACTGAGGAATAAAATACTTATTGTTGTTTACTACCACCCTGCGCCAGTCATCCCTTACTCTCAAGTGTTCCAGCAGTAACTCTTACATCTTTTATTCAGAACATATTGCCCAATGTGTCGTTCCTTTTTTAAGAAAGTAAAGTGTGGTTTGACTGTTATTTCTGCTGAGTCGAACGACCTTGTATAGGTTCCGTCTGCAATACTCTTTATTGGATTAAAAAGCCGAGTTAACTTCGGTATTTTCCGTAAAGTAGCTAAGGGAGATAACTAATGTAACATTGCATTATAATTTGAAAATGGCGACGACAAAGAAAAGTAATGAGGTTCTGTTTACAACAGACACTTCAGGAGAACATTGGAATGTTTGTATGTGGGATTTCCATTCAGGAACCAGTTTGTCTTACTACAAGGGAGGTAGCACAACCTCTAGAGGCTTGGCTTTGATTGCTGGCGAATATCTTTTAGCTGCTAATAATGCCCGGTCTGTGTTACACGTGTGGACATTACAAAGGCGGGAACAGATGCAGAGCAAAGTTGTATTTCCGAAAAAAATATCTTCCCTTGCTGTTTCACCGGATGGTTGCTTCTGCGTGGCTGGAATCGAAGAAAAGATCTATGTTTGGCAGGTCAGTTCTGGTGATCTATTAGCCATTGTTCAAAAACACTATCAAAATATTACATGTGTCAAGTTTGTTGATAATATCACATTTGTTAGTGGAGGCGAAGATAATTTAGTAGTGGTATGGTCATTAACTGATGTCGTACGCATTTGGAAAGATGCCTGCTTGAAACCTGAGCCTCTGTTTACATGGAAAGATCATTCATTGGCAATTACTGACATACACGTTGGTGCCGGAGGACTTCGATCGCGAATCGTAACAGCTTCCCTTGACCAAACATGTAAAATGTGGGATTTATGTTCGGGTCAGTTGTTATGTGACTTCGTCTTCCCAGTGGGGATATCGTCGGTTGTAATGGATGCTGCAGATAGTTGTTTATTCGCAGGAGCTAAAAATGGACATATCTATACGGTGGATCTCTTTGAAAACACAAATAGCCGACAGAGACATGTGGCGAGTGATACAGCTATGATAAAACGAGTTACTGCTTTTAATGGACACGATCAGCAAGTTACATGTTTGGCAATGTCAAAAGAGGGCGACAAATTAATTTCTGGTTCCGATGACTGCAACGTTAAAATTTGGGACATCAGTAGTGGCCAGTGTATACGAACCTTACCTCACAAAGGTGCTGTCACCAACGTTTTGATTAGCCCTGTCACACCAGCTATGTTGAACCCTAACTACAAACCGACGCGGCTACTTGGCCAGCTGAAACGAAACCTTCAGTCTGTCGACGAAGAAGGTGAAACTGTTGGAACTGTCCTCTTGAAAAATCAACCACAATCTTGCATATTTGAACCTTACACCGAAGAAAACGGTGATGTAATTGTTGCATACAATAGAGCCGTAAAGAATACCGGAACAAGTTTGGATATTCCTTATGAAGAAGGACACAGTGATATGAACGAATATGAGAAAACGGAACTGATTAAGAAACTGAAAGATGAATTGAAACAAGTTAAGAAAGTCAACAACAAACTCTTTGAATTCTCTATATTAAAGCTATCTGAAACCTGATGAAATAAATAAGAATGCTTACAATATTGTCCTTTTTATGTTCCTTTAGTTAACTCTTCCTATAAAACAGTCTGTGTGTTTCATTTAATTTTGGGTATCCTTTCAGTACCGAAAATTCTATCAATGCACTTTTAGTAACATTGTTTGTTTACATCGTGTTGTCTTTTTTTTTTTTTTTTTAAATCCATCTTGTTCATTTGTTCAGTATTCATGATCCAACAGAAGTTGTATCGTTCCTACTTTTGCCTAGGACTGATCAGGCTACTGGTCTCATTCTATGGCAATACAAGCGCAAATAATTCAGTTGATATAGGAAGGAAATTATGATTGATATGTTTTAACAAAAGAAAAGATACACATTTAAATATTTAATTGTTATATCTTTATTTTGAACATTTTTACATTTAATGCTTTGACATTTTTCCTCCCCTTCCTTGCACTAAAGTTAAACTATTGAATTGTGTCAAAATTTTAGTAAGTAGGCTAACATCTAATTGGACATAGATGTGATTAACGAGGCTAAAATAGGTAACAGATTAACATGAACATATTGAATTAAGGAATTTTATGATGTTGGTCCTGTTGTAATTACATTGCAATTAGATGGGCTAAGAAGAGTTTGAAACCTTACCATTAAAAAAACTAATTATTTATGCTTCCTTTTTGTGGCTAATGGAAGAAGGACAGTGCTTATGATCTTTTACAAAGGCCTCCAATATAGTGAATCCTGGTAACTTGCAACAGTGAATTCTACTAAAGACACCCATGGACCAGAAAATGGATTCTATCACTTGAGTAATCCTCTTCTGAGAAATATATTTCAAAAGTTAATATTGCGTTCATGGATTTGAATAGTCATAATGTCTTTTAAATTACAGTTTATCTAGTTGAAAATTAAAGTCTGCTGATGTAAAGAAATCCAGTACAGTTGCTGTGTTGAGGAAGTTTTTGTGTGGTTGCCCAATCTACCAAAAAAAATAGATTCCCAATGGATAAAAGAGTCCCCTGGGTGCTTTTGATTGTAGATTTATTCAATCAGTTTAAACAGCTCTGAAAAAGCAGTCCCTAAACAATCCTATCAATTCATGATTTATAATTAAAAGTTGAAACATTTTCTCTTCAAGCTAATGTTATTACTGACTTTGCTAGAAATAGCCAAATCTCTCGAATCACACTGTCTTTAAAAAGGAAAAACACTTGGTAATGTTTTCCAAGATAAACTGTCTGGACAAACTTGATGGTCATGGCTTGAAGGCCTTTAATCACAAGTCTGCTTCATCTAGAACTAAGCATTTTCTTTTAAAACAATATGACTCCTTGCTGGTTTGTAAAGTTGTCCAAACATAATATATAGAACAATCTAGTACAGACAGGACACGTCCTGTCCATGTACTATATTTACTTAATAAACTAATAATTTAACTCCCTATACTCTTTTACTTGTTTCAGTCATTTGACTGCGGCCATGCTGGAGCATCGCCTTTAGTCGAGCAAATCGACCTGCGGACTTATTCTTTGTAAGCCTAGTACTTGTTCTATTGGTCTCTTTTGCCAAACTGCTAAGTTACAGGGACGTAAACACACCAACATTGGTTGTCAAGCGATGTTGGGGGAGACAAACACAGACACACATACATATATATGATGGGCTTCTTTCAGTTTCCGTCTACCAAATCCACTCACAAGGCTTTGGTCGGCCCGAGGCTATAGTAGAAGACACTTGCCCAAGGTGCACGCAGTGGGACTGAACCCGGAACCATGTGGTTGGTAAGCAAGCTACTTACCACACAGCCACTCCTGCACCCTATATGCAATAATCTTTAAAAAATTTTTAACTATTACAAGAACAGAACAGTCATCATTTTAATGCTTAGGGTTTCATTGCTTTTCTGTCGTGAATATGTTCATCACAGCAATTTAATGAATCTACATTTAGATTTTTTTCTCTGTACACAATTTGTTGTGAGTATATGGGAAAGAAGAGATTTCTATGGTGGGTGTAGTAAATTATAAAAGTATTTTTGTAATTTTAAATTTATTTTTAGTTTTATATATATGGAATTAATGTGAAAAGGATAAATTTTTAAACATTTACTCTTGTTTGTTAATTCCTCCCCAGTCTTCACATGTCCCCTGCATTCAGGGCCCAAGTCTCACTACCATGGAGCATAGCCATTTCTTACACGAGCATCATACAATCTCCCTTTCACACTAAAAGGCCTTTTATTGACAACAAAAGTACTTGCTCTCTGAACTTTCTCCATCCTATTCTTATTCTAGCAAACTATTCTTTCAGAACATCCTCCTCAACTGCTAACTAGGTCACCTAGGTAACAAAAACTATCTACAACCACTAGAGAGTCTTCTGGGTATTTGAAAAAATCTAATTGCCATGCATCCTTATATTTTTGTTGTACTTGCGCATCTACCACATACAAAGACTACTTTCTGTTAAACTTCCACTGATTCTACTGCACCTTTTATGTGTCCATAGCTTGCACCATGTAATCAAATAGAATTCCTTCCAACACCTTTCGTACATATTGAGCCAAACCATTTACCATATGGAAAGATACTCTTATCTACTTTCTTGCTAATTACAACTTTGGTCTTCTCTAAGTTAATTTTAAGGCCCTCTCATTCCAGATTTTGCTTCTGTACCTGGAATTTCTTTTCCATTTCTGTTACATATTCCACTATAAGTGAGGTCATCAGCAAATAGTAGTTCCCACAGGCCAGTCTTAAATTCATCTGTTATGGCCTGGAGAAGTAAGAGGGGACTGAGAACCAAGCCCTAATGAACTCCTAAAGTCATCGCTGTACTTATAGCTGACTCTCACCTTACTGACAGCACCTTTATACATGGTTTGTACAGCTCTAACAAGCCATTTATCTACACCTAACTTCTTTGGAAACAACCAGATTACAGAGCAACTCTCTCTGTCAAAGGCTTTCACAAAGTCAATGAATGCTAAGTACAATGGTTTACTTTTGGTTAGATACTTCTGCAGCTGTCACACTAGGAAGATGGCAAGCCATATTACTTTTCTCTGGCACAAACCCAAACTGCATCTCATTTAATCTAATTCTGGTCCTAATTGAGCTATGATCCTATTCATAAAATTAATTAGTTGAATGATTATGTCTAATCAACAGATCCAATGCTTCAGAAATACTATGTCTCTGAGAGAGGACCATATTGCACACACTGACATAGTGATTTATTTGAATGTAGGGCAGTGTGTTAATATGGACACACTTTCTTCTCCATTGTCCAGTCTGTCTGAAGATTCTGATAATTGTCACAGTGGAAATGGGCTTGTTCAGAGTACAACAGTTGTTATTCTGAAATTTTCACTGAAGTGTGCATACCAGCACAACATGGAGCTAATGAAGTTGTTGGTGCTGCTATCTTTGTGGTTTTCTGGACTAAGTGAGTGGGATCATCATCATCGTTTAACGTCCGCTTTCCATGCTAGCATGGGTTGGACGATTTGACTGAGGACTGGTGAACCAGATGGCTACACCAGGCTCCAATCTGATTTGGCAGTTTCTACAGCTGGATGCCCTTCCTAATGCCAACCACTCCGAGAGTGTAGTGGGTGCTTTTACGTGCCACCGGCATGAAGGCCAGTCAGGCGGTACTGGCAATGGCTATGCTCAAAATGGTGTATTTTACATGCCACCTGCACTGGCAACAATCTCGCTCGAATGTCTTTTCACGTAGTGTTGCAAATTTAAATATATATGTCATGGCAATGGCTGGCTGAAATGCTTGTGATAGCAAACTCTGCCCCTCACATATCCCAGTTGCTGTACATTTCGGTATTGTGAATGTGGTTTGTGCAATATATGATATAAAATTAGCAGTTTTGTGTGTATTGTTCTTGTTGTTTAAACCCAGATTAGCCCTGATTTGACATAATCAAAAGCAATCCATCTGTGATGATCTTATCTTGTGAATCTAATACTTCATTGTTCAATGTGTCCCTTTTTTAAGATGGAAGGGTTTGATCTGAGTAAATTTAGTTACTAGATACTACATGAAAGCTTATTGAAAGGGTCCTACCTGTTCTAAATGGTAGGTCTTATCCATCACCAAATTTAACGCAAGCATCAAGCCTTTAGATGCCTGTAGCAGAGTCCATCCAGTCAGTTGTAAGTATTTCAGCCAAGTTGCTGGTCTGAGGATAACTTCCTCCCTTCTTCCCAGTAGTTTTAGGGGCCTTGAGGAAGGCCATATGTACTACATTGCTTCCAACTAAGCCTTAAGAAAATCAGTTTTTTTTAATGAATGATGAGAAGGCTGATTATGTACATTCAAAAGAAAATTATTATTTAACTTCAGTCAAGACTGGAGTTAAACAAGGATCATAGCAGATCCATGATAAAAAGCATTCCAGATAAAATCGTGTATTTTTTTTTTTTTTAGGAGTAAGACTACGTTACTTCATATGTCCTTACTTCTTTTTAAAGGTTGGGTGTTATTTAAGGGAGGCTTTACTGCTATTTCTAAAGGGTCTAGTGACAACGAGGGATGGTATTCTTGATAATGGCGACAGAAGTAAAGAAAGGACTGGATTCTATTCAATACTTGGAAATGAAATTAGCTACCATGGATGAAAATTAGACTCGAAAGTTCGTATTGCATAGTGGACAATATCTTCACATTCCCATTCTCTGTTTATTCTTTGGCGAGATAGCCGATATGAAACGAGTCAACAGTAACGCAGAATGTACTAGAAATTGATGCGTAATTTAATGAAATAAAGAACTTTCAACGAATAAATGTAAGACTCAGTGATGAGGAGGGTCTGTATACACTGGACACTGGATGCTAATGATAACCAAAGGATTAGATAATAAGAGACAGGTAAAAAAAAAACCGTTACCGCTTGGTTTTCGTTTTCTTTCTCGAACTAAAACAAGCAAATTTTAATTTATCGAGTATTTTTTTTTACGTATGGCATGCAGTATATCCCCACTTAACATATTCATGCCATTGGTCCACTTGATTTCCCTTACCTCATATTTTTAATAAAGAAAAAAAAACATTGGTTTCATATTGGAAAAAAAAATCAAAATATAATTCAAAGACACCTCGAAAAGTATTGTTAAAAAATATTTAATATAATAATTAACTTTTTACATAAACCTCAGGTTTACAGACAAGGATATAGATTGTTTGTTGTCCTTATACTACTCATAGATATTTATGACGTAAATGGAATAAAATAATTATAACCAAGAATCGAAACCAGATTGCGATCTCGCTTCATAGGTGTAGGAGAGATCTTACCTCTACATTACATAGAACATAAGAATTTGTTTTACGCACCTAGAAGTTCGATTGACATGTGTGCCAGAGGTGACTTAGGACTACAGAACAACAATAACAACTTGACACACAGAGGTCACGACTGAAGAATGTCGGGTAATAATTATAATCTCATGTAAAATCAACAAACAATTAAACTCTCTGAAAAGTTTTAAATAAGTTTAGAAAGGGTTTAAATATAACTCTAATATTAATTAAAAATTAAAATAATAATTTTCAAAGGTATTTTAATGGTTTTGATTACAATTTTCCAACTTATTGTTGATATGTTGATCGTCCCGGGACTGTTTATTGGTGCTTAGTAACGAACTTTAAAGTAGCATCATATGGCTACAGGAGTGACTTTGATACTTCCTACTGTGCTACTTACGATTGGTTAATGGAACTGTTGAATTGTGTGTTTAATCGACAGTTTTCTGGAATATCGTCTATAAGAAATTTATAATATATGAAATCTGTTTTATCTCTCCCTTTGAAAGTTAATTATGGGAATATTAGATACACTTGCTCGATGGTTCGGCTTGAAACGGAAAGAGGCTAATATTTTAGTCATCGGTTTGGATAACAGTGGTAAAAGTACAATTTTAAACTATCTTAAACCTTCGGACATAAGATCTCAGGATATTGTCCCGACTGTTGGTTTTAATGTGGAACGATTTCAAACAAAATCTTTGTCGTTTTCGGCCTTTGATATGTCAGGCCAGGGTCGCTATCGTAGTCTATGGGAACATTACTACAAGGATTGCCATGGTATTATCTTCGTCATCGATAGTAGTGACCTCTTAAGAATGGTTGTGGCCAAAGATGAACTGGATCATTTACTCACACACCAACATATCAAGAACCGCCACGTCCCTTTGCTGTTTTATGCTAATAAGATGGATATGAGAGATTCCATTTCCAAGCTGAAATGCGTCGAACTGTTAGGATTAGACCAACTTAAGATCCGAGCGTGGCATATCTGTTCTAGTAACGCACTGACCGGTGATGGTGTTAGTGAAGGGATTAGCTGGCTCACCGAACAAATTATTGCAGTTAACAATAACAACAGAAATTAAACCGAATAAACTTTCAACAAACTTCCCAACTATGTCTCATTGCTTCTCCAGTGAAATAGTTTCTAAGCTGGTATGGTATCTTGAAACCAGCTTCTCTTAGATTTTTACTTGAACCTCAAACAAATATATATTCATTTCTTTTTCACACTTTTCATGCAGCATCTTTATTTTCTGTTTTCTGACGCAGTGTGTGTTGGAGTGTTTCTTTGTGCATGTTGTTTGTTATTTACACGTACACGTGCATGTGCATATTAAAAATTTCAAACTCCACCCACTAAAATATTAACATTTTGTTGATAAAGAAAACACAGATATATATATGGCTCTTTTGTAGAATTAGAGTTTTAGAAATGTGCGTGTATATATATTTGTATATATAATTAAAGTTAACGGCAAATTTTTTTGATGTTTATATTATCTTTTACAGACATACACATATCTATACACACACCACACACTCGTCTGTGTGTGTATATATATATATATATATTATACACACATACATACAGAGAGACAGACATACATACATACACACACGCACACTAAGTCAGTTACGTAGCTATACAGCTAAATAATATACAGGTTTAAATGAACATGTCTAATTGATGAAATATCCATGATATCTGATCGATTAAAAGCATGCCCCCGTGCCTTTCAAACTCTGAGTATCGAACTTATAATTCATTCACCGTGTCTTTCAAATTTATGCTGCACATAAATTCACTGAGTACTCGTTTCTTTTGATTCCAAACAGATGTGTATATGAGTATGTCACTTATCACTTGCTATGCATGAAACTCTCGACCTCTGTGATAGTTTTGTAACTTCCTGCCGATTAGATATATATATATATATATGTACTAAAAAAAAGTACCCTGTACACTCTGTAAAGTGGTTGGTATTGGGAAGGGCATTCAGCTGTAGAAACTCATTGCAGCCTTCTGGTTCATCAGTTCTTGTCGAACTGCCCAACCTTGCCAGTATAGAAAAAAAGGACGTCGAATGATGATGAAAATGTATATATATATATATTATTTTGGTCAAGTCAGCTTCTTGCTACTCTGTAGGTATACAGGATCTTCAGTTGTCACAACTTGCCTGAGGATGATTCAACCCAAATAAAATGTTCATTTCTACCATGGTATTAAATATACGTATGCATATGTACATATGGTAAGAAGCTTGCTTCCCAACCACATGGTTCCGGGTGCAGTCCCACTACGTGACACCCTGGGCAAGTCTTTTCTACTATAGCCTTGGGCCAACCAAAGCCTTGTGAGTGGATTTGGTAGACGGGAACTGACAAAAGCCCGTCATATATATATATATATATATATATATATATATACACAGACATACATATATATATCAGCTGTAGAAACTCTGCCAAATTAGATTGGAGCCTGATGTTGCCATCCGGTTTCACCGGTCCTCAGTCAAATCGTCCAACCCATGCTAGCATGGAAAGCGGACGTTAAACGATGATGATGATGATGATGATGATTTCTTTGTATCTATGTTTGTCCCTCCCATCACTCCTTAACAACTGCTGTTGGTGTGTTACATCCCTATAGCTTAGCAACTTGGCAAAAGAGACCGATAGAAGAAGTACTAGGCTTAAAAAATAAATCCTTGAGTTGATTTGTTCAACTAAAACCCTTCAAGGTGGTACTCCAGCATAACTGAAACAAGTAAAAGAATATATATATATAAAGAGAGAGGGAGAGAGAGCGCACACATATGTGCTCTTCAGTACTGAGTTCTATTTTTTTTTGTTAATTCCATCAAACCCTGTTTTATTTATGTACATATATTACATGATGTGTGTGTGGAATGTAAGGAAATGATTTACAGATTTACAAAGGACAAATAAACATGGAAATCCCCCTTATCAACCAGAGAAATCAGACTCTGGATGTATAAAGTCCAAGACGACTCTTCTAGTTAGTTATACTTATGATATAGGAAATATCACTGAGGTTGTAGACAAAAACTAAAAGTAAAGCATAATGACATATAAAGGAGATAAAACTACAGGCAGAATCAATGCAGTGACATATGCTATATACATATATAAATAAACAAATACATATATGTGTGTGTGTGTATATGTACATGTGTATGTATATATATATATATATATTAGAAGGTTTAGAGGTGATGTACAGGTATTATATATTAGAAAAAATAATAAGGTACTCAGAGATCTGGATGGTTGTACATTTACAGATTTTTATTAATATGTCACATGTTTTTATAAATCATATATTAGCACTTGCATCTACTCTAATAGATTCTTCAGATTTAAAAAATGTATATATATATTTAACACACATGTAGACTTTCAATAAGACAGGAGAAAAAAACAACTTGATGGAAGACTCCATCTGATGATACTTTGAATGCCTTTAACAGTCTTCTGTTGCAATCATTCAGGCCAGTTAGACAATACCTTCCATTAGTCTTAGAAGCCATGTAATGGGCCCTGGGCACTAGTTTTCCTCTGCAGTAAAAGAACAAAAAGAAAAAAAAATGAAAATACAGGTTTGGTGAACAACCAGGAGAAATAGAACTGAATGCTAAGAGAACATATAAATTTTTATTTTATATATGTTATAGATGCAGGCATGATTATATGGTAAGAAGCTTGCTTCTTAACCACATGCTTCTGAGTTCAGTTCCACTATGGCACCTTGGGCATGTGTCTTCTACTATAACCTCAGTGCTAACCAAAGCCTTGCAAACTGATTTGGTAGAAAAAAACTGAAAGAAGCCTTTTATCATCATCATCATCATCATCATCTTTTAACATCCGCTTTCCATGCTAGCATGGGTTGGACGATTTGACTGAGGACTGGTGAAACCGGATGGCAACACCAGGCTCCAATCTAAATTTATATATATGGCAAATCCTACTTTTTTCTGCCAAGGACTTATACGCCCTAATATTAGACTATTTAACTTAGTCAATACACAGTGATCACTTATAAGCTTTAAACGTATAAAAAAATATTTTTATTTACAAATTGTAAAATTCATACCACTTAGCAAATAATTGCAGATATGTATATATATATATTTATGTGCATGTGTCTGTCCCCAACACTTGACAACTGGTGTTGGTGTGTTTATGTTGCCATAACTTAGCAGTTCAGCTAAAGGGACCCAACAGAATAAGTACCAGGATAAACAAGAATAATAAGTACTGGGGTCGATTCATTCGACTAAATGGTTACAGTCTAATGACTGAAACAAGTAAAAGATCAGCACACACACACACTTACACATATTATAGATATATAAATGTATACGCTGGCTTGTTAATTTCAGAGAATTGTTAATAGCCTGAAATTATGTCCCCTTCTTCTTCAGAGTTGGTTGCAACTGCTACTATGTAATTGCTTACTTTCTCAAATGGCAAAGATAATTTCAATAAATCAAGAATTCACCTTTTATGGTATTCAGTATACCCTTTCTCTTCTCACCTTGTTATCTAAATTTATGCTGTTGTCAAGTTATTTCTCTTGGCTCGTTTTTGTTTTAATTATTTGAATTACTCTAACATATATATGTAATGTATGTACATATGTATGCATCCATACACACATGCATGGCTCTATTATTGTTGTTGTTGATATTATTATTGTTATAACTGGCAGAAACATTACCACGTTGGACAAAATGTTTAGTATCATTTCTTTCAGCTCTTTACATTCTGAGTTAAATTCTTCCGGAACCAACTTTGCCTTTCATTCATCCATTCAAGGTCAATAAAATAAGTACCTATCAAGTGTGTTGTGAGCATACTTCTTCCAAAAAATGGGTGACTAAGGTGATCAAGGTAGTCAGAGTGTGTGATAGGATCCTTATGCTTAGATTAGTTTTCCAAAGTAGTACAGTAACTATTATTTCTACCTATGCTCCTCAGCTGGGACTGCCAGACTAACAAAAGATCAATTTTATGGCACCCTTTTGCAGACTACTTCAATAACAAATGACAGTGACCTTATCTTTGTGGCTGGTAACTTCTATGGGTGTGTTGAGCAGCATCTGAGTGGCTTCCATGGTGTACATGGAGGCTATGGAGTTCTGCAATGCAAATGACCTAATGATCTGCAATACTAGCTTCAGGAAACCAGCCAGCCATCTACTCACTTATCAATCTGGTGAATGCACAATCTAGATTGACTACATTCTCACTAAAAAGCAGGAAAGATAGTCACTTATAAACACAAAAACCTTCCTTATTGAAGAGTGCATACTCAACATAGGTTATTCATTATGACTTCAGATTTTAGGCTATAAGGATTCCAAGGAGCAAACCAGTATGGAAAAGGAAGATTTGGAAGGTTAAGAATCCTTTGAATAGTCAGAGATTTGGAGGTATCCTAATTGAAGCATTTGGCAAGAAGAGGAGGAGATAGTGACATATAATGGAGGACAGCTGCAAATTCCTACGAGACAACTTAGTGGGTGCTCCAGACCAAATTTGCAGCTGATGTAAAGTTCCAACTAGACCTAGAATAACAGGGTTGTGGAACAGAGTAGTAGACAGGGCCATTAGCGTGAAGAAACAGGACTGGAAGAGTGGCAGTCGAAGAAAACTATATCAGGGGGCTAGAAAACAGGTATATTTAGTTTGGGGAGAAGCTGAAAGGAAGAAGTTAGGCATTGTTCTGTGGCATGAGGACCAGAGGCTTGAGGTGTTCTGGATTGCAAGACAGCATGTCAGAGAAAATCTTGATGTTCTAGGAGAGAGGTGTTTGCATGGACAATGGTACACTTGCATTTAGTGATTCTGCAAAGAAAGCATGGAAGTGCCACTATGAAAGGCTGCTAAATTTGAAGAATGCATTAAAGGAGAATTTTCCTCTTGTGGACCCAACAGAGGGGCCAGCAATCCAAATTGATAGCAGCATAATAGATAATGCAATTAAGGGTATGAAGACAGTGAAAGCTCCTGGCCCATCAGGAATCACTGCTGAGATGCTTTAAAATATCTGGCAGAGTTGGATATGGCCTAGTCACCTGTATATTTAATCAAGTAGTCCTGGAAGGTATCATATCCAATGACTGCTGTAGCAACACTATAGTCAACTGCTACAAAGGTAAAAGTAATACCTTAGACAGAAATAATTACAAATGTATCAGATTACTAGATCAGGTCATGAAAGAGTCATAGTTCAACCAATTAGGAAGAGAGCTTAGCTGAGATGCAGTTTGGTTTTGTGCCAGGAAGACTGCATTGATATGGTCATATGATGCATATGGATGAGGACAGCTGTATAAAGAAGTGTTGATCTCTGCAGGAGAGGTAGACCCAGGAAGACATGAGCAGAAATGATCTTCAGATGTTGAGCTTTACAGAGGAGATGATAACAGACCGAGACAATTGACAGTTCGTTTTGTTTGAGAAGACATGTGAAGGTAAGTAGAATTGAGGCCACTCACAATCTGTCCCCACCATCAAAACTCCCACACAACTCAACTTCCTACCCTTTCCTCTGCACCATCCCCTGCATGCCCCTCCACACACCTTCATGTACCTACCCATACACACTCTCCGTGTCCTCATATATTTACCATAGCATTCCCAAGCCACTCCAATTTCTCTCACCATCACTTGCTGCAGTTAACCTCTTCTGAATCTCTAAACATCTCTCTTCACACCCTTATGAAACATTTCTCTCTATCTCCTCTGTACCACTTATATTATTTGTTACAGTATGTATTTGAATCTACCAGGATTACTTGACCTTTCATCCTTTTAGTGGCATTAAAATAAGTAACAGTGACATTCCATGGGATCGATTCAATCCAAACCAGTGTGCACTGTGGTATCAGTGGATTTAACTATCAGTATCTAAAGCAAAAGTATGGCACAAACAGTAGCATCTTGGTACTCAATACCTAGCAGACTGTTATCTTTCAATCTGTGTATTCAAAGTTCAGATCCTACTAGGTTCATCTTTACCTATCTTTCCATTATGCTTCATAAAATAACTGCAGGTAATATAATGAGATTCATTCAGTCAACTGTACACTCTCCCTTACTAATTTCTAGCTTTAGACCAAATTTGGAAGTCATAATGCTTATTGTTACAGTTTTATCTTTAAATCAGTATCTCTTTCTCCATGCTATTCAGTATCATTTATATACCATGTATCATACCAATATTTTTTTGTGTATATGTATGTATTATATATATGTGTATATATCATCATCATCATCGTTTAACGTCCGCTTTCCATGCTAGCACGGGTTGGACGATTTGACTGAGGACTGGTGAAACCAGATGGCTACACCAGGCTCCAAACTGATTTGGCAGAGTTTCTACAGCTGGATGCCCTTCCTATATATATATATATATATATATATATATATATATATATATACATATTACACATGTATAAGGGATGACCACTAGGTGGACATCCAAAATTTTTCTGGAGAACATTATTTTTCTTTGTGGTTGGGTCGTTGATGACCTCTTTCTAGCATATTGGATGTCCACCTAGTGGTCATCCCTTATACACGTGTAATACAATTTTTTCTGAATTTTCAGATTTTTTTATATGCTAGGCCACTTGGTTTTAAATTGAATTAATATTCACTTTATCACCCTATCTATATATATATATGCCTGTACTAGGATGTGTGCAAGTGCATTATTTGATGGATGCAAGCATGTCTAAATTATTAACAAGTTTGCTTTGTAAACATGAGATTCTGAATTCAATCATACAGCATAGCATCAAATGTCTTCTGTGAGTGCTCTGTGTCAACCTAATCCTTGTGAGTAAAAAAATGCACCACACAACAGCTACTACAACTTCATGCTAGAGTTATTATTATTATTATTATTTGAGGTTCATTACATGACAAGCTGGCAGAATCTTTAGCACACCTGGCAAAATGCTTAACAGCATTTGTCCATCTGTACATTCCAATTTCAACTGCCACCAGGGTCAACTTTGCCTTTCGACCTTTTGGGGTCCATAAAATAAGTACCAGTTGAACAGTGGGGCTGATGTAATCAACTTAGCCCCTCCCCACCAAACTGCCGGCCTTGTGCCAAAATTTGAAACCATTATTATTTGAGGTTCACTCTGCCTTTCATCTTTCTTGAGTAAATGAAATGAAGCACCAATTATATTGGGATCAATGTAATCAACTGTTCTTCCCTCACAAATTTTTTTGGCCTGGTGTCTGTGTTAGAATTAATAATAATAATAATTCTGGGCACAAGACCTGGAAATTGTGGGATGGCTGGTGATCAAAATCATTGAATGTAGTACTTGATAATTTATTTTATCAACACCAAAAGAGGAAAGGCAGAGTTGACCTCAGCAGGATATGAATTCAAGATATAAAGCGCTAGAACAAATACTGCAGTGCATTTTTTCAATGCTCTAATGATTCTGCCAGCTCACCCATTATTATTATGTATTTAATTCAAATTAGAAGCAAAATGAGTGTGATTGATGTTAACCATTTTGTTACCATGCCTTCATTTCACTTAATTTTGAAAATAGTAAAGAATTTATTAAAATAATTTTGCCATTATTAAAATGGTATTTTAAACATAAATTAATATGAAATTGTAATGGAAAGTTTTTAATTTAGATTACTTTAAGCAGAGGTAGTCTCAGGCAGGTTGGCTTTAAAAGGATTAAGGTACTGGACAACTGACCTCATAATGTCAGGTTTACTTCAGTTTTCTGTATTGTAACTCTGGGCAAACCATCTGACAAAGCTCATCACAAGTTCCACCACCACCACCTACCGTTTCATGGTTTAGTGGTCAGAAATACAACATTCCGCTGTAATACTAATTACTTGTTGTGTGAGAGTATGATGCCCCCTGGCGAGAATGGACTGGACCACTATATATAAATAGTAGCGGTCTGAGGTTGATAGTTCAAAGTTGGAGTTCAAATTTTACAGTTTGAGTTAGCATGTTGAATTGCTGTTTTTTAAAAGATAGTTGTTATGTTCCATGTGGTTACTACTGTTTGTTTCAATTATATTGTTATTACACTGTTGCAGTGTGTTTGTTTATCCATAAGGATGTAATATTACTCTTATTCTTGTAAAATAATGATCGGGATTGTATATTTTATTTCCCTGTTGATCAATCATTTTTTCCCCCTCATAACAATGTTATTTTCAGCTTCACTTTTTCTTTCTCTCACACTTTTCATTATATTTTTTGACCTAGTGTTTCCTATGTAACTATTGTCTTCTTCCACAAATCTATTAACAAAATATTTGCCATAGTAATAATTACACTGTAGTTATTTTTATAGTTCAAGCTACTGTGCCCCTCCACCAACACACCTAGCAACTCATAGATCTATCACAAACTTAATCATCATCATTATTATCATCATTTAACATTCGTTGATGATGATAGTGATGATGATGATGATCATGATGATTTAGTTTGTAAGAGATTTATAAATAATTATATTGCTTTGTATCAGAAAGAGGAAGAATTAAATTGTTATTGCTATTTTGGAATGTTGTTGATGTTATTGTTGTTGTATAGACCAAGGTCAACATTGATCAAGCTTGACTATTTTCCTTGCATGTGATAACCTCCCTATTACCAGTGATAGATAAAGTAGATCCAATACTACTTTGTTTGGTCATAGGAAGGTCATCCAACAACAAAAACCATACCAAAATGAAAACATTTGAACAAGACATATAGACACTACAATCAACAATGCAATCTACCCATCTAGGAGAATAGTAACTGAATATGAACTGATATACAATCAAAGGGACTTTCTAGTCCTCCTACATGAGACAACTCTTGACCCATTAATTGTCAGTTTGGTGGAGGATATGGTAAAAGTTTTGGCTGAAAATGCCCACTGTACTACCCCTTTACAGCAGCGTCTCTTACCAACCTTGATAAGTATATTTCAGGCTTCACCTGACAAAGTTCCTCCTGGTTTGCCTGCAGTAAGTACTCTTACTATTCATAATGCTTCATATATTTTTTATTATATACATATATGTATACACACATTTATATATATACTAGCAGAGATACCCGGCTTTGCTTGGGATGAAAATGGCATAGATTTTATTGCTTTACTTGTTTCTGTCATGTGACTGCGGCCGTGGTAGAGCACCGCCGTTGGTTGAAGAAATCAACCACAGGATTTATTGTTTGTAAGCCTAGTAGTCATTGTGTCAGTGTTTTTTACCAAACCGCTAAGTTACGGGAATGTAAACACAGCAACATCAGTTGTCAAGCAATGATGGGGGTACAAACCCAAGATACAGGCACACACATATACACATATATACAAGTCTTCTTTCAGTTTCCGAGTAAGAAATCCACTCAAGATTTTGTTCAGCCTGAGGCTATAGTAAGCATATATATATATATATAGGTAGTCGATAGCTTCCGCTATCTGGGCGACCAAGTTAGTAGTGGGGGTGGGTGCGCTGAAAGTGTAGCTGCTAGAATAAGAATAGCCTGGGCAAAGTTTAGAGAGCTCTTACCCCTGCTGGCGACAAAGGGACTCTCACTCAGAGTAAAAGGCAGACTGTATGACGCATGCGTACGAACAACCATGCTACATGGCAGTGAAACATGGGCTGTAACTGCTGAGGACATACGTAAGCTCGCAAGGAATGAAGCCAGTATGCTCCGTTGGATGTGTAATGTCAATGTGAATACCCGTCAGAGTGTAAGTATCTTGAGAGAAAAGCTGAACATTAGAAGCATCAGTTGTGGCGTGCAAGAGAGACGATTGCGCTGGTATGGACATGTGGTGAGAATGGAGGAGGATAGCTGCGTGAAAAAGTGCCACACCCTAACAGTTGAGGGAACCCGTGGAAGAGGTAGGCCCAGGAAGACCTGGGCTGAGGTGGTGAGGCAAGACCTTCGTACATTGGGCCTCACCGAGGCGATGACTACGGACCGAGACCTTTGGAAATGGGCTGTGCGTGAGAAGACCCGGCAAGCCAAGTAAGATCGTTGCCAGTGCCCCTGGACTGGTTCTTGTGCGGGTGGCACATGAGATGCACCATTTTGAGCGTGGCCGTTGCCAGTACCGCCTGACTGGCTCCTGTAGGATTTTCGAGCGAGATCGTTGCCAGTGCCCCTGGACTGGCTTGTGCGGGTGGCACATAAAAGACACCATTTCGAGCGTGGCCGTTTTCGTGCGGGTGACACGTAAAAGCACCCACTACACTCTCTGAGTGGTTGGCGTTAGGAAGGGCATCCAGCTGTAGAAACTCTGCCAAATCAGACTGGAGCCTGGTGTTGCCATCCGGTTTCACCAGTCCTCAGTCAAATCGTCCAACCCATGCTAGCATGGAAAGCGGACGTTAAACGATGATGATGATGATGATGATATATGCTTTCGGTACAAATGGCTTTATTATAGGGTGCCGTATTTTACAATCATGTAAATAATAATAATGGTATTTTTATATAAGCTTAAAGCTTATGCTGTTCACCGTGCGTTAATAACAAACGTGATTAGGACAAATATCCGTCAATTGTAAATAATGTGCAAATAAAAGGTTGACATGTTGTTAGAGATCCAGATTGTTATCTGTACCTGTCCAGTTTGTCTTAATGTTGTTGCCAGTGCCCCTGGACTGGCTTGTGCGGGTGGCACATAAAAGACACCATTTCGAGCGTGGCCGTTGCCAGTATCACCTGACTGGCTTTCGTGCAGGTGACACGTAAAAGCACCTACTACACTCTCTGAGTGGTTGGCGTTAGGAAGGGCATCCAGCTGTAGAAACTCTGCCAAATTTAGATTGGAGCCTGGTGTTGCCATCCGGTTTCACCAGTCCTCAGTCAAGTCGTCCAACCCATGCTAGCATGGAAAGCGGACGTTAAACGATGATGATGATGATGATGATACAATAAAACACACTCATTCCACATTGTAAGTACAAGAGTAAGACCACACACACACACTCACATATATAATTATAAAATTCATTTTCAGTGGGTTCGATTTTGCCTCAATACTTATTCAATGAGTTGACTGGTTGAATAAGCTGTCAGGTAAAACTTTAATAAAACTCTAAATCACAGTGAAACTGAATTTTATTATAAATTTTACTACTTTTAGTATTGAGTCTCCTCCTCATCAGTAAACGTGTTTTTCTTGAAATTATTTTAAACTAATCATCATGGTTCCTGGTTCAGTCCCACCATGTGGCACCTTAAGCAAGTATCTTCTGCTATAGCCCAAACTAACCAAAGCCTTGTGAGTGGATTTGTTAGACAGAAACTGAAAGAAGCTTGGCAAGCTGGCAGAAACATTAGCACACCGGGCAAAATGCTTTGCAGTATTTCATCTGCCGTTACGTTCTGAGTTCAAATTCCGCCGAGGTCGACTTTGCCTTTCATTCTTTCGGGGTCGATAAATTAAGTACCAGTTACATACTGGGGATTAACGAAATAAGAAACTGAAAGAAGCCCATCTTGTGTGTGTGTGTTACTCTCTCTTTCCCTTGACATCACACAATAGTCATAAACAAATATCTCTGTCATACAAGCAGAGTCCTTCATTCCTAATCTTCTGTGAAAACATGTCCAGACATGGGGAAATATTACCTTACTTGGAAACAAGTGAGGGTTGGGGATAGGATGAGCAACTGGCCATAGAAAATCTGCCTCAACAAAATTTTGTCTTGCCCATACAAGCATGGAAAAGTAGACATTAAAAGGATTCACCTACAACCCATCTTCCCAAAACCACCACCACCTACTGCAGGCTCCTCCAGTTCCTCTTACTATCTCCAAATATCTCACCTCACACTCTTATGGAACATCTCCTCTATCTCTTCTGTACTACTTATAGTCCACCAATCTGTTCCAAGTGGTTAGGTTCTCATTCTCTCCCTCCCTCTCTCTCTCTCTGACTGTCTCTTTCTGTCACTCATCTTCCTCTCTTTCTTTGTCCTCTGTAGTAAGACCACTATCTTTGTCCCTCAATAATACTCCAACTTCTCACCTGGCACACAGCCATTTCTCTCAGTTTCTTTTCCTCTCTCAGTAGGTACATCCTTGTTTTGCAAGTTACTTAGCAACCCTATGAGTGCTGGTGCCAAGTGGAAAAAAATTTGTGCTGGCACCACATAAAAGGCACCTGTGCTGCTGGCACTACATAAAAAGCACCCATGCTGGCGTCACATAAAGAACATTCAATATACTCAATAAAGTGGTTAGCATTAGGAAGAGCATTCAGCCATAAAGTGAATGCTCTTCCTAAGCTCTCTGGCTTGCCAGTTCCTGTTAAACCATCTAACTCATGCCAGCATGGAAAACAGACATTACATGATGATGATGATGTATATGTCTCTCTCTCTCTCTCCCTCTTTTCCTTCTCTCTCTCTCTCTAATGTAAGTTATAACCTAGAAGATAACTTACATTAGTTTCGGCCATTAACAGCCCAGGCCATGATTAACTCAATAGCACCACCTGGAAAAGTCTTTTAGTTAATTATTTCGGGACACCATGGACCACTCAAGCAGTGAGTTGTTGTTAGTTGAGACATATCCAGGTGTAGGTGGTTTATCCAGTATTTCCTGGAGGAATTTGTCCAGGTACCGTTTGAAAGTTGTGGGGTCTTTTTCTACTTTAATCTCTTTCAGGATAACATTGAAAAGTGCAGGACCATTTGTAGTGAAGAAATTGTGTCGCAGTGTTCCTATGTGATGTGATCTTGACCTTTGTAGGGGACACATTCCATGGGGGCCTAGTCTTGGGTGAATTGTAAACATAATACCGATATCATTTGGATAATAGTGGTGGAATATTTTCCACATGGTGCAAATAATTTATCGCTCATGGCGACGTTGCAGAGAATAGAGCTTCAGCTGTTTAAGTCGAGCCCAATAATCAAGTCCCATCATGCCATTTATTTTTTTTGTGATCGATCTTTGTGGCACTTTTATCCTCATTATGTTTTGTTTTTGTAGGGGGACCACAGTGGGCAGCAGTATTCAAGGTGGGGCCTAGCGAATGTGGAGAAGAGAAGGATGATGGTTTCATGACCCCTACATTGAAAAGTTCTGAGGATCCATGAGCACATTTTGTGGGCAACATTGACTTTTTCGTTGATGTGCACACTCCAGCTAAGGCTACTGTCGACAGTTACACCTAAGTCTCTGATATTATCTGACGGTTCAAGTAGGTCTCCCAACGGTAATGTATATGGTTGTTTGAGTGTGCCCTCTTTTCCAAAGTGGATGAGCTCAAATTTTTCTTCGTTTAACTGCATATTGTTCATTTGTGCCCACTGGGCATAGGTCCAATTAAAGCATCGTTTGATCATATGCTCCCTTAATGACTTTCTGGAGCTTAGAGTCATCTGCAAATATTTTAATGGTGCTATGTTCAATGGAATCTGCAATGTCATTGATACAGACAATAAAAAAAAAGTGGACCCAGCACAGCACCCTACGGGACTCCACTGATGACTTTTGCTGGTTTTGCGTGGTTGCCATCAACCACAACATGCTGGGTCCTCTTTGTTAGGAAATGCCTAATCCATTGAAGTAGCTTTCCACCGACTCCAGCATTGGATAGTTTTCTTAACACAATATTGTGGTTGACTTTGTCAAAGGCCTTGCTGAAATCAAGGTATATGACATCTGCGTTGGAGCCCTCAGTGCATTTAAGATGTCATCAAAGTGGTGGAGGAGCTGTGTTAGACAGTCCCTCCCACCACAAGAGCTATATATATGTATATACATACACACACACTCACAATATATATACACATACACACACACAGCCACTTACAGAATCACATTTATTAACGGTCAGCATACATTAATGCAAATGGTCACCATCTGTTTAAATCTGAAATATTTTCTAATATTGAAAAAAAAAAAAAAAAAAAGCCCTGGACCAAGAATGAGAATATTACAAGTAAATTACAATATTCAAAGGGTGGTGGACTTGCAGAAACCAGTAGTGTAAGGCAAATATCTTGTGGTCTTTATGTTCAAGTCCTGTAGTGGCTGACATTACATCTCATCCTTCTGGGATCGATAAAGTATTAATCAAGTCAATCGAAAGAAACTCTTCCCCTACAATTTGCGGCTGTTTGTCTATGTTAGAAATCAATATTCTAAACTCTCAAACAAATCAATAAAATCACATATAATCAAAGTGATGTTACGCATGCAACACTGGCCTATTTACTTTCACCATTGGGTTTACAGTAATTGAAAGGTTAATAGTTTCACTAAATCTAATATTGTACCTGGCTAGAATCTCATTAAGAAATTTATAGCTTTCATAAAAGCTTCACCAGCATGAAAGAGTTCCGTGCCTTGAGTTTGTGATTATAATTGTAAATAGTTATATGTTTGTCCTTTTTCAATGCATTGTGTCTGCTATATATATAACCACAATGTGTGAGTGCAAAAGAGAAGACTTTATAGTTTTAGACTCAGTAACTTATTCTTTTTATAATAAATCATTAATATATTCAAAGAGATATTGTGAAATAATCTATTTAAAGTTTTAGTAAAGATACAATTTTTACAGCTTACTTGCACAATAAACAATTTCAAATCAGAGTCTGTGTCTCTCTCTCTCTCTCTATCTCCATCTATCTCTCTCTCTCTCTATCTCTCTCTCTCTCCATCTATCTCTCTCTCTCTCTCTCTCTGTCATTGGACTGTAGCTATGCTGAGGCATCACCTTGAAGGGTTTTAGTTGAACAAATCACTACCCAGTACTTTTATGTAAGCCATATATTTATTCTATTGGCATATATACAGACAGACATATATATATTATTTATTTAAAAGGCACAATACATGTCTTTAAGTGCTACTAATAGTTTCATATGTTTAGAAATAATTAAAAATATTCTTCAGACACAAACCATATATCATGCTTTTTTTTTTTAAATCTCTTTCATGGTATAGTACATTATATATATATATATATATGTATATATATATATATATATATAATTTTATGTCCCCTTTCGATTGGACGGGTCATTACAATCTGAGTCCGTTCTTATTTGGAATTATTCTTAGATGCATTGGACAATCATATATTGCTCATAATTGTCATTTTTGGTTTGATTTCTGACTATATACCCTTTACAACACCAACCACTTAACAGAGACTGTGTTTGTGTGCGCATGCACACACTCACACACATCTAATTTCTCCCCATTTTGCTTATCTACCCTTCCACTCAGCACCAAGGTCAATAAAACAAATGCCAGATAAAGTACTCAAATCAATATAATGAAGGAAAAGCCTTCAAAATAGTGCTCCAGCATGTCACAGTCCAATGATTGAAACTATCTTTTTATCTTTCTATCTTTTTATTATTCTTGCTTCAGTCATTAGTCTGTGGCCATGCTGGGGTGTTGCCTTGAAGAATTTTAGTCAAATGAATTGACCCCAATACTTATTATGTTTTTGTAAAGTTGGGTTCTATCAGTTTCTTTTGCTGAACTGCTACATTACAGGGGATAAACACACCAACACTGGTTCTCAAGCAGTTTGGGGTGGACAAACACATACACAAAGTCATGCACACACACAAATATACACAAAGGGCTTCTTTCAGTTTCCGTCTATCAAATTCACTCACAAGGCTTTGGTCAGGAAACTTCTTAGCCATAGGCATGGCTGTGTAGAAGTTTGTTTCCCGAACCTATAGTTCTGGGTTCAGTCCCAAACAAAATTCTACTAGCCATTTCACCTAGCATGCTAACAATTCTGCCAGCTCACCATCTTAAACGTAGCACTAATATTAATAACACCATTTTAAGGTTAATAATTAATAGGAAGAAAGAATGAAGTACTTTTTATTTGAAGGTGAAATAGGGGTCATTAAGTGGTGCTTGAATGCCTTTATTGTGAGAGGATGTGTGGCATGGGAAGGGATCGCTGAATAGGTTGATGTTGATGTAGTTGTGTGGGAGTGTGTGAGGGAGAAAAGGTGGTTCCAAATAACATTACAGGGGAGCTAAAATTACATGTGCAAAAAGAAAATATCAAGTATGCACATAGGCATACATATGTGAGTGTATCGTCGTCGTCATCATTTAACGTCCGCTTTCCATGCTAGCATGGGTTGGACGATTTGACTGAGGACTGGTGAAACCAGATGGCTACACCAGGCTCCAATATATATATATACACACACACACATATATTACACGTTTATGCTCCACAAATGTCTAAACCATACTAGCATGGAAAACAAATGACCATACACACATATATATATATATAGATATATAGAGAGAGAGGGGGAGGGAGAGAAAGGAAGAGAGATACATATACATATACACACATACATAAATACATACACACACACATATGTATATTATATATATATATATACATATACTCTATATATATGTACATATGCATATATTTTAAAACACACGTACTCACACAGAGATATTAGTCATATGAAAATTATGATATATACATATCGAAAATATACATGTATTCTGTATTTTATATGCTATGCAATTATCTATATATATATATATATTTTCTATGATTCATACATATTTCACCTAATAGAAAGATAAAAAAATGAATGTAATTACTGATTTATTTGCATATTGTAGAAAGATGGTGTTTTTTTTTAAAAAAACATTATAAATAAATCAATATTTAATTAATTAATTTATTTATTTGTAATGTTTTTTTTTAAAAAAAAAAGCATCATTTTTCTACAACATGCAAAATAAATCAGTAATTACATCCATTTATTCTTCATTTTCTGCTCCTTATTTTTCCTTCAACATTAAAAATTTCAGTAATCCTAAACATATACCAATGACTTCACCATTATATGATACGTATTAAACCAGTGGAATACCCTGGATTATATAATCCCTAATGAGGACTATATATATATATATATATATATCCATTCAGAGATAGAAATATGGGGATGTACAGACACCAATTGTTTAAACGTATAAAGGTATTTGCAGCAGCTGAGAGTTAGAACAGTTACAACTACATAAATAAAAGTATAAAGAACTTGGTGAGGAGTGAATCATTCTACATATAATAATAATAAAGGTCGGTTCAAGTAGACGGAAATTTGTGTGTGTGGTGGGGGTCTCGTTTTCAAGAGAATGGAGTTATTGTGCCAGAAATGTGAGATGAGCTGTTTTTAGGTCGAGGATATTGTAGGTGCTAAATAGGATTGCACTTTTCGCAGAAATACAAAGGAAGAAGACTTTAGAATTTGGTTTACAGGATTATGCTCTACGTTCCAAGTGATAGAGTTAGGTGTGTTTGACTCTCTCAGCTTACTTAGAATGGATGGAGGCAACATAAGGTACCGAGAACTCTTTATCCGTGTAGGGTATTAGGAAATCTCGTAACTGCTGATACCATAATGATTAGCTACACAAATGACTGATTTTCTTTTTTTGTTAGGATTTCTGTATAAGTTTAAATACTTGACAAAATAAGACTGACAAGTCATTCAACATGAGACCTTTATAGATAGACGTGTAGAGCACTTAAAGTGGATAAAACTTGAGGAAGTGACAAACCAGTGAAGACATGGATCAACAAAGTTAACTCTGGCAATCATTATCAGACTAATTAATTTCTGTAACATTTAACTTCTGTTAATTCGAGTTTGCTTGAATTAACTTCCATTGACTCAAGTCACTGTGATGATCTTTAGGCTCAAGGACTTGAAATCCAAGGGACTCGTCTACTGCAGCCCCTTGGTCAATGCACTTTTGGCAGGCATCAACATAAGGTTTAGGACCCTCTTGGAGGATGAAGAATGCCACATACAAACACTACTTTCTCTTATAATCTTCCTATTATTCCACTGTACCTCTTGTGTGTGTATATACATGTTGTGGAGATTGTTAGCATCTAAATCTGTCCAATAGAATCGAATAGAAAGTTGCAGAACTCTCTCGAATGTTCAAATAGCTTACTGTTGTATAAGTAGAGCGGGTAGAGGGGCATTTCTCCCTTTGTCTGTCTTTTCTTGTTATACATTGTTTGAGAGACAGATAATAAACCTGTCTGGAGTATCACTGTGTTCTTCTTTGCAAGTGAACAAGAGAAGCACAACAAATTGGCATCGCCAGTAGGATAAGAAAGACTATCCTTGCTGAGTGGGCTTTTTACCTTGACATTGATGATACAATTATTTGAAAGGTAAACGACCAGTTTTGCACATAAGTTTCTGTCTTCCTGTATTTCTAGTATCAGTTAAATTATTGTTCTGTCAAGAGTTTTACAGAATATAATACTTTATTTTATCTAATATAGTTGGAGTTTTACTGTAAGCTATTTTTACCTGACAACAATGGTGGAACAAGGCGGTGACCTGATAAAGTTGCTCACATAACAACTTCAACTTCAGAAGGAAAAAATGGAGGTACAGGTGCAGCAGCATAAGAAGACATGGAAGCTTTGAGAAGGCTGATTCAAGTTCAAATTTCTGAAGAGGATTCCAGTCCAGGATCCAGGCTGATTTGTACAGCTGGTTGCCCTTCCTAACACCAACCACTCTAAGAGTGTAATGGGAGCTTTTATGTGCTGCCGGCACCAGCAATGGTGTGTAATGGGTGCTTTTATGTACCATGGAACCAGCAATGACCACAATGTATAGCTGCTATTTACATGGCACCAGCAACTCACAAGTGCTATTTATGTGGCACCGACATCGACCACGAGGATTCACAAGTGCCATTTACATGGTAGCATCAATGACTATGATGCATGGGTGCCATTTACATAACACTGGCACAATCACTACAATTTCACTTGGTCTGAGGAGTCTTCTCATGCACATCATATCGTCAGAGCTCTCGGTCACTTATCACCTCGATGAGGCCCAACAATCAAAGATCATGCATCACTACTTTGTCCCATGTCTTCCAAGGTCTACCCCTCCCACAGAGATTGGTACTTCTTTACACAGCTGTCCTCAACCATACGCTTGACATGACCATACCAATGCAATCATCTCTCTTGCACACCACATCTGATGCCTCTTATGACCAGCTTTTCTCTTAAGTGCTTACACAGTCTTATATGCACACTAACATTGCACATCCAATGAAGCATACTAGCTCTCTTTAAGCCTTCGCATATCCTCAGTGATCACAGCCGGTTTCACTGCCATGTAGCATCACTGTTCGCACACAGGCATCATACAGTCTGTCATACCAGAAATAGAACATCAGTAGTGCTTCTCCTTGGCATGAAACCAAACTGTATCTCACCCAGGTTTTTTAAGCATCTCAGTAGTGACTGGTGGTGGGTCAGGGGCTTTCCTGATCATATCCTTCTTGGCTTTATCTACCATGCAACTGTCTCTTCAGATTGCTGGTCCCTATGTTGGATCCACTTTAGGCAGACTCCTTCTCCCATGCATTCTCTACATTTAGTGGCCTTTCATAGTGACACTTCCAAGCCTCATTTTTTGCAGAGTCACAAACTGCAAGTGAACCATCATTCATGCAAACACATTTCTCTCCCATGTCACAATTTTCCCTGGCACAGTCTTGCAAGACAAAACACTTCAAGTCTCTGGTCCTCACACTGTAAGACATTGGCAAATTTCTCCCTTTCTGTTTCACATCTGGCTAAGTACACCTGCTTCCAAGCCTGTTTCTTTGCACCAGTCACAAATTTGGTCCGCAGCACCTAGCAAGTTGTCCCATAAGAACTTCCATTTATCCTATATGCTACAAGTCTGTAACTTCACCTCCTCATCATATGCTTCATTCAGGATGTCTCTAAATCTCTGACTAATGAAAGGATCCTAAAGCTTTCATGCCCTTCTGTTCCAAACTGACTTGCTTCTTGGAATCTTACAAGCCAGTAGCCTGAAGTCCCCAATGAATAACCTATGTTGTGGAGTACATTCTTCTCCAGGAAAGGCCTTAGCATTTATGAGTAGCCATGAATCCTGCTTTTTGGTGAGAATGTAGTCAATCTGGCTAGCATGGTCACCAGATTTATGGGTTATCAAGTGGCTGGCCAGCTTTCTGAAGTTAGTATTGCAGATCATTAGGTCATTTGTGTCACAGAACTCCATCAGCCTTGTACTCTCTTCATTCCAGGAACCAATTCCATGTCCCCATGGAAGATATCTGGGTGCCTAGATACACTATGTCTATAGGGGAAAAAATTTGAATCTCCACAGTTGGAAAGTAACTGATCAAAGAGTTGATCTAGGAATAAACAACAACAGAGAAAGGCATACAGCTAATGTAGTGCTACATAAACTATAAATAAACACTGGGATGGTAACATTTAAAATGTCTTTGACATAAGTTTACAGGATTGGGACTGACCTGAAGTTAAATACAATAAAGTAAGAAATAAATAATGTTAGGTGAGATGGAGTGGAGATTGCTCATAGCTGGAACATCTCTGATCACATGTTTGCTTGACTAGAAAGGACATAGATCTATAAACAGTGCTTGAATTAACTAGAGGAACAATATGAAGATAAAACCAAATTTAAACAAAAATCATTCTAAAAAAGAAATTTGGAACTGTTTATTTTTATTATTTATTATTTACAAGCCTTTATTAAATATCTTAAAAAGAAAATGTTTTATGATATATAAAATTAAGTTGGGAAGAGAGTGAATGTAACAATTCGCTTGGATGGCATTGACCAAGATACGTGGTTTTAAAAGGTAGATGCAGCAAGGAAATTAAAACGACAGCACCTAATTACATCATAGCCTTGATTGTTTCCTTTCTTTTCTTTGTTTGCAAGTCAATTGGCAGGTATTTGGCAATAGAGAGGAATCAGTGTTGTATTAGTTGGAGTTTGTGGTATGGAAAAAAGAAAGGCTAAGAGGATAAAATATGTGTAATAAGGTGATTAATTAACACTGGATACCAATGGCTTGTAACACTTGTCGCTCAGCTGGGGTATGATGGCTGCTAAACATGTTGTAAAATGCTTGCTGTGACAAAGACTGCAAGAATTCTGATAAGTATGCCTGGGAAGAGAAAGAAAATGGTATTATATATAAAAAAAAAAATTTTTTTTTTTAAATGCATTGGTAATATGGAATTTTCAACAATGTCAAATATCAAGAGTACCTAGAATATTAGACATAGAAAACAGAAATTTTAAGAAACGACTAAAATTTAAAAGAAACTAGGTATTCCTAAGAAATAATAGAATAAGTGAAAGTCATTACCTGCAGATCAATATGATAAACTGGGTCAGCCAGTGCATCAGGATCTTCGTCTTCATCCAGCCCAGATTTTAGAACTGAAGAAAAAAATAAAATAAAAACAGGTAATTAAAAACAGAAAAAGGTGGTTAGATGTCACAAGATCAGTACATCAGCTGAAATGCTTTGAGGTACAGCCTTTTATGCTCAAAGTAAGTCTTCCTGAGGTCAACTTTGCCTTTCATACAACAGGAGTTAGTCAATATAATAAACTGTTCCCTAACATCCAAAATCAAGATGATCACCCACAGATAGACACCCCTAGCAACAAAAAAAGATCATCCAACTGACTATCTGCAATGGTGCATGAAGTTCTCACAAGAGTGAGTTTTTTTCTCATAAAAGAAATTAGTAATATTTATGCCCTCTCCTGACTCTCCTCAAGGGGGGATTATCAGTAGCTTAATTGACTGCAGGTCACAAACTTGATTTAGCAAGAACATGATTGTACTCTACATTTGCCAGGAAAAAATACTGGTTTCTATCTATCATTGGCACAACAAATCTGAAGGAAGCATATAGTTGATTAAATCAACACCAAGAAAGACAATATTAATTTTATTTTGGCATAAGGCCACATATTTCATCATCATTCAACGCCAACCTTCCATGCTGACAAGGGTTGGACATATTTTTATGTAAAGGGCCCTGGAACTAATATTTGGTTGGTAGTATTTAAAATCAGGTCAGAGGCGAAACTAAATACTCTAGGTTGTTTTAATTCCAGGTCAGCTCTGAATTGAACAACTAGGTTCAATCTCACAACTCCATATTTTCTACAGTTTGGCCAAGTTGAAAACCATACTGCACATTATGACATGCAATAGTCTGGGCAGGTCTTACTCTGCCCACTGTCCAGTCTGTTTCTGTATGTCTGTTAGAAACATGCCAAACATGACAGAGCAATACTATGATCCCACACAACTTTTTAAGAGGTTCTTATTGAAACAACCCACTCTCAGCTTTTCTTTATATATTTTTTTCTTTACTGGTTTCAGGCATCGAACTGACACCATGTTAGGACATTGCTTTTAAAGTTATAGTTAATTATACCAACGTTAGTCCTTGTGCTTATTTTCACTGACCTTGAAGGATGAAAGATTTAAGCTGATCTAAGTTGAATTTGAAAAACGCGAAGGGAGATAATCAAATACCCTGAGGTATCTTTTTTTTTTAGAGACTATTAAATTCTGTCATACACACTTCTTTCTAAAGAATGGAAGCTAACAGAAAGACAAATATTGAGAGAAAAGAGAGAAGGCAGTTATTCATAGAGACACTGATTCTACAATCTTTTGTATTTTCATATAATTAAACTAAAAACTTGCAGTGATAACCCTGTTTTTTTAAATTCAGTTTATCTTAAATAATATTATCCACCATGTTCATTCTTATTAAAGACTAGTGTAATAAGAGCAAGAATTAGCCACTATTCTTAATATGTTAAGCAATTATGCAATGGCTCTCTCATTATTTTGAACCTAAAAATAGTTCCCCACCCCCATACAAGTAATACACTTACCATTTAAACCATCACCTCCATAATCCTCTAATATACTACTCAACGTTGTACCATCAGATACTTCATCTTCATCATCATCACCTTCTTCAAACTCATCCTCCTGTTAAAAAAAAAAAAAATTGAGAGGAGGGTGAGAAGAATCGATAAAAAGGACAAAACATGGTATTTTCATTTTGATTGACAATCTGACTAATTCTATTATCAGTTACACAGTTCAAAAATTCCACAACCAAATAAATTGCTATATTACATTTGTAATAACTCTCTGAACTTTCTCCATTCTAATCTTACTCTAGTAACTATACTTTCAAAGATTTCTCCCCTACTACTAACTCACTCACTTCATCATCGTTTAACATCCACTTTCCATACTAGCATGGGTTGGACGATTTGACTGAGGACTAGCAAACCAGAAGGCTGCACCAGGCTCCAATCTGATCTGGCAGAGTTTCTACAGCTGGATGCCCTTCCTAACGCCAACCACTCAGAGTGTAGTGGGTGCTTTTACGTGCCACCGGCACAAACTATTTACTACTCTAGGAAGTCTCCTGAGCATTTGAAAAAATCTTATACATCCTGTATGGTCTTGGTGTGGTAGATGCACAGGAACAATAAACAGCCTATTTGCTTTGTTAACTTGGTGATTCCACTGCACTTCTGGTGTCCATGGCTTGCACTGGATAGACCAGTATGGAATTTCTATCTATATCATTTCTATTTATCAAGCAGGATTGTTTTCCTGAAGATGAAGAGAGTAGAATCCTGTCCATTTTCCTGCTTTCTAGAACTTCAGTAAGGACCTCCAATTCCAGGTTTTGCTTTTACAACTACATTTCTGTTCTCATTCTATTACAGATTCTGCTTACAAGAACAAGGTTATCAGCATACAATAGTTCCCAAAGGAAACTAGGCTTAAAATTCTTCTGTTATGGCCAGAAGAACAATGACTAGCCCAAGTGAACTGCCACCTGTACACTAAATTTGCTGCTGAGCTAATTTCTAATTCCCATCATTTTGACAGCAACCCTGTACGTTGCTTATATGGCTCTCAGAAGCCATTCATCGGTTTCCAGGTTTAACCCTTTAGCATTTAAGACGGCCAAATCAGGCCAAAATATTCTATCTGGCTCTTATGTTCAAACAGATCAGTTCCAGCCTCATACACACATCCTACAATGTCATTCCAAAGATAATCACATAATCAAAATTTCAAAGCTACAAGATAATTCATAGTCAATTCAAAACAATGTGAATATATAAGCATTACATTTGACTGCTAAAGGGTTAAATTAAGTTAAAAGAATCTAGCCAATCATATCCTTCACTAAAGTATAGAGATATAACACTAGAAGAAGTTCTTAAAATACATATTTTTAATTACGGTATGTTCAACAATATTCAGCACCATCATCAGGTCAATGAACAGCAGAATGGAGAACAAAATGTCTAGCAATCTTTTAGTTGCACCTGATTCTCTTATTTCTTTTACTAGTTTCAAACACACTTCCTATAAACCTGGTTGGATCTGAATACAGAAAGTAAAGAGAATCAAACAGCAATTCAACTCTGCCCTTCATTCTTCCAAGTTTGATGAAATACCATTCAAGATGTTGGAATTATAATAAATTATACTCTTACAAAAAAAGGGGGAAAAAGACAATTTTAGTATCATTGTTACACACTGGTTGGCATGGGTTGGCCAAATTTCAAATTTCACCATTGTAATGTCTTCTCATGAACTAGCCATTCAACATAGGAAAACAGACAAAAATGAAAGAACAAGTGTATGAGTGTATGTATGCATGCAAGTGTGCTTTCAGTTTCTGTATACAAAATTCACTCCACAAGGCTTTGGTTATCCAAGGAATATAGTATCATCATCATCGTTTAACGTCCGCTTTCCATGCTAGCATGGGTTGGACGATTTGACTGAGGACTGGTGAAACCGGATGGCAACACCAGGCTCCAGTCTGATTTGGCAGAGTTTCTACAGCTGGATGCCCTTCCTATATATATATAAATTTTTTAAAAAATTAAAAAAAAACCTGCCCCAAACGCCACACAATAGGATTGAACCTTAAACTATATGGGTCTAGTCAACAAAAGAAAGAAAAAAAATACTTACATCAATTAATTCATCTTCATCAGGAATATTGCTTGCCATGTTAGTTTCCATTTGATTTGAAAGTTCATTCACAATCAGTTTGTAAATTTTAACTAAAACTGGTACCCGTGTCCACTGAGTTGGAGCTAAGAATAACAAAGCCAAGATATTTTATTAATTAATCTGACCAGAATACATTGAAAAAATTATAATTCAATATATTATATGAAAATAAAAAATACTAAAATATTACAAAATCTAAACTATTTTAAGACAATATACACATTAAACATTCCTAAGTTACATATAAAAAGGAAAACTACTCCTTTAATGACTAGCTTTAAATGTGGTTTGCAAAACATCCCTATTCTCATCTTTATGAGACATAAATTCATTCTAATTTGCAATTTATCACTAGTTCCCTCAGACTCTGGGCTTTTATTTCCTATTTAAATATAATTATCAATTTTGTTCATTTATGTTGGTAAGGATTAAACAAATCTGCAAAATGACTTGAAATTAACTTTCTAAGGCATTCTGATCTATCATTAATTCGAATCATTTCATTTAATCTGCTTGTCTTTAAATTATGTCTAGATTACTACAATCAATATACCAAAGCACTTTAATTATAACGTTTTTAATAGTCTCTTCAATTGTGAACAACATACCTCCAAATAATCTAGCTTGCCTTTTGTTAATATTTACAAATGGCTGGACCACTTTTCCTGTTAGAATCTGCATTTTGTACTAAGGTCTAGATCTTTTTAATTTTCCTTTCTAATGAATTGAATTAATATTCTTACTCTTACCTATTAAAAATGCTTCTTAAACACACAACCAAACTTGTATATTTAATCTACCTAACATCTATGGTATCTTTGGAAGCACATTTGCTACAACTAGAATAAGGTGGAAATGATAAGGCTTGAGTTACCACCTAACAGACTTTACCAAGAAACCTCATGACTACAATCTTACATTCAATATCCTTTTAATCATTCATTGTTTTCAGTTACTGGATTGGGGCTATGCTGGAGCACAGCCGTCAATGTTTTAGTCCATTATATCAACCACAGCACTCAGCCATACAATTAGTAGAGACCAATAAAATGATTATCAGAATAAGTTCATCTGATTTTCATCCATTTATAAAATGAACTCTTATGGATTTAAATATCACAAAATATTAGAGAAACATGTAAATGACTTTCACCACAAGTCAACCTGAAGCTGTGTATTTTAATTTTTTATGGCTCAACCAGGAGCATTTTCAAGTCCAACAACCATTTTTTGAGGCTGTATGGGACAGGCGGGAAGAAGTTAACATCAAGACAAGAACCTAAGTTGAATGCTTCCAACAGACTGAACTGCATAAAAAGAATCTATACAGCAAATAGTTGTGCTGAACAAAGTAACATAAAATTCACAAAATATTTAACCCAAGGTATTACAATGTGGAGTTGAACCAGAAGCTACACAATTACAAAGTCAACTGCTTTATCACAAAGTTAGTTACATTTAATAATAAAAACTAAAAAGGTAACCAAAATTAAAAGGAGGTTTAGAGAAAATGAAAATTATTTTATTAAACATTACACTAAAATAAAAACCATTATATGCAAAAAAATCCACTTACTTTTATTTCTTTGGGATCGTGTTCGAATACCGCTGTCATCAATAATCTCATCTCCAGTAACTTCAATTTCATTAAAACGTGTATCATTGGTATTAACAGCATGCTGTAGAAGTTTGGTTAGAGCAACAATACTGTAAAACAAAGAACAAATATTAATATGTATGTATCAAAAGTACATGTAGTATTAATGAAATTGAGCTTCAGTTTCAAATAAATGAACACACACACACTATACATGATAATAAAGCTTAGACCAGTCTTGACTTGCATGACACTGACATTTATCTCTGCTGATGCACTATGGTTAGATTAAAGAAGACCGGAGAAGTGGTGAAGACTGATTTGAAAATGTTGCATCTCACAGGGGAGATGACAAAGGATTGCCTTAGTTGGTAACACATACTAGCATCATGAAACAAATGTAGTGCTGGAAGATGGGCAGTATAACACAAATGCATGAAAACTATTCCCAATTGAGTGGCTTAGTTTACATTACAGAAGATTAGTTTTAGTCATACAAAATGCCTAAGTTTTAGTTTTACAAACTGCTTTCTGAGCAAAAGCAACTGTGAAATTGAACAAACAAAAAAAACTAATGGAGTGGCTGAACGGACTAAAAATAGCCAATTCTTCAAATCAGGTTTTAAAATAGGCTACACTGGATAATACAGCACTCAATACATATGCCTGAACAAAAGAGGTCTGAATATAGGTTTCTTGGTTCATAACCGACCTGGGGATAGACAACAACTGTTAAAGAACTCACCTGACTTTATTTTCATAGGCACCATAGAAGAGATGCTGGCGTGAACACCATTCAGTAAGAACAAAATGTAATGCTGGTTTGCCTGTTGGTCCAGGTACATTGGAAAGAAATGCCAATAAGGCTTCCATTTGTGTGTGAGTGAGATGTGCAAAAATCATCACCAAACTCTGAATTAAGAAACAGTATGATAATAGACAATATCAATTAAATAGTTAAGTCTACTAGCTAGAGATAACCAAATAGATGAATATAGATCATTAGTTCCTAATCTTTTATAGTGATCTATTTTAGCAAATAATCCCCAATTCCCATTCCTTTCTTTGAAATAGCTATCCAAAAATTTAATAAAAATAACACAACACTTTTCTTCAAGAAATATTGAGATTTTGCTTACAGTAAATATGTTTGTAGTACTTATGCCCATGGTTTATCTCCTAAACATATTCAGATTTTATATTTCATCAAAAATCTTAAAAAATTTTTTTTCTTCTTAAAGTCTAGTCTCCATAGATGTAGACGGCTGTGTGGTAAGAAGCTTGCTTTCCAACCCCATGGTTCCGGGTTCAGTTCCACTATGGGACACCTTGAGCAGGTGTCTTCTACTATAGCCTCGGACTGCCCAGTCTCGTGAGTGGATTTAGTAGACAGAAACCTGAAAGGAGCCCATTGTATATATATATATGTACATATCTATGTGTGTGTGTGTGTCTGTTCCGCCATCACTGCTTGACAGCCAGTGTTGATGTGTTTAGTCCCCATAACTTAACAGTTCAGTAAAAGAGATTGATAGAATAAGTCCTAGGCTTTAAAAAAAGTCCTGGGGCCGATTTGACTAAAATCCTTCAAGGCAGTGTTCCAGCATGCCTGCAGTCAAATGACTGAAACAAGTAAAAGAATATCTTTTCAAACTTGTGTAATATAATGAACTGAAGGACAGGACATAGTTGATAATAATTAAAAAAAAAAAGAGAAATCACAACACAAATTGCTGTAATAGGAAGCAGTACATTTAGATATATCAAGTTATTCTTAAACTGGAGTTCTACTTACCACCCAAAGTGGACTCTGATAAACAGACACGCAAGAGCCAGTTCATGGTGTTTATGTTGTCATTGAACAAATTGGATTAAGTCTACTACACAAGAATAGGTAGAGCCTGACAGGTTTCTGCACAATTTCTTTCAAAACAATTTTACTTACTAAGCTTAGGTCAAACAAAGGCTATGATAGAAGACATCTCCAAGGTGACACATTGTGGGATCGATCCAGGAACCACATGATCGTGAAACAAACTTTTAAACACCATGCCCAGACATGGCCATGTTCAGTACATTTTACCAGAGATCATCAACCTAAAAGAACATTATTTTGATGTCACAGGTCTACACAGATTAACACTTGTCTATTTTGGCAGGTTAAATATACAGATATTATGCAATTAATCTGACATCTCTTTTGCTGAGATTGAAAACAGTTGTATCAAAAAAAGAGCCAATCACTTAGAGTGGATGAAACCTGTGGAAGAGAGAGACCCTGGAAGACACAGGATGAAGTGGTGAGGGCTGATTTCAAGATGTTGAGCCACATAGAAGAGATGACAAAGGACCAAGATGTCTGGTGATACAAGGTTCTTGGGAAGAACTGCCCAACCTCAGCAAAACTAAGTTCTGGAAGCACTATGTATTTCACCCACATGTTTAACTCACACACCCCGCCCCAATGAACCAAACCTCTCTTCATACACCATGCAGCTCATCTATCTCTGACTGCTTCAGCAGCCCAATGCTACTTTGTCATCTCTCTTGCTTTATTCTGATCCCTAATATACCACTTACTGTATTCCTTCTCTCCCCTCTCCCACTTTGCACTTTCGTGAACTCCCTCCATACTCACCCTCTTCAATCTTCACTACTACTTACATTCATCCACCTGTACCTTACAAGTATGTTCTGGCTTTCTCCCACTATATTTCTCTCTCTCTCCGACTGGGGTATTTATGTATCTCCTCTGCAGCAAGACGCTTGTGTTTCCGTCCCTTTATATAGTTTAAAGCGGCTAAATAGCCTTTGCAAGTTACTTGGTGACCATACCAATGCTGGTGCCATGTAAAAAGCATCCAGTACACTATGTACTATAAATTGGTTGGCATTAGGAAGGGCATCAAGCCATAGAAACCATGCCAAAGCAGATATGGTCGGAATGGTTTGATAGGAGGTGGTAAGCTAGAGAATTATGTCCATCAATGCCAACATGCAAAAAGGACATTAAATGAGGATTATCATCTGAAGTATTGACATGTTTTATAGCTGATGTATATCACACTATTAGAGGTATATTTTTTACCCTTTAGCATTTAAACCAACCATATCCAGCCAAAACATTCTACCTGTTTTACATTTAGACAGAGGAGATCCAGCCTCTCACACTTACCCTGTCATGCCTTCTAAAAATAAACAATCACACCGTCAAAATCTCAAAGCTAGGAGACACTGCATGATTAATTCAAAGCAATGTGAACAAATATGCATTGCATTTAACAGAGTAAAGGTTAAAGAATTTATCAAAAGAAGATTGAAAACTGCAAGTTGGGGTGGGAAATAGGCTGAGAATTGAAGTGGGGGCTGACAAATTGCCATGTTTAATAAATTTAAGAGGTTTTTGAACTGTTAAAAACTTGTCCAACACCATGGCAAGAAAAGAATGGCTGCAAACAATATTACCTTCTCGTCAAAAATAGGGGTGTGGCAAAAAAAATTGAATAAATACAAATATAAATTTGGTCTTAAATTATTTACCTGTATGACAGATAAAGTTTCTGAACGTTGCATTTTGCCCAAGACAGACCTAAGCATCAAGTCGAGATCTTCTCCAAGCTGACTACCAACTTTACTGATAATCACTGAGACTAGTTTGCCAACAAATGTTGCAGTAAACTCAGGAGTCTTGGGGTCAAGTAATTTGGCTATCACCTGGATGATGTAGAACAAACCATTTTTACCTAAATTAGGAGGGAAACAAAGAAATATATATATATAGACATATATAAAACAATTTCTAACATAGGCACAAGACCACAAATTTTAGAGTCAGGTACAACCTTTTCGAAAATCAGCACAAATTTTCCAGACAACCCAATAGTTATAATAAAAGCACATGTCAACACAAGATTAACAAGAAATAAAGGATTAGAGAAAACTGTTTATTTTATATTTTTAATACCTTTAAATATTTTAAGGTTTCATCAGAGACAAAAAGGTAACAGCCATTACCTTTAATGCTGCATGAAAGAAGATATTTGTGTTAGATTAGTATTATTTCAGCTAAATTTTAATAGCATATCTATAGATGGTAACTTGGCCTGTCAACCAAGTTACTAAGATCAGACCCATGGAAGGGTGAACCATGGACATACTTCCAAAACTATGGTCGACTGATGGAGTAGACATACAGTGACTGTTGATAACTTTAGGTCATTGGTAATAGCATGGTATATGTGGTATGTCATCTTGCTCAGCACAAGTGCAAGTTTTTTGTAGCTGACAGGATATGATGAAGACAATAGAGATCAGACAATGGAGATGAAGGAAATGATATCTTACCATGATCATCCTGCCAAACCATGAGTTGATCCAGTCCAACAGACGCAAATGCTCGGAGACACTCTCCACCACTCTGCAAATAAAATGAATTATCTCTGTAGTAAACCTTTTGACTGACAACTGTCTTGTTTCAAGCTAAGACTTGAAAAACTACAAAAATAATCGAAGTGCTACTACTTGAGAATCATCTTTACTTCATAAAGCAGTAAATCGTCATCATCATCGTTTAACGTCTGCTTTCCATGCTAGCATGGGTTGGACGATTTGACTGAGGACTGGCGAACCAGATGGCTGCACCAGGCTCCAATCTAATCTGGCAGAGTTTCTACAGCTGGATACCCTTCCTAACGCCTAAATATTTACAAATACTCATAAATATTCAAAACTTTGAAATGGCTAAATATTTTACTTCATATAAAATCTGGAATTCCCATTAGCATCAGTCAGATAAGCTTTACATCTCAAAACTCATCTCATCACCTTAATGTACTTTTCATTATTTTGTATTATCTGTTTATTTGTCACACAAGCATTTAAACTCCTGGCACCGTAGCAGTGATACCCAATTCTCCATAATAATATTGAACAGTATTTGTTTCAGCAGGGTCTTTTCAAATGTTTTTTTTTTTTAAATATTCACTTATCTAATCTTTCCTGGTTACTTTTTGTGGCCAATGTCGGTTTATACAAGCTAAAAACATGAAAATCAATCATAATCTCATCAGTTCCTTCTTCCTGACTAAATCATTTGAAAAATGCCAGAGGTGGCAGAGCAGTGCCTATGACTTCTGCATGTCCTCTCACACTACGCTTCATATTCTGTTAGATCATTCATTAATATCTTCAAAACTAAACATGAACTAAGAAAAAATTCCAGCTCAAGACAAGAAGGATTGAGTGGAGTATTTAATCAGAGAAGTGATGAGAGAAGAAACTAATGTGTTGAGTGGACACAAAAAGTAAAGTATGTAGCTACCTCGTTCAGAAGAGCAGCAGCTATTGTAATACAAGAGATTTTTTCAATATATCACCATCTTGTGTTCCATCTAATAAGGCAACTTTCTAAAAGACTAAACTACATTATCTACTATGGAAATTTGGACATTAGGATGACAATGAGCATAAAAATGACGGTGATCATATCAAGGTAAAAAAAAAAAAAAGAGAGAGAGAGAGAGAGATGTGAATAATGTTAAACCATTATTTCCTTACCTGCATAGTGGAATTATCCTCTGTTTGTAAAATACATTGTACCGAAGCAGGGAAACAATCTTGGACTAGTGCATCACTCAATGGTGCCTTACTTCCTCGCACTACCATTTGCAGGACATCTAATGCTGCCTGGAGAAAACATAATTGAGAAATGCCACCATAAAATAGAAAACAAGAGGTGGAAAACCTGGCTAAAAAAACATTGATCCCTCATAAGTAATATTGAGTTGTATTAATGTTTTCTGTCATACAGCATTCTTTTCTAGACTAGGCACAAGGCCCGAAATTTTTGGGGAGGGAGCCAGTCAATTAGATCAACCCCAGTATGCAACTGGTACTTAATTTATCTACCCCAAAAGGATGAAAGGCAAAGTTGACCTTGGTGGAATTTGAACCCAGAATGTAAAGATAGGTGAAATACCACTAAGCATTTTGCCCGGCATGCTAACATTTCTGCCAGCTTGCTGCCTTCTGTCATCATCATCATCATCATCATCGTTTAACGTCCGCTTTCCATGCTAGCATGGGTTGGACGACTTGACTGAGGACTGGTGAAACCGGATGGCAACACCAGGCTCCAATCTAAATTTGGCAGAGTTTCTACAGCTGGATGCCCTTCCTAACGCCAACCACTCAGAGAGTGTAGTAGGTGCTTTTACGTGTCACCTGCACGAAAGCCAGTCAGGCGATACTGGCAACGGCCACGCTCGAAATGGTGTCTTTTATGTGCCACCCGCACAAGCCAGTCCAGGGGCACTGGCAACAACATTAAGACAAACTGGACAGGTACAGATAACAATCTGGATCTCTAACAACATGTCAACCTTTTATTTGCACATTATTTACAATTGACGGATATTTGTCCTAATCACGTTTGTTATTAACGCACGGTGAACAGCATAAGCTTTAAGCTTATATAAAAATACCATTATTATTATTTACATGATTGTAAAATACGGCACCCTATAATAAAGCCATTTGTACCGAAAGCATATATATATTTATATATATATATATATATATATATATATATGCTTACTATAGCCTCAGGCTGAACAAAATCTTGAGTGGATTTCTTACTCGGAAACTAAAAGAAGACTTGTATATATGTGTGTGCCTGTATCTTGGGTTTGTACCCCCATCATTGCTTGACAACTGATGTTGCTGTGTTTACATTCCCGTAACTTAGCGGTTTGGTAAAAAACACTGACACAATGACTACTAGGCTTACAAACAATAAATCCTGTGGTTGATTTCTTCAACCAACGGCGGTGCTCTACCACGGCCGCAGTCACATGACAGAAACAAGTAAAGCAATAAAATCTATGCCATTTTCATCCCAAGCAAAGCCGGGTATCTCTGCTAGTATATATATAAATGTGTGTATACATATATGTATATAATAAAAAATATATGAAGCATTATGAATAGTAAGAGTACTTACTGCAGGCAAACCAGGAGGAACTTTGTCAGGTGAAGCCTGAAATATACTTATCAAGGTTGGTAAGAGACGCTGCTGTAAAGGGGTAGTACAGTGGGCATTTTCAGCCAAAACTTTTACCATATCCTCCACCAAACTGACAATTAATGGGTCTGAATAAAGAAAAAAAGAAATCGAAAATACAAAAATCTCAAATTTAGCAGATACAAATAAAAGAGAAAGCAACAGACAGGCATAAAAAACACACAAAAATGCAAAAAAAAAAAAAAAAAAAAAAAAAAAAATTATATAATGTCAAGATTATTAGGCTCAGGTATGGCTGTGTAATAAGTTTGCTCCTCAACCAAATGGTTCCAGGTTAAGTCCCACTGCATGGAATCTTGAGAGTCATCAACTAAAGCCTTGAGCCAAGTAAAGCCTTATGAGGATTTGGTAGTTGGAAGCTGAAAGAAGCCCATCAAATTTATAATATATATAATATGAAGCCAGCATGCTTTGCTGGATATGCAATGCCAGTGTGCATGTTCTACAGAATGCAAGCATCTTGAGAGTAAAGTTAGGCATAAGAGGCATCAGATGAAGTGTGCAAGAGAGACAAATGCGCTGTATGGTCATGTGATGTGTATGAATGAGGACAGCTGTGTAAAGAAGTGTTGATTCCTAATTGTGGAGGGAGCTTTGGTAGAGCTAGACCCAGGAAATGGGATGATTTTGTGAAGCATGATCTCCGAACTTTGGGTCCACAGAGGCTTTGGTGATATGCTGTGCTTGAGAAGACCTGTCAAGTGAAATCGCAGTTGTGGCTGATGTTGGTGTCACGTAACCATCACCCATGCAGGTAGCATACAAAAAGCACCTTTTGAGCGCTGAGCGTCATGGAGGTAAATTGAATATCAAGTCTCACAGAGGCAATGACCAAGACCTTTGGCATTATGTTGTGCTTGAGAAGACCCATCAAGCCAAGTAAAATTGTAGTCGTGGCAGATACCGGTGTTGCGCAAATGGCATCTGTGCCAGTGGCACATAAAAGCACCTTTCAAGCGTTGGGCCCCACAGAGGCAAGAACCGAAACCATTTGGCATTATGCTGGGCATCAAATGTTGAGCCTCACGAAGTCAATGACTGAGTCTATTTGGTATTATGCTGTGATTGAGAAGAAGACCCATCAAGCCAAGTAAAACTGCAGTCGTGACAGATACCAGTGTCATGCAAATGACACTTAAAAGCACCCATTACACTCTTGGAGTGGTTGACACTAGGAAGGGCATCCAGCCGTAGAAACCATGCCAAAACAGACCGGAGTCTGGTACAGCCTTCTAGCCCTGGTCAAACCATCCAATCCATGCCAACATGGACAACAGATGCTAACATGCGTGTGTCTTACCACTGCTTGACAGGAGGTGCTAGTGTGTTTACATCCCCCATAACTTAGCAGTTCATTAATCAGAACCAATAGAGTAAGCACCGTCCAACTCATATTCTTCAAGGTTGTGCCCCAGAATGACCACAGACAAACAAGATTTTCAACTAAGACACTTCCATTGTTTAAGAATATCTGTAAAATTGAAAAAAAATCATCATTGTTACCATTTAATGTCTGCTTTTCCAAGCTTGCAAAGGTCAGATGGAATTTGTCAAGGTAGATTTTCTATGTTTGGATGCCCTGCCTGTCACACCCCACCCTCAAAATATCAGAGTGTGTGTCTAGCTCAGAAATCTTATTCCATATACATCATCATCGTTTATCGTCTGCTTTCCATGCTCGCATGGGTTGGATGATTTGACTGAAGACTGGTGAACCAGATGGCTACACCAGGCTCCAATCTGATTTGGCAGAGTTTCTACAGCTGGATGCCCTTCCTAACGCCAACCACTCCGAGAGTGTAGTGGGTGCTTTTATGTGCCACCGGCACAATACAAAATAGTTTATTGGAGTTGTTATTTTTACAGCTGTATGTTTTTCTTCCTACTACTACTACTCAACTAAGAAACAACAAGTGAAATAGATTTTCTTTTTAATTGTAACAAACCAAAGCAGTGATAACACAAACATAGTAGCAACAGAATTCAAAATGGTGTGGTCTGTAGTCCAGCACCATGACTACTTGGCCATTGTATTAATGTTACATAACTCTAGTGTAATTAATTAGTCACCAAGATTTGTTAATATATTCTTGATTTTAAAGAAATATCTTGTGTGACATTACTGTTTATCTTCAGGTCAGTCCTCGAACCTACAATCAAAAGTGTTCCGGTTGTACATATTGAATGTATTGCTTTTTTAGCAATATTGGCAATACATAGCAACATGTGACTTGTGAGTAATTTAACTGCTATTTCTAGAATAGTCAAGCGCTGGTTATTATATAATGATGGCAAACTTTCAACAAACCATGTTTGTAGGTATGGCTGGGTAGGTAAGAGACTCACTTTGCAACCATGTGGCTGAGTTGGATTCCTTCCCTTGAGTAAGTGTTTACAATTATAGCCTTGGGTCGTTCAATATATTTCGAGAGAAATTTGGTAGGCAAAAACTAAAAAAGCCCTATGTATATTATATTCATGCACAAGAGTCAAGGGAGGCAATTGAAAGCGTTAGTGTCCAGAGGGACACTTCCAAAAATCCCATCCGACTCAAAGTCAGCAGGGGAAAGAGAACGTATGAAAGACATGCATGCAAATATCTTGGAATATATTGGTGAGAAAAATGGAAAACTGATGCTTTTCAAAATTTCTTGCATCAAGTTACAAACACTCCCTTGTCACTATTGTCAGAAATTCAGTGAATAATTAGCCCATTGGGACCCTGTAAAAATTGCATTATTAAATAGAAAAAGTACAAAATACAAATTCAGTTCTAAATTTTCCCACAGATAGACTAGCTTCTCATGTAAGATTGGAAACAAACAACCTCACTTGTAGTATGACAACTATCACAAGATGTCTAAGCAAGGGTACACGTACACACAACAAAATTCTTTCAGTTTTTGTTCACAAGATTTGGGTTGGCCTGGGGCCCATTCACAAGATTTGGGTTGGCCTGGGGATATACTAGCACACAGTTGCCATGCAGTGGGACTGAACTCCAGGCTTGTGCCTAAGTATAATATACAAGCAAGCTTCTTAACCATATAGCCACACCTGATGATAATAACTTTAAAAAGTATTAAAAAGAAACAGCCAAGGAAAAAGAATGAATACGTACCACTACTATATTTGAGGAAAACTGCAATGGTTAATGGAGTGACTTTACACTCTACACTAGCTGTAAAATTATCATCAATCTGAAATAGAGAAGCAGAGCTGAGTATAACAGAAAACACAAGAGAATATGGGTTTTGTGTGAAAAACTAAGTGTTTGCCAGGTAAAAATTTGGAATGATCAAAATTAAATTAATGATTTTTTTCAGAATTGTATTTGCTTGGCAATTTTTAAATTTAAATAAATTTATCTCTTCCACATGTTGCTTTTCTGAATTTGTTCATTTGATTAATGCCTGTTAATCCATGCTAGCATGTGCTAGACATAAAGGCATGATTTTTACAGCTGGATGCTCTTTCTGTCACCAACATATTTTTCAAGTCAAGAGTTTCCCTTTTTTATTCCAAAGTATCCTAAAACAATGGGCAAGCAGTTAATATGTAGACAGGAAATGTCATTAAACGCCACAGCTCAGTGTTTGTTGTAAACATTCACACAGAAATATACACGCACACACAATGAGTTTCATTCAGGTTCTATCTACCAAATTCACTCAAGTCATTGGTCAACCCAGCGCTACAATAGAAGACATGTCCAAGTTGCCAGACAGTGGGACTGAACCTAAAACCATAAGATTAAGTAAACTGCTTAACCACATACAGGTGCTAATGTAGTTGATGTTCATCTCAAACAATTGATGAGAGGTTCTTGGTCACTGTATGGCAGATAAACTCTCACCAAATCACAGCAAAGAGACAATGTGTTAACAGACATTGATGCAGAAAGTTTGTAGTAATATCATAGTGGAAACTGGATACAGCCTGTTTCAATGTCAAGCACTAAGAACTTTTACCAGTTTTAAAAAATCTATGGAATATTCCTATTTTTGTAGGTGTTAAATTTTCAAAGGAATCAAAATATAAGAGTAAGCAGTGAAAGCAAAATAATTTTAAAATAACCTTTTTAAAAATATTTTATATTAATTGTTATATCTCCAAGATCAAACTTTATTCTATAGGGTTGAACAAGCAAATTAAATAGATTAAAACTGTATTTTTTATTGAAATTGGGCACAAACAAGAATGTGTAGTTAAGAAGTTCACTTTGCAACTATGTGATTTTGGGTTCAATGTCACTGCAGAGCACCTTGACCAAATTTTTACAATAGTTTCAAAATGAGCAAAGCCTTGATTGAAATTTGGTAGACAGACTGTGGAAGCCTGTTAGGAGGATTGTTCATATTTTGGGGTGGTAGATATATTCTGTTGCATAGGTGCCACTATGAGGGCCCAACCTATTGCAAGCATTTGAGCCAAGACTCCAGTTTGAAGAAATTTCTTCTTCCTTCCTGTCAGTCAGAGACCCCTTATTCCCATAAGTCATTAAAAAAAAAAAAGCAAGCCTTAATACCACTTAGAATCCAATTCAAGCAACACAGACTAAATAATAAAGTACTCACTGCCAACACAAGTATAAGAGTTTCCAACGTAAGTGCTAAAACATTCGACGAAAACTGTGTTGTAATTGTGAGAAGACCTTCCATGATGTTTGGGAGGAAGTTGAACAAAAGCTGTGTGGTGCCAGTGTTCTTTAGATGTTCACAAAATCCAAAGACTGCTCTAACAGCAGAAATTCTAACACTAGCTGGTTGATTGGGATGTAAACCAGTCATGGTAGCCTGCAGAAATCTAACAAAATTAAAAAAAAAAAAATGACTTTAAATTGACATAATAAAAACAAACAAATAAATAAATATTGGTTTCAAGTTTTGACACATCAGCAAGTTTAGGGGAGGTAGTAAGTTGATTACATCAACCCCCAGGGCTCAACTGGTACTTATTTCATCGACTGAAAGGATGAAAGGCAAAGTGGACCTTGGCAGAATTTGAACTCAGAATGTACAGACGGACAAAATACTGTTAAGCATTCTGCCCAGCATGCTAATGATTCTGCCAGCTCACCACCTTAAAAAAAGCAACAAATAAATATCAACAGTGTACAAATATATATACTGTCACTTTGAGAAATTAAGCATTTTATTGGAATATTCCTGAAGCTTTCTCATTACTTGCTGGATGTAAGAAACAAGATGTTGTCTGAAAGCAAAGCAATATCAGATTTGTTGTTCAGCTCAAGTCAGTCCCAATGATCACAGACATTCCAGAGCTGTGACCAAGCTTACCATTCTACCATTCATTCTGACATGGCATTTATAGGACTACAGAATCCAATGCCTAAGGTCTTAAGGAATATTTAAGAGACACATATATAGCTATTGTTTCTAAGAAATGGAGTCACCATGTAGAAGCAATTCTGCCAATACATAAGCCTTGTATTGATAAAATGTTTCATATTTAATATTCCTATGACAATCTTTATAACAACTATTGGACATTTTGTCACTGAAACAAAAATCCATCTTCTAGATTACAAGATTGTTTCAGTTGACAAAGCAGTTAAAGTGGTTCTCCATCTCCACATAATACATTAAGATAGAAATTTGCAAGAACTTCTCACTCAACTAGTAAGTTCACAAAACTAATCATTAATCTTTGTTGCTATTTACAATCAGATATACAGAAGGTGGCGAGCTGGCAGAAACGTTAGCACACTGGACAAAATGCTTAGCAGTATTTCGTCTGCCGCTATGTTCTGAGTTCAAATTCCGCCGAGGTTGACTTTGCCTTTCATCCTTTCAGGGTCAATTAAATAAGTACCAGTTATGCACTGGACTTGGTACAATTGACTTAATCTGTTTGTGTCCTTGTTTGTCCGCTGTGTGTAGCCCCTTGTGGGCAGTAAAGAAATAAGATATACAGAAGTATTAAAAAATAAGTGCAATATACAAATGACAGGATATGAAAGACATTTTTGAAAAGCTTTGATGTATTTACAAAATTTTTATCATTTTAAAAAATAACAAAGTAGCAAACAGAACTGCCATTCTTACATTCATGCAAAACATTAAAGAATACTCACTTGTCCATTGTTTCGTTATCCATGACTGCAGCAAATCTACTGCCAGTCCAAAGACAACGACCAATCAAGAACGGTGACACTACAGAGAGGTAAAAATATAAAAAGATGTCAAATATTTAGAACAAAGAGTGTCTAAAATAATTTAACGATAATTTCATTCTTTACATATACTTTACACATAGTTAATCACAGGTTATCATCATTTAATATCACTTGTCATAATGTCTGAGTTTTTATCAAATGGGTTAACAGTAGTCAACATCTCAACCCAAATTCAAATCAGCCAAGAAAATCTCAAGAACAACAACCAAAATCTTTCCTCAGACATTTCTACAAATTAAAGTCTTTCCTCAGACATTTCTACAAATAGAAGTTTTAATCTAGTACTATGGACATGTGATTAGAATGTTGCAGGAAAGAATCACAAGATGGATTCTTCTATCCAAGCCAACTAGGAGGAGACCTAGGGGTAAACCAAGAAAGTGTAATGACAGTTGCTTCTGATAGGACCCTATAGAGGAAGTGCCCAAGGAATCTACCCCAATATTTGCATATTTTAGAAAGAAAGTAGAATTTTAAGAGAGAAGATGTAACAAATAAGAATATACAATAACGATGAAGCAAAGAATATATGAAAGTTACCTGACTCAGCTGCCATATCTGCAAGGATCACAGATTCAATAAAGTGTTTGATGTCAAACTGTAGTTTCCCTTTTTTCAAATAATCAACAAATAGATTACGAACACTGCCTAAAGCCAACAGACATGACTCGTGAACTTTCCACCTGTAAGAACAAGGTTAAACAAAATGTAAATTGTCTTCGTATGTTATTGTTTCATAAGTTAGTCAGAGGAGGAGCAACAATGTCCGTACCTGTTGTAGGCTCTTCCAGAACTAATGAAGATGTGCAGTAGGAGCATTTAGACACTGATAATGGTAGTAAAAATATACATTGAGAGTAGTTCAGTTCTGGAGAGAGGGATTGGGCAAAGTGTTTAATAAAAGAATAGAGGAAGAAAGACAAGTGGGCCTGAGTAGAAAAAGTATACAGATGACTGGTTTGTGAGCTGAGGGTATTGTAATAAGGGTAAGAGAGAGACATAGAATTGCACATTTATGAGATAATAGTTAGTGTAATTAGTGAATCTTAGTACATTAATAGTAATAATATTAATGCTATGTAAATGTGAGCAATGCCATAATGCAAGTCATACTCAAGCGTTGGTGTGAGCCAAGCCTCAACCAACTGCATGACTAAATTTATGGATGTTTGTACGTACTCAATAGTCCAAGCATACCAGATATAAAAAGACAGGGACAGTGTACATTACATGCAAACAGTTATATAAGCAGAATTCAAAATCATGATTTTAGGTGGTCAGTATGTCAACTGATCATTTACTCTCAATATGGTTTAAATAAAAAGAAAAAATTTTAATTCCTACCAATTGGGATTACCAGCATTTTTGTCAAGCTCTGCCTGTTGTATGTGTTGGGTAAAGGCTTGACATAGCGCTGGGGCACTTTCATTAGGAAACTCAGCAGCAAGGGACTGTAAAGGAAGGGAAACAATATATAGAAAAACAAAGAGAGAGAGAGAGAGAGAGAGAGAGAGGGGAAAGATCAAAAGGGGACAGTAGAGGAGGAAATGGGGAAGAAAGAGACAAAAGAAGAGACAGAAAAGGAAAAGGCTGCAGTTAAACAGGAAAGAGAAAATGAATAAAAAGGAGGGAACATAGTTTATGCTTAACAAGTTGCAACAGAAAAGAGGATTGAAGGAACTTAGTTTATATTTTAGAGTGATAATATAATGGTAAGTTACACATTGTTAGCAGAAACATAATTAAAGAACATTTCAAGAAAATAATTACAAGTAGGAAAACCAACCAACAACAGATCTTGTGCAGATATCCTAACAGAATAGGAAAATGTATCATCATCTTCATCTTCCACAAACTGATCAGGATCACCACTCCATAGCCGCACCTATTTAAAATGGTAAAAGGAGCTGCGTGTAAGAGAAAATTAGTCACATCTATGACACTTCGAATTGAAGAATATACAATAGCACAACATAAGCATTATCATACGGTATCTAACCTGCAGTATTGGCTTTGTTGTTCACTCAGCTAAAAAAAAAAATTGGTTAAGAGGAGGAGGTAAGCGTCTAAACTTTGCATGTGCAGCCTGTCATGTAAAATTGATGTGGGGCATGTCTTGTTTTGAACATTCGATGTCAACATCATCATCATCATTGTTTAACATCCGCTTTCTATGCTAGCATGGGTTGGACGATTTGACTGAGGACTGGTGAACCAGATGGCTACACCAGGCTCCAATCTGATTTGGCAGAGTTTCTACAGCTGGATGCCCTTCCTGACGCCAACCACTCTGAGAGTGTATTGGGTGCTTTTACGTGCCACCAGCACGAAGGCAACCTGCACAGGAGCCAGTCCAGCGGCACTGGCAACAATCTCGCTCGAATGACTTTTCACGTGCCAGGAACGCGAAGCTGCGGCACAAGTGCCAGGAAGGCGACACTGGTAACGTTAGCAGGAAAAGGAGAGAGAAGGGATTTCCAAAGATTTGTTCTGGAGAGAAAGGAGTGGACAAAATGTTTTGTGCAGGGGTATCTGGGGTGAAAGGATAAGAATGAGGAGAGATGAGTAGGCTTGTGTGGAGAAATTAGGCACTTAACTTGATCAGAGAAGCAGTTGCAGTCAGTGGTCAAAATGCAAAAGGAGGAAACCTTGTGACAGTGTGCCATGTTATTGAGTGAATTAGTGTCAATCAGTCGAACCTTTTGGATATGATGCAGAACATTTATATATCAGCAATAGTATTCCTACCTTCACAGAAATACTAAGTGTCCCAAACTATGATTCCTCTAAGGGCAAGGAGCTACAGTAGCATTTACCTGCCTTTGTGGAAGCCACTTTAGATGGGAAAAAAAGTAAAACCAAACAAAAACACCATCACATGTTAAATATTACACTGTTTACACAGCACTGATTACATTACTTTTAAAAGAATGAATACCAACAAAACTGTCAGTTTAATGTATCGATGTGTATACCTCTATTATTAGACGCGATAGCAGACGCTGAAATGATTATGAAGGCAGTGAAATTTGACCTACATGCCTATAGCTAACATCAGTGGTGAACTTCAGAGCCAAATAAAACATTGTAACACCAGGGTGCAGCTTTGGTTATGTGGCCAAAGAATCTGCTCTGCAACTGCATGGCAGCATTTTTAGTTAACATTTGATAGTTGGTAACTATAGAAATCCATCATTCTTCAACTTAAGTGGTCACCTGGTTTAATAAAACTCCAGTCCTTTGCTGCCTTTAGCAGAGTCCACTTTATTGCTAGCATTCACTCAGACCTCTTGAAAGAATATAATTTCTTCTGACCTGTCTTGGTACCATGCAGTAGGACTTTCAACTAAGGTATTACACACACACAAAAAATATAATTAATGTTTAAATCCCCCATTCCAAAACCCATTCAACTCACAATATGATGCAATAAATAAATAAAACTTAAAGAAAAAGAAGTTACATACTTGATCCTCTGTGATTTGCATGTAGAGTATCATGTAATATAATATTTCATTACATGACTTTCTTACGGTAGCTCGAAAGCGCACAGTCTCCAAAAGACCCAATACAAATTCAAAGACACTATAAACTAGGTTTTCAAATCCCAGAACTTCACCTGATGAAAAATAAAATAAACATACTTTATAAAATAAGGATAAGTGAGCACAAAATTATTAACAATAACTAGCTGCTGCTGTTTAATCTTTCTACTTGATCAGAACTGACTTAGGATTAAAGGCATTCAAGCCATGGCTATCCCACCTTTTCAGGAATGTCTCCACACTGCATTAGTCATTGTGTCCTTTTTTTAATATAGGGTGTGTTTGAGGGTGTTGTGACTACTACTTCTAACAGGTTGAGAGACACTGTTTAACCCCATATTAACCCCAACAGAGCTGGCATGATCAAAAGGCATTCTAGCCTTGACCATGTAGTTCCCTTCAAATACCAGTCTTTTTATTTTTTTTTTTTACTTCAGTGTATCTATAACTGTTATCCAATATAGCCTTTCACTTTTTAGACAGTAGAGTATGACTGTTAAAAATAAGTATAGCAAATACAGAGAAACTCATTAGCTAATGAGAGAAATGGTAACATTGAACAGATGAAGTAACTAGGCAGAAGTTTCCTTGATAATATTATTGCAAAGGTATGGCTGTGTGGTTGAGAAGTTTGCTTCCCATTCACATTGGTCTGGTTTTGGGTCTAATATAATTGCAAGGCACTTTGGGAAAATGTCTTGTACTAGAGCCCAAGGTCCACTAAAGCCTTGCAAGTGGATTTGGTAGACAGACACAAAGAAGCACATTGTGTATGTACATAAACACGTGTGTGTATCCTTGTCTTCACATGTGATAGTTGAAATGATGCTGAAACAAACACCATACAAAGTGTCATTGAAACAAGAGATCTGGAACAATAGGTAATTGGAAACCTCTCCAACCCATCCAATTAATGAGAAAGAAAACTCAATGTAACAAAAAAAAAAGTAGGGAGGGGGGGGGACAAAGCTAGGCCATCATATTCAGATCAAAGTTCAAATTATTGAAAGACTATTTGCCGAGTTCTTTTTTCAACAAATCTCAATGAACTGGCAGTGTTTGAGTGTCGGACAAAAGCCATGCAGTATTTATTCTGGCACCTTAGCATTTCATCTTTCCAGTGTTGATTGATGGAGAATTAGTTTACAGTGGTGGACTGGTGGAAATGCATGCCTTTCTCTGATTAAAAGATTAGCAGGAAGTCAATGAATACATATTACAATGTAGCATCCCATTTCCTTACATCATTTTCATGCATACACTGTACTTTTTATATGAAGAAGAGTGCCTTTTCTTCCCTTGTTGTTTAACCCCAGGCCAATAATATAGACAGTCCAGCCATGACCATTCATATTTTCTTGAATGAGAAGATTAAAAAAAAAAAAAAAAGTCAAGTTTCCATTTATATATATTTATAAAGTGATTTTAAATTCTCAAACGTAGGATAATGCTAATAATATAGCCTGAACAGGATAAGCTGCCCCTATTTTGCAGAAAAAAGTGTTGGCGGCCAGCTATGAGACCAATCTCATAACTGGCCGCCAACACTTTTTTCTGCAAAATAGGGGTAGTTTATCCTGTTCAGGCTATATTATTAGCATTATCCTGCGTTTGAGAATTTAAAATCACTTCTTTACCTTTCTAAGACATTTCAACGCTTCTAAAAGCAAACTTCGTTTGTTTGTTTACGTTCATCGTAATTTGAATATATATATATATATATATATATATATATATATATATATATATATAAAGTTACTGAATATGTATCATTAAGAAGTGGCATCTCATTCCTAAGAAAATATATTTAGGACTACAATATCCATATCTTCCAATGTTTGGAGGTTAATTTAATGAAGACTAAACAGTAGAAAACATTTTTTGTTGCTCACTCATCTACCATTCACTGCAGTTCTAATATAATCTAACTTACCATCTGAATCCACTGGATTATCAGCTTCCTCTGTGTTATTTACAACAGTACGAACATAACTGAAATGGGTTAAGGATAACATTTTGACAAAAATGAACAATAAAAAAACCACAGGGATGGCCACAACCTATATGTATAAATCAGTGCTAACGTATTGTAGTAACCCAAGTAATTTTAACTGATTAAAAGATTAGATATGGTAGGAGACAGTCTCATTAGTTTAAAGAATACTAATAAAGAATGGGGAGAGAAATTAAAAATAAAATGTGGACAATGCAGTTAAGGGGTCGACTCGCGTTTTTTGTATTATAAGACCTCTTCAGTGAAGTATCATCTAATTCACCATTTTCCCCCAGAAACTTAGGCATCCACAAGAAATATTTTTAAAAAATACAAAATAACTAATAGAAAGGCATATTCAAGCCATTTTTGTGCTTAATTCTATCTTTATCAGTTGTGGTGTGCAAGAGAGACGATTGCGCTAGTACGGACATGTGGTGAGAATGGATGAGGATAGCTGCGTGAAAAAGTGCCACACCCTAACAGTTGAGGGAACCCGTGGAAGAGGTAGGCCCAGGAAGACCTGGGCTGAGGTGGTGAGGCAAGACCTTTGTACATTGGGCCTCACCGAGGCGATGACTACTGACCGAGACCTTTGGAAATGTGCTGTGCGTGAGAAGACCCGGCAAGCCAAGTAAGATCGTTGCCAGTGCCCCTGGACTGGCTCTTGTGCGGATGGCACATGAGATGCACCATCTTGAGCATGGCCGTTGCCAGTACCGCCTGACTGGCTCCCGTAGGATTTTCGAGCGAGATCGTTGCCAGTGCCCCTGGACTGGCTTGTGCGGGTGGCACATAAAAGACACCATTTCGAGCGTGGCCGTTTTCGTGCGGGTGACACGTAAAAGCACCCACTACACTCTCTGAGTGGTTGGCGTTAGGAAGGGCATCCAGCTGTAGAAACTCTGCCAAATTAGATTGGAGCCTGGCGTTGCCATCCGGTTTCACCAGTCCTCAGTCAAATCGTCCAACCCATGCTAGCATGGAAAGCGGACATTAAACGATGATGATGATATTTGAAATTCTATTTACCAAAGATAATAAAGGGATCCTACAATAAAATGAGTCCCCAATAGAGAATTCTAGGTGCAATTTGTCTATACACACACACACACACATATATATATATATATATATATATATGTATATATAATTAAAACAAATAAAAAAAAGTTATTTTATTCTACATGGGTAGAAATATAGAAAAAGTTGAAAATGCACAGGGATTCATTTATATTTTTGGAAACTTAATCAGAGAACAGTGCATTTTCAACTTCTCTTTATATATACGTATATATTCAAACATCTCTTCCTCATATTTCCTCTTTCATGCACTATGCTTATTGCTCACCCACCAATTCTATTCTCACAGCCCTGCTCACTATCATTTTTACCCCATAGTCCCCCCACCCCCTCTATATACCCAGGTTTTCAGTCACTAAACTACTTTTGGCCCTTTTGCTTCTTTAGCAATCCCCTGCCACTTACATTATGACCTCCATACTTTCCACCATCTACCTCTCTTCCTTTACCTTACCATCCCATTTATATTCTGATGCCCCATTCCTTGTGAGTATGCCACCATTTCTCTCCTGCACTCTTGCTGTCTCCCACTCCCTCTCTCTTGCACTTCTCTCAGACTGGATAGCCATTTATCTCCTTTACAGCAGCACACCTGCTACTGTGTCATTCCTGATCACTCTCTGTAGCCAGGTAACCATGTTACTGCTATACAGCAAGACACTCGTTTCTGTCTCTGTCACACTCAAACCTTTCATTTTTCATCATCTCATACAAGATGGCCTCCTCCAATGCCTCTCTCCTCCCAAAGGATCTTTGTCTTCTTCCTCCTCCTCCTCCAATGCTCCCCTCCTCTCCCAAAGGATCTTTGTCTTGCAAGTGACTTGGTGACCCTGCCAGTGTTTGGTGCCACACAAACAGCATTCAGCCCACATTGTAAAGTGGTTGGTGTTTGGAAGGGCATCCAGCAGTATAAAATGTGCTAAAACTGACCTTGCCTGTGCTTGTGCCATGTAAAAAGCACTGTCCAATCTGCCAGGTGGTTGATGTTAGGAAGGGCATCCAGCTGTAAAAACCATGCCAAAACAGACACAGAAGTCTGGTGCAGGTTCCTGCCTACCCTGCTCTCATCATACCACCCATACCATCATGGAAGGTGGACGTTAAACGATGATGATGATGACACACACCCGCACATATATATCATCATCATCGTTTAACACCCACCTTCCATGGTGGTATGATGAGAGCAGAGTATCTCATCATCATCATTTAATGTCTGTTCTCCATGCTGGAATAGGATGGACGGTTTGACTGGGCTGGCATGCTACACCAGACTCCAGTCTGATTTAGCATGTTTTTTTTTATGGCTAGATGCCCTTCCTAATGCCAACCACTCAGAGAGTGTAATGGGTGCTTCTTTGTGCCACTGGCATTGGTGCCATTTGCATGACACCGGTATCTGCCACAACTGCAATTTTGCTTGGCTTGATGGATCTTCTCAAGCACGACAATGCCAAAAGTTTTGGTTATTGCCCTCCGTGAGGCCCAACACTCGAAAGATGTTCTTTACATGCCACCAGTACAGGTGCCAGTTACCATGACTATGATTTCATTTAGCTTGATGGGTCCTCTCAAGCACAGCACATCAGCACATTGCCTAAGATCTCCGTCACTAGTCATTGCCTCTGTGACGCTCAACGTTCGAAGATCATGCTTCACCACCTTGTCCCATATCTTCCTGGATCTACCTCTATCACAGAGAGATTGGCACTTCTTTACACAGCTGTCCTCATCCATACAAATCACATGACCATACCAGCACAGTCATCGCTCTTGCACACCACACCTGATGCCTCTTATGCCTAACTTTTCTCTCAGGATGCTTACACTTTGTCAAACATGCACACTGACATTGCACATCCAGCAAAGCATACTGGCTTCATTTCCTTCAAGCCTATGCATGTCCTTGGCTGTCACAGCATGTTTCATTGCCACGCAGCATAGCTGTTTGCACACAGGCATCAATTTGCCTTTCACTTAGAGAGAAGCTCTTTGTTGCCAGAAGGGGTAGGCGCTCTCTGAACTTTACCCAGCCTAATCTTATTCTCACAGCATCCACCTCCACTACTGAGTCACATAGATAATGGAAGCTATCTACTACCTCTAGCTTGCCCCCTTGGCAGTTGATGGAGTCTATTTTTTTGCACATTTTCAGCATTTATTGTACCTGTGCATCTTGCACATATGAAAGCTAGTTTCCCTGTTAACCTTCCTCTGATATTGCTGCACCTTTCATGTATCCAAAGCTTACACCAAGTGCATCTTATGGAGTTCCTGCCTACGCCTCTTCTACAGATCAAACAGGGTCATTTATCTGGAGGGATTTGTGATTTGTCTGCCTTCCAACTTACTAAGACTAAGATTTTTGCTAGGTTAACTCTAAGGCCCTAGAGTTTTATGACTTGCTTAATCTTGTATGAAGTTCAACTTTATGAAAGAGAAATAAAAGGATTAACCAAAATTTCATAAGAAGTGCATATCCTGCTCCTAAAAGTAGATACCAAGGAATCTGAGCCAAACTAGACACATATGACATAGAATATCATCAGCAAACATAATATATACCACCAGATATCAGTGAAGCTAAGAGCAGAACACCAAATAGAACAAGTCTAAAACATATTTCAATTTTTGGAAGTATAGAAAAAAAGTAGACATACCAATAAATCAAATAATTTAGTTTACAGAAAATTTAAAAAAAGGATACAATTCTACACTGTGTGTGAACAAATTCCAAACTGGAGGAAGGATTTGAGGTAACCAAGTAGACATTGTTTTCGGGAGATTCTTCACTAAAACTGTGACAGCCTGTATAAAATTAGAGAGAAAAAATATTTAGATGTGTCAAAAATTTCAATTTCACATTAGTAATTTTAAACTAGAAACAAAAGACTGAGAAGAAATAAAAATACCTGAAGAACTTCCATCTTGAGGCCACTATCTGAAGTTTCACCATCAGGAACCTGAAGGGCACTGATAAAAGCATCAGTAAATTGTGGAAGGACGGGTAACAGTAAAGCCTTAACAATACCCTGCAAAATAAATGTCACACATTCAAAGATCCTTCTGGCTAAGAGTACAAAAGCATTTCATTAAATGTACATAGATTCCTTCACTATTTTATTAAAGTATATTTTTAATTTTTTCTAAGATTTTCATTACCATTTAACAAATATTTTCATTAGAATTGTTCTCATAAATAATTTTTATAAACTATTGAGACAAGTCTTTCTAAAACAAGAAAAAAAAATTATGAGCATGAAGTCAAAATTTTTAAAAAAGGAAATAAAATATTGAAACCGTCATGCTTTTACCAAATGACTGGGTGATGTAATCTGTATGGAATAGTTAAGAGCTACTGCATTCAGCCTTGTTGAGATTGCAGCAGCTCACAACCAAAAATGTTTTTAAGATTTTAGGAATTTATACATTCCCCTTTGTAAAGTACTTGGCAGAATTTTCCATGAAACCACATCATTTAGAGACCTTTTTTTTTTTAATATATATTTTTGCTTCTAAGGCTTCTATTTTATCCTGAACTCAGTTAACTCACAAAGGATTTGCAAAGTAAAATTTACTTGATTGGCTGAACCAGAGACTTCCAAACACCATCCACTTGGCAGTAAAATCATCATCAGCATCATCGTTTAACGTCCGCTTTCCATGCTAGCATGGGTTGGACGATTTGCCATTATTAACTACTCCAGTTAGGTAGTGTCTAAACCTTTATATACATTTATGGCATATAAATAACAAGATTTTTGTAAATGCCTGGCAGTTTTTTAATGGTTTGTTTGGTCTTAATGAAGGGGATGTGCATATAGCTTTTACAAGTGCTCCAAGGCAGGTGAGATCAACATGGTTGATATTGTTGAATATCCACAAATTGACAGCCGCAGGAAAAACATGGGCAAGAAATGGATTCCAGAATCAGGGAATGACTGGATGTAGTGGTTAGTGCAGGGCCTAGGGTAGTGAACACAGTAGGGGTGTCAAGAGAAAAGACAAGTGAGTCACAAAGGCCAGCTACTTTAAATTACCTGCACCCAAAGCTAAACTGGAGTCAGACAAATTAATTCTATTATATTTCCAATATGAAAAAGTTTTTAAAATTTATTCAGAAATAACACAAAAAAAAAAAAGCAAGAAAGAAATATTTTTTTTTTCTACAGAAATCATCTTAGATTTCTTGATTTGATGCAAGATTGTAAAAGCAATCTTGGAAGAGATACTGCCACCATTTACCATACAAAAACTATTCTATCCACTTTCCTTTATCTCTTAATAACGCTATCAACTATGAGGTGTCAAAAAGTTTTAACAAACTCCTGTAATCTTGTCACTGAATTCTAGCGCATATGTCAAACAGATGCAAAATGTAAGAGATTTTGTGCATCCTTAAATGGATAAAATGACTTCTATAATGCAAGTGACAGAGTTAGACTATTAGCTATAAAGCTCAATTTAATTTCATCAATACAAATGTGGCTGTGTGGTAAGAAGGCGGTGAGCTGGCAGAAACGTTAGCACGCCGGGCGAAATGCTTAGTGGTATTTTGTCTGCCGTTATGTTTTGAGTTCAAATTCTGCCGAGGTCGACTTTGCCTTTCATCCTTTCGGGGTCGATAAATTAAGTGCCAGTTACGCACTGGGGTTGATGTAATCGACTTAATCCGTTTGTCTGTCCTTGTTTGTCCCCTCTATGTTTAGCCCCTTGTGGGCAATAAAGAAATAAGAAGTTTGCTTCCTAACCACATGGTTCCACATTCACTCCCATTGCGTGGTACCTTGGGCCAATCAAAGCTTTGCAAGTGGATTTAGTAGACAGAAATTGAAAGAAGCTCTTCATCTCTGTGTGTGCTGCAACAACCGGTATTAGTGCATTTACATCCCTGTAAGTTAGCAGTTCGACAAAAGAGACCAATAGAATAAGCACCAGGCTTAAAAAGAAAATAAATACAGGGGTCGATTGGTTCAACTAAAATTTCTTGAGGCAGTGCACCAGCATGGCCATGATAAATATCTGAATGATATATGACAAATATTAGAGGAGAAACCATTGAGACTGGTCTTACTTTGTGTGTGTCCATCATAGTAGCTACCATAGCAACACAAGTGTTGAAGATGTTGACTGCTCGAGTACGCGTACGAATACTGTATGTCTGCAAAAGAGAAAAAACATTTTAAATGCAATTTCATTTCTTTTTAAAATACAAAAAGGAAATGAAAATGTATGTGGCTGTGTGGTAAGAAGCTTGCTTCCCAACCACATGGTTCCGGGTTCAGTCCCACTGCGTGGCACCTTGGGCAAGTGTCTTCTATCACCTCAGGCTGACCAAAGCTTTGTGAGTAGACTTGGTAGATGGAAACTGAAAGCTCATTGTGTGTGTGTGTGTGTGTGTGTGTGTGTGTGTGTGTGTGTGTGTGTATATATGTTTGCGTGTGTTTGTCCCCTCGCCATCGCTTGACAACCGATGTTGGTGTGTTTATGTCCCCCGTAACTTAGCAGTTCGGCAAAAGAGACCGATAAAATAAGTACTAGGCTTACAAAGAATAAGTCCTGGGGTGAATTTGTTCAACTAAAGGCGGTGCTCCAGCATGGCCGCACTCAAATGATTGAAACAAATAAAAGAACATAAAAATATATCAAATTTGCATCTAATTTTAAGGATGCAAGGAAATGACAGCTTATTGTGAATCACTATTAACATACCTACTCCCCAGCCAACATGTCCACCTACCAGATATCTATATATCTTTGTTTTCTTTCTGAAGACAGAACAAGGGAGCCCTTATGTGCTCACTCAATCCATAAGAAATAACCAAATTTCCCTCAAATCACATCCTACTGTCAAAAAAATAGGATAAATTGCATATGCAGTTCTATAAATAAAAGAAAATATGAATGGCTGAACACAGAGCATCTAATGAAAACCATTTGATCAGGGTTAATCAATACCAATTGAAGCTAGAAAGGCCAATTCATCATCAATTAACGTCCATTGTCCATGCTGGCTTGGGTTGGATGGTTTGACCAGGGCTGGCAAGCTGAAAGGCTGCATCAGACTCCAGTCTGATTTGGCAAGGTTTCTATGGTTGGATGCTCTTCCTAACACCAACCACTCCGAGAGTGTAATGGATGCCTTTACATGCCACCGACATGGATGCCATTTGTATGACAGCAGTATCTGCCATGACTGCAGTTTTGCACAGATTGATGAGTTTTTTTAAGCACAGCATAATGTCAAAGGTCTCAGTCATTCGTCATTGCCCCCATGAGGCCCTACACTTGAAAGGTGCTTTTCACATGCCACCAGCATCGGCCACTTTGCCCCCATGAGGCCCTACACTTGAAAGGTGCTTTTTATGTGCCAGTTATGTGACACCAGCATCAGCCACAACTACAATTTCACTTGACAGGTCTTAAGCACAGCATCTCACGAAAGGTCTTTACACAGCTGTCCTCATTCATACACATCACGTGACCATACCAGCACAACTGTCTCTCTTGCACACCACATCTGATGCCTCTTATGTCCAAAATTTCTCTCAAGATGCTTACACTTTGTTGTGCATGCACACTGACATTGCACATCCAGTGAAGCAAACTGGCTTCTTTGCTTTCAAGCCTACACATGTCCTCAGCTGTCACAGCCCACTTTGTTTTATTACTGATGATGACAACTGATAAACAAGCAAAAATAAATATTTGTTTTAGAATTATTTGGGAAAGAATTTCTCTAGTATCAAAGATGCAGTTCAGTTCTATTCAGTATGTGGCTTAGTACAGGGCTAATTGCAAATGGATCTGCATTGAATGTGATTAGATCTCAAGAGACAAACAACTAAAACTAAATGTAATATTTTTCATTTCTTTCTTTGCTTAGTCAGAGGAAGACAGACACTTGTGACTCACACTGGACATCTGAGACTTGTAGAGGAAAGAGAGGAAAAAACCCTAAACCAATGTTTACTGCAATAGAAAGCAGAAAGTCAAGACATTTAGTTGTGTTCAAATCAATAACCTAGCCTCAATATTTGCAACCAAGTGGATTCTGCTAAGGGTTTTATAAGAGCTAAATGGGGGTGTTAAACCAAGAGACAGGTTAATTTCTAGCCAATTGACAAAGATAAGGATATTATGAACTGCTGCTGAAATACCGAACTGAATTAGGTGCCAGAGTTGGCTATAGTGAAAGTTTAGTTGTCGGAGTAAGAAAAAGGTGGAGGTTTATTGGGTTGTAACCACAAATAACAACAAAGTTTAACTCTCTGAAAAAATTGTATGGAGTATGTGATACTATATGATACTATATGATAGAAAGATATAGTGAAATGACAGAGCTATGATCAGTTGGATGTGTAATGTTAACTTAAAGAGTACAGAGCTGGGAGAGAGGATAACTGAATATTGGTAAATGTAAGAGAGACAACAGTGCTGATAAAGATGTGTGATATGAAAGGGAAAATTAATAGACAAAATAAAGTACCATAGTAATATGGAGTAATTAGGATAGATCTCAGGATGCTGAACCTTACAGCTGACAACAGCAATATGACATATTCCAATATGTACACCATCATGTCAATTTTTCCGTGCTGGTAAAATAAGTCTAGTATTACTCTATCAACAGTTAGAAATTCAATCAAAGAGGGAGCTTTTATGTAGTTGTTCAGCCTATAAGAAATAGCAGTCAAATCTCCATTCTAGACAGCATTCTACATCATTTAATATCTGTTTTCCATGCTGGCAGGTCAGTCAACTGAATCAAGACTGACCTGGATATAAACAGATATTTTATATAGTTATCAAATGGATTTAAAAAATTATAAATATTTCTTTCCCATAAATAAAATTTTTTTTAAAAACTGATAGCAATAAACTATAATTTCACTTACATCAGCTTGTACAAATATTTTGTACATTTCTGGAAGAATAACTGGAGCCACTTTAATCATTTGAACATCTGTCACATCTTGAGTGAACTCTGAAAATATCAGCAAATGTTTTTGAAGTAACCTGCTTAACACTTAAATTTGCTTCCAATTCAGCTTATGTATGTGTGTGTTTGTATATGCACACACACAAACACACACAAATAACAGATGGATTAGGGTTCACTACAGCTGTCTCAAACACATTTTTTTTTATGAACAGAAGTATTACATTAGGCCAAAGAAAAAAAAAAAAACTTTGCATCAGGTGAATACATGTAAGAATTAAACATTTTAAAGTGTCATTTGACTACCAATCTAAATTTGGTTGGAGAGTGAATTTACAATGTTACCATCGAGTTTATGAAGGGGAACTTGTGATGAGAGTTAATAGGGAAATACAGCAGAGGGAGAAATACTGAAGAGAGGAGAGATAAGGGAAAAGTCTATGATTATGTTTGATTTCATAAAGAGTTATAAATAACTAAGTTATTTTTAGTTAGATGATACTAACGCAATAAAAATGGAAAGGTAGGAACCAGATCACTACATACATACATAAATTTGTGTACATAGATACCCACACAGATGTATAAATTGATAAATCTATTCAATATAGGTCATGAAACTGATCTGGATATTACTTACTTAGAACCCAACCTAACTGCAATAATAATAGGAAATATAAGAAAGTATGGTTGTCTGGTAAGGTTCAATTTCCAGCCATATGGTTCTGGGTTCAATTGCATTGGATGGCACCTTCTTCAAGTGTCTTGGAGTTTGACTAGTGCTTTGTGAGAGCAATGTAGTAGACAGAAACTGTGTAGAAGCCCAACATTAAATATATATATATATATATATATATATATATATAAAAAATTATTTAATAGGTCTTCCAATGTCTGCTTTGGCATGGCTTCTATGGCTGGATGCCCTTCATAACACCAACCACTTTACAGTATGTACTGGGGTTTTTTTTATTTTTATAATAGTGGCACTAGTGAGGTCACCAAGTAACTTAAAAGATTCAAAAAAAAAAAAAAAAAAAAGCAACAGCTCCCTCAGTTGAGTGAGATTGTTGTAGAAGGGAAGGTGGCACTACACCAGGTGTTACATACACACACAGGTGAAAAAAAATCCGATAAACCAGTGCATTTGAACAAAAATACTGTAGTAATATTTCTGCATAAATTGTACAGATATATCTTTGTGACTTTTGCAATTGTAATGTTAATGAAACAGTGATTGGCTCATTGGAACTCAGTAACCAACAATATTTATTTACAAAATGAAAAATAGAGAAAAGTTGGACAAGATGTAAGAAACTGAAACAGACATATGACAAAGCTGGATAATATAATGTAAAAATTCAGAAATCCATGAAAACAAGGAATGGAGAAAATGATTAAATCAGTAATATAGAGGATCCTTTGTTTAATGCCCATTTTCCGTACAACAGTATTTCCCAATTGAATTTATCCGTTTATATTAAAGTCTGATTTAAAACATAATAGTTTAAACATTTTTAACATGCCAAACAAGACATACAAGAAAGTATCTGAGCAGAAACAGCAAAAATTTGAAATTGTTGTCCAGCTCCCTTGATATTTAACTACAGCACAGTCAAGACAATTGCGCAGAAAGATTATTCTCCGAAGAAAAAAAACGTGGGCACCAACAGTGAAAAATCAACGAAAATCATCAATTTTTACAAGAACCGATTAATGAGGACTCAACTTTAACTTTGAAAAGAATGAGAGAACTTTTACAAGAGAAATTCGATTTGACTGTTTCATTATCAACTATTTATCACAATTTTGATGGCTTTGGATACACTCTGAAAAAAACTAATAATTCACCCTCAAGAATGAAATAATGAAAACAAAAAAGGAGTGAGGTCATTACGCAAAATGGCTTTAAGATAATGGATTGGCCATTCGTCATGTATATACTGAAACAAATTACAATATTTGGATTTCAAGGTAACTAATTATTATATTTGCTAAATACTTTTACATAAAATTTTTGTTTATGAAATATCTTTACAATCTATTATATTTGGAAGGTCGATGGGCAGAGCTTACCATGGAGTTCAGGCATTTACCGATCGTCCTTCTACTAAAGGGGCAAATTTAAACATTGCTGCTATGGATATGTCGGATCTTGTCCAATTCAAAACATTTAAGATCCCAACTTCTGATCTTTACAGCTTTTTACATCAATGTTTGCTAAAGATCGCTGCGACTACATCAGATCCTGTCACTTATTATGGACAATGCGTGCATCCATAAAAGTGTCAATGAAATTGATCTTGTGCCACAACATATGGTTAAATATCTACTTCCTTATTCTCCAAAGTTTAATTCCAATGAGGAAATGTTCAGTGAATTGAAGTCTTTCATGAAGCAGCATCTACAGAGTCATAAAAATGATCTCTGCAACAGACCAGAAAATTTGCCCAATACTGATTCATAGAATGAATATTTTAAAAACAGCAATGTATCTTGCAATGGATTCAATATCTGCTGTAAATTGTGCAAGATTTGATCGACATCAAACATTTTTCATCCCACAAGTATTGAATATGAAGGATTTGTGAAATCGGAGTGGTTGGCGTTAGGAAGGGCATCCAGCTGTAGAAACTCTGCCAAATCAGATTGGAGCCTGATGTTGCATCCTGGTCCACCAGTCCTCAGTCAAATCGTCCAACCCATGCTAGCATGGAAAGTGGATGTTGAACGATGATGATGATGATGATGATGATGAAGAGTTTTAAAATAAATTTGAACCATTTTAGTTTTTAGTATATTTTCACTATTCTCGTGCTAAGATACTATTTTGAATGTTTGTTTAAACTTATAGCAGTCTAATTTTTCAATATTTAAGATCTAAATTGGCTTTGAAATCAAAGGGACGAATTCATTCAGGAAATACTGTAGTATGGGTTGAAAAGAGGCATATTTGAAGCATGATTTAATAGCTGAATGCTTGTCATCAACTTTTTTATGTTGCAGGTCTTTGAAAGTGCAGCTTTGGTTGATGGGTTTCAGAGTCTTGCCACTCATTGTGGTCCTGCCATATTAGGCATCATGGTAACGGAAAACTGGCCGTCTTGTGTATGTCATGCCTGAAACTTATATTTGGTTAGCAATCTACAGCCACTGACAATAATGGTTGTCAATTTTACACAGAGAAACAGAGTGATTAATAGACAACACCAGAGATCACAGCAGCATTCTTTGTTAAGATTAGCAATGGAATGAAGCCTCAGTTTCACATCATATCTATATATCTACACAAACACGTGCGCCTGGGTGTGCAAAGACAAAACAGGCTCAATACATGAAATACATCATTTGAAAATGAGCACTATTGCTAATCCCAGTTGCTTGCTTTTAGGCATTCACAAAGATGACAAGATCTTAAGTTACATTTTATGTTACATCACATTAAATATTGACTGTTAAAGTTTAAAATGCTTTATGATCACAATTAATTTATGCATGTATATGGTTAACAATTTCAGTTCACAACTACAAGGTCTGGAGTTCAATCCAATTGCATGGCATCCTGGGCAAATGTCTTTTTATAGCTTTGGGTGAATTAAATTGGGCAAATGGAAATTGTATAGAAGCTGATTCTGCCTGAGAATTATGATAAAGATACTCATGTAGTTTCACAAAAAGCATGTTTCGATTTTCTCCCAAGTATGGAAAGCACATATAAATTTAAAAAAATATAATTTAATCTTAAATGTAAAAAGAGGAAAGCAAATGAATGGTTATTTTTACCTGTCAAAACACGCATGGCACCATGAAGTGCATTGGGATCACCACATGTAAGAGCTTCCATTAAAAGACTGAATAGTTCTGGCCAGGTCTCAGGCCAGTCCCAGTGGGTGATGGCAGACACTGCATAGGCAACACTGGTTCGAACTTTACTAATGGATTCTTTCAATCCTGCAGGTAGGATCTCTCTAATGGCAGCCTTTGCCTGCAAAGTAAAGGAACATGTCAAATATAAATGATATTATATATGTACACTACTATGTATTACCCCAGAGCAAATGTAATAGTTTTAATGGAAGGCTCAACCTTTCTCAGATATATTCAGACATTAAAAATATAACAAGTGTCAGTCAATGCACAACAACAGGAGTAAAAAAATAAGGATCAAAATAAAGAAGTACACACCTTGAACCTTTAACTCATTGATTACACTGTCAAATGTAATGCTTATTTGTTTTGAAATAATTATGCAATATCTCATAGCTTTATGATTTGAATGACGTGACTATATTAAGGATGACATTGTAGGGTAGGTATTAAAGGTTGGAATTGGCTGGCCAATGTAAACAAAATATTATATGAGCCTGAGATGGCTGCTTTGAATGCTAACACATCTTTGCTCATGCCAAATATCAACATGTCTTGCAAACAACTTGCACATGCAAGTGCTACCAGTCGAGAACTCCGCATACCGGAAGCCAGCAAGTGTATGGGGTCATCAGGAGAGAATGCGCGCCGTTTCGGGGCCTACCTCTCGATGGCATCCCCTCACTGATATGAGGCCCCGCTTGCTAGATCAACTGGTTATTAAAAACAAAGCTCAATATTTCTCTGGCCATCGCTCATTGTCTCTTTTTAACCAAATCCAGTGGCTAGTCTTCTCCACTATATTTTGGATATCGGTCATGGTGATAGATACATGATATGAAATAAACAGTTATGGCATTGGCTGGTCACTAAATTTACTACTGCTGACATACAGGTTTTTCCAGATATTTGTAAGATCAACTGAAGGAATAATACAAAAAAGTTAATAAGGGAGCCTGTTCAGGAATTAGAAGCAGGTGCACTGGTAAACCATCTTTTTTTAATGTCAACATTTCAAGAAGAGGAAAAGAAAATGATTTATACGTGAAGCAAGAACCACGAAGATGATCTGTGTTATAACAGATAAAGGAAGTACACCTAACATATCCAAAATCGGGAACTTATATACCATAGTTTATATTTCAAGGTCTGTTGTTCCAGGAGAAATAAGATTAGATAATCCAATCTAATCCTTTGGTATGGAAATTTCTTTTCACTTTACTGTGTACTACAGTACAAACCTACCATCAGAAGTCTTACCTATTTACTGAGTAAACAGACAAACTGTTATCCATTTACCCACTTTTAGAAAATTATCTTGTTTCAAACTTTACTCAGATCACAGACACACACTGACTTCAATATGTACATTCTTTCTCCATATCTTTCAGGTTTTAATAAACCTATATTTGAACATCTCAATAAAGACAAGCACTACCTCCAACATGCTTTGACAAGGAATATGGATTGTAATAACAAAGAAGCTCATCTTTAAATATTTTTCAAAAGAGATTTAAAAGAAACTAAATTTTAGGGTAATGCTCAACATGAAATACAGTTTGCTAGGTTATAAGAGGTATAAAGACAATGAAATTAAGGTGATATGCCATCGACCTTATTTTCATCAGTTCAAATCTTACCACAGGCATTTAAATTTCCAAAGATGATTAAACCTGTCTCCCTTGTTCAAAATACAGAACAGTTTTGTATTAGTTGATGGTTAGCAGCTTGGACAGCAAAGCAGCTACAAAAGAACAATTGGTCAGAGAATTCACAGCCATCCAGCTGATATATCAGAACAAGTGCATATATTTCTTCTGCCCCTTTTGTGTATATATTTTTTTCATGGTATAAAACAGATTTTAGGTAATTAACCTTTTGTCAACATCATTCTAACATGTATCATTCCATGCTTGCAAAGGTTAGATGGAATTTGGTGATGCAAATTTTCTATGGCTGGATGCCCTTCCTGTCACCAATCCTCACCTGTTCCAATGTAAGAAATTTCTTCATGGCCAGAAAATTTCAAGGAAGCTTGTGAGCAAATGACCCTGCTTCTATGAAGACAACACTCATTTACAGCTATGTTCACACACGCAGGTCTTTTTTCAGTTTTTTGTCTGCTTTGGTAGGCCAGAGTAAAGTAGATGACACTTGCCCAAGGTGCCACAGAGGACTCAACCCCAAACCACATGATTAGGAACTGAACCTCGAGACTACACAGCTATGCTTGCACATATTTTGATTATGAAATGGCAGCAAAATGCATATGCATGCATAGGCTTTATCTAGAAGTTGATAAGAAATTTTCATTTACATATGAATGAATTAAACTATGAAACCAACTGTTTTGTAATACAAGACCAAAGATGGCTCAATATAAAAAAAAGTTTAAAACTTAAATTTTATTCTTATAGACAGAAAATAGGATAATTAGAAATTACCTTCTCAGAGGTTTCTGGGGCACGGAATTTACTGGACTGACTTGACCAATGAGCTTCCACATACTGCTTCAGTAAGACAGAGGCCAATTGCCGGATAGCTAAAGCTCCATTTGGATCCACAGTCAACTCAGCCAGATAGACTCCAAACTCTGAAAACAAAACCAAAAAAAAAATCCTATTAAAGAATAATCCAATGGTGATAAGCTTTTTTCACAGCCTGTATATACAGAACTATACTATCAACAACCTCATTTAATCTGAGTAAAAGCTTGTTCATTTATTGAAGCCAAATCTCCTTCAATCACACTTGAAAAAAAAAAAAAAAAGGATAATGTAGTCCCGGATACATTATATCTGGGGTCAGGGTACCAAATACAGAAGGTTGCAGTCATAGGTTTACCCTTGAATTAAAAACACAACTAGCCCACATTGCTGTGTGCTATACAACTACTTCTTGACCTACACAATAGCAACCAATTCTCTTTCAAATAGTAAGGCCACTATTAAATTATGCAATCCTAAATATATTGTCAGAAAAACTGTATGATGGGTACAGCTGGGACATCTGACTGTCTGCTGGTTTGGTTAAACAAGTGCAACTAGTTTTTCCTTTAAGTTTGACTGGTATTTAAGTTGTGTTGAGCAAGCACAAAATTGTCTATCTCTAGCTTCAGAACAGATAGCAATAACTAATTATGAACCACATGCCATGTCAGTTTCTAACACCCAGTATTGATGGAATAGCTATATGATCTCAATGACCACCCTGTCTTTTTTAGGGATATGTTTTCAAAATGGAATAAATGATCTTAAAATGCTGAGCCTTATGATTGAAATAACAAGAGGACCAAGATATGTGGAGCATTGCTGTACTCAAGAAGACCTGCCCCCCACAACAGAATTGAGAGCCTAAAACCAAGGTGCCATGTAAAAAGCATTGGTGTATAAGCTGGTGCCACATAAAAAGCACCCAGTACACTGTAAAGTGGTTGGCATTAGGAAGAGTATCCAGCTGTAGAAACCAGTCAAGTCCAGCATGGAAAACAGACGTTAAATAGGACTTTTTTCTTGAGATGATAGAGTGCAATTTCAAGAAAATCTGGCTGCTGATTACTGCAGTTTGGGCACCTCCACAAAGGCTCAATCATTGGCTCTCATACAGACGTCTGCGTATGATATAGAAATATTTGATTTGTGAGAAAGACTACACTTATATATAAGCAAATATAGAGTAAAATAAAATTACAGTTATTTTAAGCAAAACGTAAGATCGTATAAAAAGATAAACTGTTATAAATAAATGCTTTTGGCTATTTATTCTTTCAGATGACGAATTGTACAACAGCCATTCTGCAACAGATTTTAAATTTTTAAACGAGACACGACATTTCGAGACAACAGAATAAAGAACAGACAATTAAAATGGTAAAACACACAGTGCTAAACCATTAAGGGATCACAACATACGAAACAAGGACATACATTAGGAGGGAGATGGAGTAGAGTTAATAATATTGACCCCGCAAATAATTGTAGGCACAAGGCCATCAATTTTGAAGGAAGAGGTTTAGTTGATTTCATTGACCTCAGTGCTAAACTGGTACAATATTTTATCGACCCCGAAAGAGTGAAAGCGAAAGTTGACCTCGGTGGAATTTGAACTCAGAAGGTAAGGGGCTGCAACGCATTTTTTCGAACTGCTCAAACAAATCTGTCAATTCACCGGCCAAGTAACAACACTAACTGAACAGAGGCATTCCACCAATGACCACCCTGTCTTTTTAGAGGTATGTCCGATATTACGTAATGTGTTTAAGACGGCGAGGTTGGACTTCAAAGAGACTTGACTGTCATTTCTAGTAGGTCGAGCGAACACGAAGAGATTTCAGTTTATTACGTAGTCACAAGGCCAAACATTTTGAAGAGGACAGTTGATGAAATCGACCCACAAAAAGACGAATGGCAGAGTTGACTCTGGCAGGAATTGAACTCGAATCAAAAAGGGACGTAACTAAATATTGCGAAGTATTTTTATCGATGGTCTAGTAATTCTGTCAATCCAAAATGATCTGACATATTTGGGAAGGAGAAATTTGAATAAATCCCCCAAGTAACTGACTGGTGTATATTTTATCACCCCTCCTCCCAAAGAGATGAATGACAAATTCGAACTCGGAGCAGTAAAAGATATAAATACTATAAAATATTCATTTAGTCCGCACTCTATCGTTTCTGCCATCCGAATACAGACGAGCCAACGACGTAACCTCTGTTTAACATTCTAGAAACAACCAGATTTCCTTCATATCAGGCCGTCTTAAAGAATAGAATACATAGTACAAAGTAATCCCAAAAAGCAATATGTCTGGAAAAAAGGGGAAAAAAAACCCGAGACGATCTACTCAATAAGGGATAACCTGGGGCTAAACAGCATCCATATCTAGACCCCCACCCCTGAATCAACATGTGCGTTACAGCTGGGGAGGCGTGGCAAAACCTACATCACATGTCAGTTAGGGAGCAGACAGTAATTAGACACTTATTTTAAAAGACCGCGAAAACCCAAACTAACAGAGATACCATTAAACAAATTAAGAAAGTATACTCAATTTAGCAGAATAAATGAAAAAAAAATTTAAGAAAAACATTTTAAACGAAGTTTCATGTCTGTCACTCAGTAAGAAATTCGGAATATAAATTATGCCGGGTGGCAAGAGATATTTCTTTTAATGTCTCAATAACAGATTCTTCAGAGGTTTGCTTAATTATATTTTTCATTTCGGCAAGATAAAATATATTTTAAGAATCTATCCCCACCAACTTTATAAAACTTTGGACTATTAAGTAGTAACTTGAAAAGTTAGACAATGAATGGAAGAGACTAAAGTATATATCTGCTAAATACCGTGTTTTATGAACAATTTCGATTAATTTACTTTCTTTTTTACCATCATATACCTCGTTAAAAGATATGTCGAGTTGTAAAAAAAAACTCAAAACTGATGGCTGTGAAACACTTGAAAAAAAAATCATATAACGTAATAAAATATATTAAAATTATTGTACAACAGACTTTCTTTTTAGCTGATATTTTAACTATGAAGATCGTTTACTTCGTTGTTAGATAATTCAGTTAACAAAAAAAATTGTTTACAAAGACACACAAAGGTTGTATTATGAATTAGGGATAAACATCGTCATAATTTTCAATTATGAACACAGAACTAAATATAAAGTGTATGAAGTGACATTCAAAACTTTTCTCTAATTGAATATTATAAGTAGAGATATAGTAAAAGAAATGCGTGATGAGTTACGTATATATTGTATCGTGTTTTGTATAACAAAAGAAAGGGAGAGAAATAAAATAAAAAATTGACATGCACCTTCTGTCACCTCAAGGGCTTTGATCTGTTCCTCTCCATTCACTCGAACGTCGTGTAGAGGAGACAGAATAGCAGTGAGACTGTCAATTAAAGCTTCTTTCAGGGACTTGTTACGATCACCATCACCTGCCATCTTGGAAGCCAGCCGATGCGAAGGAAGAAATTTGGCGCGAATTTCACGCGTGGATCTTACCACTTCCGTCAATTTAAAACCGCAGAAATCCTACTACTGAATATCGATTAATTTTTCATTTATTTCTATTTTAATTTCTGTTACTTGATTTAAATTTGAAACTAAACCAGGAAAACAAAAAAAACTATGCCATGTATTAGAAACACAGGAGTAACAAACACTCCACGTATTGGTAACATACAAAGGTAAACATGTGGCGTGTTTTTAGCAGAAGACAAATGTTGGCAATAGTCAGCTTAACGTTGAATACGATATGGAAATTTACTATCAACATTAAGTGGACAGTAGTTGACATATTGACTCCATACTGATTCTAGCTGACGTAATTAATAATACAATTATATAGTAATAGTCAGAGAAAAATTTTGTTAAATATTTTGGTATTTCGTAGTCAAGTACAGAGCTACAACAATTCAGCCACATGTAGAACATGAACCTTTGCAAGGGAAACAAACAGCTAGATTTTGTAGAAGAGGTGGATATATATCTAGCAGAGTTTAATATTAGTACCAACTAAATCACATCCCTTTTTTTCTTTCTTTTTTTTTTTTTACAAGAAAGAAAGACATTACCACCACCACCACCATCATCATAATCATCATCATTTTACGTCCGTTTTCCATGTTGGCATGGTTTGGATGGTTTGACCGAAAACTGGTAAGCTGAGGAGCTGCACCAGGTTCCAATGTGATTTGGCATGGTTTTTACAGCTGGATGCCTTTCTTTAATGCCAATTATTCCGATAGTGTAGTAGGTGCTTTTTACATGACTGGTGTGAAAGACTTTGAGTGTAAGACAGATTGTGTGATGCCTGTCTGTGAACAGCCATGCTACACAGCAGTGAAACATAGGCTGTGACTGCTGAGAACATGCATAGGCTTGAAAGAAATGAAGCTAGTATGCTTCATTGGATGTGCAATGTCAGTGTGCATGTATGACAGAGTGTAAATATCTTGAGAGAAAAGTCGGACATAAAAGGCATCAGATGTGGTATACAAGACCAATGACTGCATTGGTTTGGTCATGTGATGCATATGAATGTGGACAGTTGTGTGAAGAAGTGCCGATCTCTACCAGTGGAAGGAAGCTGTGAAAGAGGGAGACCCTGGAAGACATGGGACAAGGTGATGAAGCATGATCTTCAGAAGCACTGACAAGTAACAAAGACCTTTGGCAATATGTTGTACTTGAGACCTGTCAGGTCAAATGAAATCATAGTTGTGTCTGTTGTTGGTGTCATGTAACTGGCACCCATGCTAGTGGTACATAAAAAGCAGCTTTCAAGCGTTGGGCCTCACAAAGAGAATGTGGCTGATGCCAGTATTGCATAACTAGCACCCATGCAGGTGGCAGATAAAAAGCACCTTTTGAATGCTGGGCCTCAAGGAGTCAGTGACAAATGACTGAGACCTTTGGCAATTTGCTGTGCTTGAGAAGAAGACCCATCAAGCCAAGTGAAATCGTAGTCATGGTGAATACTGGTGTCACACAACTAGCACCCATGCCTGTGGCACGTAAAAGCACCCATTACACTCTTGAAGTGACTTGTCAACAATCTATAGCAAATGATACTTGTATTACAATCTCTCTCCTCCTTTTCTCTCTCTCTCTTCTTTCTCTCTCTCCCCCTCTTTTGCTCTTTCCTCTCTTGTTCATATTCTAACAACTTAACTGTTTGTTTAGCATAACTAAAGAACCAGTTAACATATACATGACTTTATGAAAAGGACTTTCTTTTCCTGTAGCTCCGTATTAGACCATTATGTCTGATACAATCCTTTTAACAATAGACACATTATGATGAAGTGAAACCTTTACATCTCTCATCTTTCCATTGTTAAGTTGGTTATCCAAGATCTTGAAGAGCATATATAGATGCAACCAAACTAAGCAGTGCTGTTTCCAATACATGAAAACCTAATTAAGAAAAATATATAGCCTACTGCATACATTATGTTAAAACTAGTGATCATCAACCAACATATGTGCTGCTTGGTGATCTCACACTGTAAATTTTATGATTGCAATAAAGACTTGCACTCAAAACAATTGCTTTGTACCCTTGAAGACTACACTGCAAAATGTATGGCAGTCTGGTATGGAAAACTACTTTAAATTAATACACAACCTGCACCTTGCGTACAGACATGCAAAATCAACCTTCTCCTATGAGTTAATTCCACATAATCATCTGTGCTTATGGATCTCTTAAACTCATCATGTACTTTCTTTTCACATGTCCTTGGAATTTTCATTTCAGCAATATTTCTCGGTTGATAGAACATGTGGCTTCAGACAGTTTGCCTTTCTTTTTCTTCTTCTTCTTTCTCATTAGTTTATGTTGCATCCTTTTTGTTTTGCTTTTAATTTTTGCTTTCTGGAACTTGGTGCAGTCTTGATGATGATGATGATGATGATGATGATGATGATGATGTGGATGATGAAGATGATGATTAAGATTTCTTGCTACCCATGAATGATTTTGCTTTCCCAGGGCACTTAACTTTTATTGTACATATCTTTTTGACTCTTTGGTTTAAACAGCATACATTCAATACTACATATTTTTACCCTAGTACCTGTGCCTCCAGTGATTGTTTCCATGTCCGTGTCACCCCAAACTCTAATTCTTGATATCACTTCTGTCAGGCACTGCAGCTACTGGTAATTCCCACTGCAGTATTCCATTTTTCATCTACCATCAACTCACCAAACAGCTTAACCTGATCAAACTTGCTAACCCTAACTGCCATTTTTCCTGGCATTTCAATAAGCAACACTGACTATGTTTTCTGTACTACTTTTTCTGTTCTTGCTCTGACCATGGTGTATATAGAGAAAGATTACTCAGCTCAGCACATCAAATACATCTTTTGCAGCTCGTCTTAGCTGCTGTAACCACAGTGCTAGATACACTTAGCCATTACACTTCCTTCAAGGGACCCATCAGACAATATATATATAGTAGCCTTTTCCCTCCTCTCCATGCAATAAAAATTGCTTAACATAGCTAATCATATTTAGATTTACTGAAATATATACACTGCATCAAATTCAGAATCTCTTGAATATGTATTCACAAGTATAAGCAAACTTGCTACTACTGTCTCGTGCACATACAAACCCACTGCACAAGGCACAATAAGAAAAAGTAACACAACAGATTTACTGAACCACCATCTATGACAGGTACTTTAATATATTGTAGTTCTGTTGGTTACCCGTCTACTAGAATACGACACACAAAGTTGGAGTAGGTATGGTTTGAATCAAAGGCATTGAAATGGTGAACTGTCAGCTCCTGGAAAATATCCTGATCAGCTCACAGTATTATGAAGCCAATAATTGTAACCACTGTACAATACCTAGAACAGAGGCCTGTATGTGATCATTTAATCTATTAAGAATAATAGCCAAATACTACTACAATCACATCCTATTGTCTTCAAAAGGAATGAGATATTGGTTAATCAAGCTCTAGTTACACTTTATCTTAAAAAAAAAAGATGTGACATAAATAAATATAAATTCATTCAAGTGATGACTGCCCATATTTTTTTAAGGAATAGTGTACCTTATTTTACACAATCCAATGTTTTTCCCTAAGATGTTGGAATAAAGATTTAGTAGGAATAGAAATAACAGTGCCCATGACACTTTTCAGGGTTCTGGAGACTGTTGGGAGGAAGGAAACCTGGTTTAAGCACTAACAACTGTTTTGACTTTTGTTAAAGAAACCCAAGAAATAAGTAGTGTTGAGCTGTGTGAAGCATTTAGTATTAAAAAGATGGATCACTCATTGAACAAGATAGTCCCATAGCTTATAGAAAAGGAAAAGGATATAATTTTCACCCCCTTTAATATTCCTTATTTCATAGAACTGAAATTACAATTCCAATTAAAAAGGATTTGTCATGCCGAAAATTCCAATTTATTATTTTTTTTTCCTTTTTGTTTTTTCATTTTTACCTCCCATTTCTGTAACCTTTACAGTTCCCATGATGTATAGGGTTTCATGAGACAGCTATTCTAAAACTCTGCAGCATAATGTATCAGACTTCGTTATCCAATATGTTCTTATTACTTGAAAATGAACCTACTTTACAGAAGCTTCCTCATTGGCTCATGAGTGATAAGTTTTCTAAGATCCTAAAGAGCATATATAAATAGAAATAAAATACTAGATGTAATGTTCATTTTCACTTAAACATGAATGTTCGTTAAGAAGACAATACTGCTATTTTAACCCCATAAGGACACTTCCTCCAGCTGGCTATTCAGTATGCTTCGCATATAATATATATTGCAAGTGGGAGAGAACTCCCTACTATCCTAGTTTGGAGACCACCATATCACATGATTTCGATCTTATTAGATCATCTTCAGTGATGGATACTCATCTGTTAGACATAGCGGCAGTCTAACCCAGCATGCAATATATAGAAAAAACAGTGTCACAGTCATAGTAGGGAGTTCTCTCCCTGTTTGCAATAAATATATATATATATATATATAATAATATTAGGGACAAAATCCAAAATTACAGGTAAAAACTCAATTAAAATCAATTTATAAAAAATTAATATTGAATTGAGCCTTATAGATAAAGTATATATAAATATATAGTTTTAGGGAAAATAACCAATTTTCAAGAACTCATCGATGAAATCCACTATCACATATAGAAAAATTAATAATTAAAAGCACAATAAATGAGTATAATATAAAGTAAAGTAAATATCATAAGATAAATATAATAAAAAGATTACACGTGTTTCATAACCAATTTTCAAATAGAAAAGAAATTTAAATCGATTAAAATCAATTGAAATTATCGAAAATAAATTCTATTCAAAAATATAGCTACTCGTCAGATCGCAAGTAGAACAATAATTAGATATATATCTCAACCAACAATAAGTACCAAATGAATTAATATGAAATACTTATTATATAAAGATAGAAAAATTATTTAAAAAATATCATAATATCAAAATAATAACCATTCAATAATCATCCCTTCATCCATTATAATAACATGTATATTATATACAAAAAACATCTTACATAAATTATCATTGTTTTAAATTATCATTGTTTTAAATACAAGTTGAACGAAGTTTAAGTTTAAAATAATAATGAAGATAAAATTAGTACATATTTAACCTGTGTAATAGTTAAAGCTATACTATTTAAAGCTAAAGACGTTTATTTAATTATAATTAAAGATCAATTGAATAATAGAAAAATACAAGATTATTTATTTCTACAAACGTAATAATAAAAAATATGAATGAAAAAATTATGAATGGAAAAATTATGAATGAAAAAATTAGGAAAGAAAAAAATTATTAAGAATAAAAGGTTAAACTTTATATATATATACAAAGTTTTGATTATAAAAAAACTATAACGATATTATAAACTATAAAGATTAATAATTAATCAAATAATATTAATCAAAAATAATCGAAAATATATCAACACTATTCAAATCGAAGTTCTAATATTATGTTGAAATGAAACTATAACTTCTAAATAATTTAGTGTTAAATAAGTTATCTATTAAAAATAATCTATAAAGAACCAAATGAATAGTATAAAAACAAGAATACATATTATTTTCAAATAGTAGAAAGTCTTTAGCATTTGAGTGTGGCCATTGCCAGTCCCACCTGACTGTCCCTCGTGCCGGTGGCACATAAAAGCACCTACTACACTCTCAGAGTGGTTGGTGTTAAGAAGGGCATCCAGCTATAGAAATCTGCCAGATCAGATTGAAGCCTGGTGCAGCCAGTCCTCAGTCAAATCATCCAACCTGTGCCAGCATAGAAAGTGGATGTTAAACGATAAAGTATATATAAAACTATATATTTTATATATACTTTATCTATAAGGCTCAATTTAATTTTAATTTTTTATAAATTGATTTTAATTGAGTTTTTTACCTGTAATTTTGGATTTTGTCCCTAATATTATTATTATATATATATATATATAACTGCCAACCAAGTGTGGAGTCCTATACGGGACAGTGCTACTGACGTTTATAGCCCCAGGAAGACATCTCTTCCAGCTAACGACACACATTGTCTGTTGCTCAGAGAATTAATATAGTATATATATATCTTTTGATTAAATCTATATTATTATTATATATATGTATATATATCATCATCATCGTTTAACATCCACTTTCTATGCTGGCACAGGTTGGATGATTTGACTGAGGACTGGGCAAACCAGATGGCTGCACCAGGCTTCAATCTGATCTGGCAGATTTCTATAGCTGGATGCCCTTCTTAACACCAACCACTCTGAGAGTGTAGTAGGTGCTTTTATGTGCCACCGGCACGAGGGACAGTCAGGTGGGACTGGCAATGGCCACACTCAAATGGTGTTTTTTATGTGCCACCTGCACAGGAGCGAGTCCAGTGGCATTGACAACGACCTCGCTCGAATATTTTTTTTTTCACATGCCACCGGCACAAGTGCCAGTAAGGCGATGTTAGTAATGATCATGCTCGAATGGTGCTTTTTTCATGCCACCGGCATGGGAGCCAGTCAGCTGCCCTGGCAACGATCATGCTCCACTAGCATGGATGCCAGTCATGCGGTGCTGTCATGGAATTTGATTTCGATATCACTTGCCTCAACTGGTCTTCGCAAGCAGAGTTTAATGTCCAATGAAGGAAAGGTACACATAAGAGGACTGGTTACACTCCTGACATAGGCCATGGGTTATGGTCTCACTTGGCTTGCCGGGTCTTCTCAAGCACAACATATTTCCAAAGGTCTTGGTCACTAGTCATTGCCTCGGTGAGGCCTAATGTTTGAAGGTCGTGCTTCACCACCTCATCCCAGGTCTTCCTGGATGTACCTCTTCCACGGGTTCCCTCAACTGCTAGGGTGTGGCACCTTTTCGCACAACTATGCTCATCCATTCTCACCACATGACCATACCAGCGCAGTTGTCTCTCTTGCGCACCACATCTGATGCTTCTTAGGTTCAACTTTTCTCTCAAGGTACTTACACTCTGTTGAGTATGCACACTGATATTATACACACACACACACACACACACATATATATATATATATATATAGGAGAAATATAGAAATATACAAGGAGCAAAGATACTAAAGATTCAGTATACATCACGGGGCATAACATCCAAAATGATAAGACCCCTCTGTCACGAGAACTGATTACTGTACAATGTCCCTTGAAAAGCTAATTTAAATAGCGAAAACCGGTTGGATTTCACAACATCCATTTAATATGTATATATTTATAAAAAGATATTAAACTATATGAAACGAAGGCATTTCTCTTCCACTTTTTATATTTTTTTCTACATATTTTCCACCTATATATATATATATATATATATATATATATATCTCGAGTGCAAAGCACACTGAATAGCCAGCTGGAGGAAGCATCCTCCTGGGGTTAAAATAGCAGTATCATCTGTTCTTAAAGAACCTCCACCTTTAAGTGGCGATAAACATTACTCCTCAGTATAAATAACGCTTCCATCTCTAACAGAGATTTTCTTAAACGAACTAGTTTGCTAAAATATTAAATGCTTGAAATACATTAGTTGTTGGAGGGAATGAGACAGTCTAAATTAAATTGCATGAGCAAATGGAGATGAACGATGTATAACATGAAAACAATATCATTTATTATTTAATTTACGTTTGAAGACATTTATAACAGTGACCTAATTAATGTCAGCAGATAACATTGTTTAAGTCCGGATTTGCTCTGAATCGACTATTTCATCAGTGCTTCTTGAACATCATTATCTAATGTGGGGTTTTTTCTATGATAATAGAATGTGATTTGGTTGATATTACAAGCTGATCGTATGACAACATAGTTTCTTTCATTTGGCTTGTGATGCTGCAGTCGTTGGGATTGGTAGTGTGATTTGAGAGAAAATTTGGCTGCTATTTCTAACAGAGCAAGTGACCATGATGAAGCTCCTCCATTGGTTCCTAGTGGTATCGTTGTTTATTCTCAGTTCAACCCCGATCTAACAGATCTATAATCAAGGACGCACCAACTACAACTATCTGGTGTTTTATTTTTCCGGTTACAGATTATCGTATGTGTCCTCCATTCTTTTTTCCTGCAAGTGAAGTGTGATTTGAGAGAATATTTATCTGCTATGTTTAGCGGGTCAAGTGATCACATAAGCGGTTCTCGCATTAACCTGTGTTTCTTTCTGGGTATTATGTTTGAATTGTTGGACAGCCACATGACGTTCTAGCTATGAACATCCCAGAAAGAACGATAATGTAATCTATTACATTGTCTCTTGAAACCTAGTCTCATTTCTTACAATTGAAAGGACTCCCAAAAGGGACTCAAAGACCAGGTGGTGATATTTTAAGCTAGGTGACTGATTAAGTCTACCAATCACATAGAGAATAACATTTCCAGTGTATCCTTTCTTTTACTTCGCTAGCTGTATGCAAAGTCATTTTTAAAATGTTTTTAACGTTACTAACGGTAGGGTTTTATCACAACCAGATTCCTTGACTACTCAACATCTTTTTAACATTTTTTTTACATCTGATGAGTCTGGGAGAATTGTATCTTTGCACACAAAGATGATCCCAGACAGCTGGTCCACGAGAGGGTTAACTGAAAATTTTGTTGCGTCATAACTATTACATTTGAATGTTGCCCTTGAATACTTCGTCGGATATTTGTGAATATTCTCTATAAATTTTTCCTAAACACATTTTGGTGTAGAGTTGTGATAAACTTTGAACATTAGTCTCAAGTGAGCAGCCAAATTCATTTAATAAACGTTTAGTATTTTATTATCCATTATTAAAGGCTGAGAGTGAGATCCTCTGGGAGCCTTTAATGTATTCCTCATTGCACATTTTTGTAAAGTATGAAGTTTACTTAATTTTAACTTCTTGACACTACCCCAAACTAGTGTATATTAAATATGGATGAACAAAAGCAAAATATAACATTTTCATCGCTTTGCTGTCCAAAAACATATGATACTCCAACAGATAATTCCAATTTGTGTCAATAGTTAGGATTTCTATTGCTTAAACGAGCAATTTCCAATTCGAATTTTCGTCAATGAGGATTCCCAGAAACTGTATATCTGGACCTTTTGACTTCTTTTGAGCCAAAGCGAAGTTTTGGGGACTGTAAAGGCAGATCCTCGTCATTAGCTGACGAATAGAATAGAGTATACTTAGTCTTATCTACGTTCAAAGAAAGCTTATTTGCAGAATACCATTTATGAGAGATAATTGGTTGTTCATTTCTTTGAATAAGGTGCGGTAGTCTTTACCAGCTAAGAAAAGATTCGTATAATGTTTTTCCTTAAGGATTTCTACTATAGGCACAAGAACCAAAATTTCGGGGGAGAAAACTAGTCGATTATATGGACGCCAGTACTCAACTGCTACTCATTCCACTGACCTCGACAAAATGAAAGGCAAAAATCAACCTCCGCGGAGTATGGACGCAGAATGTGAAGATGGACGAAATGCTGATAAGCAGTTTGTCCGGCATGCTAAGGATTCTACCATCTTGCCACCGATAAGATGTGATATGAAGAAGATTTGGCTGCTACCTCTAGTAGTTAAAGCAACCATGTAGAAGATTCCCCTCGCGATTCAAGAGACACTACTAAAACTGGAGGTAGCGGGGGATTTATCTCCCTGCTAGCAATGTAAACAAGCTTGCATTTTGCGCTAAAAGCTAATATGGGAATTTCTTTCACGGTATTTACTACAGTATAGTTTGTTCTAATAGAACATCCACGTTTAAGCAGGGATAAATATTAGTACTAAAACTGTGACTGTCCGCCATGCGGCGTACCTAACAACAACTAGTTACCACCTTTGTAAGAGGAGTGGAAACCTTCTCTAGAGAAGGTTAATAAAACAGGTTGGTCAGATCGAAAGCGAGGCTGTCATTCTGAACGAGACACGTCGTCCATTTGGAGAGAGAAGTCGTCGACATTGGATATATTGTCGCCGCTGTTACCTCCCTCTGTCTTTTCTACTCTCGTCGTAGTTAGTGACCATCACTACTGTCTCATTGAAACAACTACAGTAGTTGCCAATAATAGTAATAGTATCGACTGAGCAGTCTTTATATTTGTGTTTCGGGGAAATATCTGTTTCTTTCTCACACACTCTCTCTCTTTAAAAACTCTACAATCAACCATTTCAATATGTTGATGCGGTATCTTTGCATGTTGCTGGTGCTGTTGGTACTGTGTCGGGTTCAAGCCGAGCCAGAGTCTGTCAACAGCGATCTTGTACTAAACAAAGTAGAACGCGGTATAGACGTGTCCAGTCATTTGATTAAGATTTCCACTTCGATGACGATCGAGAACACGGGCAAGACGACAGCCAACCACTTCGTTTATGTTTTAGACCCGTATCTTCAAAACCATGAGGCTTATGTCGGTGCCACGGTATGTTCAGTTCATTTGACTTATTTTTCTTATTCTTTGCTCTCATATTTAAAATTGCATGCTGAAAAAAAAAACAAGCTCAATCTCGGTTCATATAATAATAATGTTGATAAAGTCAATTTTAGTAAAGTCATAGAACTTCTGCAGGGTTGACCAAACCACCAGCAATAGCAGACAAATCGATAAATTTTTACCTATCGACAAATTTCCCTCTAACCACACCCTATTGTTAAAAAAAAAAAAAAAAACGAAGAGAAAAGACATCGTTTGAAAAAAAAAAAGGCGGATCATCATGGCTTGAATGCTCGTGATCCTAGGTTTTCTCCATCAAGACTGGTCTTTAGCTAAACAATACACTTTAAGATATTGCAGAAGTTCTCAAGTTTGTTTTAGCTATCACGGCTAAGGCCATAGAGCACCGCCTGATTTGTATATCAAGAAACACTTAAAACATAACGTGGCATATATTTACCGGAACTTGATATTCACTGGGAGATTCAGTAACAAGCATTGCTTCTTTAATCGAATACCTAATTGATGTCTAAGTCTTTTACAAATAATCAATAATATTGCATAAAACTAAAACCCCTTTTTCATACACTGAATTCCTACTCTTTGATTACGTGCAGCCCTCTTCCACAGATTTGGTTTTACCTGGGAGCTGAAATCGAGCAGCTGACACTAAAATCTAGTGTTTTCTTGTAAAGTATCCTATATTTGAATATTTATAATAAATCTACCTTCTCAATTGAATCGATGCATTCTCTGTCCCTTTAGATCGACCTGAAACCCTCCACCCCCACCCTGCTCCAGTTCAATCGATCCATTGATTTGTTTAATACTCATGTTTTAACCTGCCGAATGTCTTCTCTTCGTAGTTCTCAACTAACAATTTCGTGTTTGTGTGTTTTCTGTAGAACCTTATTGTTTTCACCTCGCGCTGCATATTTCCACTTTAGAAAGACTTTCTACTTTAAATACCTACCATTTCACTATAGGTAGATATAATTGGTTATACAAAGACACTACAGCAGAAGCATCCTTCTGGTGCTGGAAAGATTCTCCTATAGTTGTAAATACTCTCAGTAAATGAAGATTTTTATCACCCGACACGCGCGTATATAAACTCATGTACACACACACATACATGTACACGTTGCTATCTTATAATTTCAGCAATGATTTAGATAGCGGAATACATCCACGCTTTCTTTCTCGGATTTCTTTCTTTACATTTCAAAGGTTCTTATTGTTTTTAACGAATGGGGTATAATATTGTAGAAATAAGGGTTATCAATTTTTCCACCTGGTGTGGATCTATATATTAACCGAAATAAGTGCGCATGAGACATACCTTATTTTAAAGGGTCTTAATGATGTAATTGAAGTAAATGGGTTCGATCAGAAACCAAAACCTAGTCGCTGAGTGGCTGACCAATTCTCACTCGAAACTTGTTTCTGCTACGTTGTTTCTATAACAGCAATTTTCAACCATTTTCGATCCTCTGCATGACTGCATAGAGTGAGAATGCTTTTAGATGTTACGACACAACCACCAATTTTGAAAATGTAAATAGTGGTTATTAAAATTGTTTTAACCCAGTGATGAGTGCATGCATTGCACATTGCCACAAAGGAAAACTCATGCCGGCGTGGTACATTAAAAACAATCCAGATTTCTATATATCAGGGTATTTCCGACATATTTCAAAAAGACTCGCTGCACACTTGCGCCATACTTGCCAGAACACAGATGTGGCGACACTGGTTGAAAAACATTTGGTAATGCTAAACTATCTCTCATGCTTTGACCGTTGGTTGGTAGCCATGCATTTTCATAATCACACCAAAGTGAACTCTTTAAATATGAGAAGAAAAGATACACACCCTCCACAACGAACACTTGTATTTATATTGAAAAGAGTTATGTGTGTGTGTATGTGTACGAGTTTAGCCAGTTTGTGGCATATTCAAATTGTGATGGTTTGAATAACTCGCTAGTTCCACCATTGGCGAAGTTACAGTCAGCGAAATTAAATATTAGGCTCTGCACATGCATTGAGTCCTTTATTCAGCTGATGACCATCGTATATAGTTAAAAACACTATTTTAACACACAATATTTGTTGACCATTGGGTCTATCTCACATTCGAAATTATACCGTTTTATTTATAGTCTAAGGAACCTACAAACTATATGTTGTATTATTTTGTATCTGATTTGCAAAATGAAGTGTTTAGAAAAATAAATTGATGTCCATGAGAGAAAAATGAGCAGAAACAAGAAAGAACGCATACTGCCTAACTTCGAATAATGGCTGAATGAGATTCTTTCATGGAATCTTGTCTTCTCGCCGTTCCCAAATTGTTTCAATAAGTTTCAAATCGAAGTCAGATAAAAATGATTGTGTAAAGGGTCTCAAACAAAAATAAAAGCAATTGATTGCAAAATATTAAATACCATTGAAAATTTAGAAGTCTTTATTTTTGTTGTCAACGAAGCGATAGAACCCGCAACAACAGCAGAATTAAGGACTTGGTTTCCAGCGAAATAATCCACTTCAGTTGCATCCCAGGCTAGACTGTGTCCTCCACTCCAAGGACATAAATCATATAATCTAGCCTTTTGCCAGCAGTACAAGACAAACCAATTGGTTTCTGAACACGGAATATTAAGACAAAAGCATGTTTCATTATCCTATTGATGTTCGAGTGTCTCAGAAATCTACCGGCGTTTTTAAGCTGCAGAAGTCATGTAAAATAAAGTAAATTATTATTATTATTCTAAATTGTATTTTATTTTGAATTAGATAAGATGTAAGGAAGTGCAGTCAAGTTAATTGAATACTAAATTTAAGATTAATATTTAATCAGTTTTTATCGTTGTGTGTGTACGAATGTGAATAAAACCGAATGAAAGAAGATAATCCGGAATTCGAACTCTAGCACAATCTAGTTTTTAAACGACAACCTTAGCGAAATAAGGGAGGAAACTTGTACGTTGAATAATAGTAATTTCGTGAAGTTGAGTTTTTATATTTTCTCCCTGTCATCACTGATTTAACATTATGTTATAAAAATTATTTCTATTTATTATTCATAGGCTAGATTCACCTTTTTTATCGAATCTACAACCGGTCTTATGGTTCTGAAAAGGTCATCAGTTTTATTTTCAATATAACATTCCGTGTGAAATAAAACACGAGCAGTATAAATATTGATTCGTAAGCAGTTTTTCTCGTTCTATGAGACGGAAATACTTAATAAATTAAACCCGGTGATTTTCTGCGTAAAATATTTAGAGAACACACATACACACAAGTTTATATATTTTTATCTTTTACTTGTTTGTCATTTAACTGCGGCCATGCTGGGGCACCGCATTGAAGGGTTTTTAGTCGAACAAATCGACCCCAGGACTTATTTTTTAACGTTTAGGACTTATTCTATCAGTCACTTTTGCCAAACCTTTAAGTTAGGGGGACATAAACACACCAACACCAGTTGTCAAGCGGTAGTGGGAGACAAGCACAGACAGAAAGACACATTGGTATATATATATATATACATACATACACACACTCACACATACACACGATGGGCTTCTTTTAGTTTTCATCTACCAAATCCACTCACAAGGCTTTGGTTGGTCTGAGGTTATAGTAGAAGACACTTGCCCAAGGGGCCACGCAGGTTCGGACGGTATTTGAGGACATATTTATGATTTTGAAAAGATGCTTATATAATAACAGAAAAGAACTGTATTTTTATAAAAAAAATAAAATAAACATAGTGCTAAATTATGAACTTATTAAGTTCATAATTTAGCACTATGTTTATTTTATCTCAATAAAACCATTGTAAGCATCAATAACTGCTTCTACACGGAGTTGAAATCATTCACAAATTCGGATGAAGTGGTCCTGGTTCGTATTGGACTTAACTCGAGCTATGACGGCTTTCAAAGAATCTTTGGTATTCATTGACATTTTTCTCAATGATGCTCCATACATAGTAGTTGAGTGGATTGAGATCTGGAGAATTAGGAGGACGAATGTTGGGAGTGTTGTGATCATGCAAGTTGAGCCTTGTGTGAGGATGCAGAATCTTGTTGAAAGACATAAAGCCTTCCATTGCATACACTGTTGATCTAAGGCTTAACAACTTTATCCGGAACCTCAATATATGCAGCAACCTTCACTCTAAGGCCTTGTGGAAAAAGTGAGGAGGCATCACATGTCCTTCATTGCTAACAACACCCAAAACCATGACATTTGCAGGAAATTTTGTGTGCATTACTCTTGGAACCTCAGAAGGGTCTGCACATGGCCGTCTGTCATTTTCTCTGTTAGTTTTCTGGTCCTGGTCAAAGTTTTTCTCATCTGAGAAAAACCAAATTACACCATCTTCGGATGGATTTTAAAGTTTATTCAAAAGTCTTTTGGATCTGATTAAATGATTTTTTTTTGTTTTTTCTGACATGAATTGACCTCTCCTCAACACGTAAGATTTGTATCTGATGTTTTCATTCACATTTCTGATTGTTTCTTCTGACAAGGAATTTTTTTGCAGTTGACTTCATTGATTTTCATGGATTGTCTTCAATGTTTTGCTTAGCTTCCTGAATAAATTCAGTTGTCCTGATAGAACCAGAGCGTTTGGAATATTTTTTATGTTTTGATACAGGCAATATGATTCCATCTTCTTTCTCTCTCACACCGAATCTTGTGGACAAAGATCTTGCAACTTTCAGAACTGAGAAATTTCTAAATCACCATGCTTAGCCTTCAAAGCCACAATCACAGCATGTCTTTTCATTTCATTAGTGAGCATAGGGCCTGTCATTGTTATTTGCTGAAATAGAAGTTTAATAAAAATTAGTCAGATAAAATAATGACTAAAAATGCATGTGTCCCCAAATACCATCCACACCCTGTTCACACACACACACACACAATGGGCTTTACTCAATGTGCTGCACAGTGGGACTGAACCCGAGACCATGTGGTTGGGAAGCAAGCTTCTTAACCACACAGCTACACCTGTAAACAAAAAAAGGAATGTAACACAATTAATACAATGTGAGCCAATAGCATCAATTTATTTATTCATGTATTGCTGTTCCCAATTTTTTTTCTTTTATTTTTGACTGGTCACCCATATTCTCTGGAATATTGTATTGTCTGTCAAGTGTGACGTTAACTTAGATCAGCTTGTCTCAACTTGTTACATATTAGCCAATTTCTAGATTGTCTCGGATAATTCCAATTAGATATAAACTTTGAATCATTACGCAAAGAATCTGTTTCTAACCTACACTATCAATGTGACACAGGATGGACCTTTTCAGATGATGTAGGACTGTTAGGCTAGTGTTGGTAAGATACAAGAATTGGGTCATTTCTCTAGATTCTGTATATAAAAAATATTACACACACCTGGCATCTAACCAATGCTATTGTGTGTGTGTGTGTGGGGGGGGTTTCGAAGCTGTGTACTTACTATTATGAGTTTCTTGCTGGAAGCAATTGTCTAGTGAACACACTCAATTACTTTAATATTGCGTGCTCTTTCTTTGTTCAAGGCCAAATAAGGCTACTACTATTAATAATAATAAATGTATACACACACACACACATATATATTAATGCATCTATGTTTTTGTTTAGTCTTTTACTGGTTTGTTATATTGCAGCTATCTTGAAACACTGCCTTCAAGTGTTTTAGCTAGTTATACTGATGCCAGTACTAAGTCTGGAACTTATTTTATTGACTTAAGAAGACTGGAAGGTAAAGTTGACGTGGGCAAGATTTGAACTCAGAGCGTACAAGGATGTAACTAAATACCACAATTTTTTTCTGTCTGATGTTCTACTGATTCTTCCATCCATCCATCTGGCAATTTATGAGTCCAGTGATTCTTGGCCCCTTCCTGTCGATTATAGTTCTTTACTCCAAAAAAAAATTAGTTTATGACTGGTTGTCTGTAGAAACTTCTGTGTACTGGTGACTTAACTGATGTAACTGAGCCTGTTGAAGAATTAAGGGAGGAATAGCAGATATGGTAGAAATGCCTAGATCTAAGGAGCCATAAAGTAAACCTACAAAAAATAAAAATTTTAGTTTGGAAATGGCTAAGCTCAGTATGAAGAAAAGAACTAATTGAAAACTGTACCTTGTACCCAATGTAAACTATAGCTGCACAAAAGATACAGTAGTATCACAGGTAGGCTGAGCAGGTGCACAAGAAGAGTGGTTAGCTGAATATGGATGCATGGAAACAGTTAAAGGAACTATTACTTTTAGCAACAAGTGAAGGGTAAAGTGCAAGACAGTTATGTATGAATTAAAGTATTGCATAGTTATGAAATGTGGTCATTAAATAGAGAGGATGCATAGGGGCTAGAAGGAAATGAAACAAGTATACTTTGCTAGGTATGTCATGTTATTGTGCATGAATGAAAGAGCACAAATCAGATGAGAAAAACAAAAGGTATAAGAAGAATCAGATATTGTGTTTAAAAAAATTGCATTGGTACAAATATATGATGTACATGGAGTGTAGCAATTGGGTAAAGAAGTGTCAAGTGTTTCAAGTGGAATGAATCTGTGGAAGAGTAAGACCTGAGATGTGAAGGCTGATCAGGAGGCTGAAACTTGTCGAGGTGATGAGACCACAACATGTAGCAACGTACATGGATTGGATGATATATGGTTACTGTTCCTACACATCCATTATCTCTTGTTAGTATTGTGGTATTAAATTAGATTTAACTTTCAGTGTATGCCTCTGCTAAGCAATAACCAGAAACCCCTCATTACACATACATGTGAGAACACTTCTTTGTAATTATTAACACTTTTGTGGAAATTTTTTTTCTGAATGTGTGTTTCAGTTTAGCATTCTGCTGTGGAAGCAAGACTAAAAGCATGACATACATAAGAACAAAAGATTGTTGGGTTTTTTTTTCTGTTATTGTGTCTATCAGATGATGAAGGATTGCAACAAGTGCTGAGATTTTGTGAAACCTATCCAAACCATACCAGCATGGAAAAATTAATGTTAAAATGATAACTGATAATGACTATTACATACTGACACTACATACAAACTTGCTTGGTGAAGGCATGGCTTTGTGGTTTAGAAGTTCACTTTTTATATTGTCTGCTATAACCTTGGATTGATTAATGCTTTGTGAATAAAATTTAGTTGAAGGAAAACACTGTGGAAGCCTATTTTGCTTTTGTGTATCAACAAAATTTACAGATAACTTAGAACGAAAACACTTTGTGGTATTTATTCTACCTGTATTTCACAGGGACTTCTTTATGCCTATTGGAATCCTATGACCAAGAAAGTATTATTTACAACTGCATGACCTTTTAATCATACAGAAAGACTTTTCTACCATTATGGTCTTGCAGTTTACATTTGTGACAAATTCCTATCCCTTGTGCATTGACTCTTGAAAATCCTTATGAATTTTCTTTATTACTTTCCTTCATCTCAAAATTGCTTTGTCATAAACTCTGTCTCCACAAGTATTGATTCTACACTTTCTCTCCATCCATCAGTCAATATATTTGATCTTAATGTTCATCATTTAGATTGGCTTAAGCATTCTCCAGGTACTGATACTGCAGGCAACAGGATCTTCAATTTTGCTATTTCCCAGGGATTAACTCAAGCAGTTAACTTCCCTGCTCACTTCCTTGATTGTGATGATCAGGTTCCAACTTTGCTCAATCTTTTTTCTGTCCTCCATTCCTACTTTATACAAGACTTCCTCTCTTTATTCAGTAATTCTGATCATGGTATTGCATGGCTGATTATTTCTCTTAGCATGGAGTTGCCTCCGGAGTCCTCTTTTCATAGAACGATGTTCAGCTAGGAGAGGAGTGAGTAGGACAGCTTAAGAGAATCTCCAGCAGAGATGCACCATAGAATGAAGTGTTTGAAATTAATGGTGAAGAGTGTATATCTGAGTTTGCCTCATAGATTCTAGCTGGCATTGAGTCCTTTGTTCTACCTTGCTAATTCTAATATGAAGCCTTACTCTATTCCTTGGTTCTCTCATGCATGTGCAGCAGCTCCTGCTCTCAGGAATCACTTCTTCCACATCCATCTGCTGGAGAAAACTAATGAGAATGAACCAAATTTTTGCACTGCTTGCAATAAATGCAAGATAGTCATTGAGGCTGCAAAGTCTCATTACATCCAGTGACACCTATGACCATCTTTCCTCTCCAAAACTTGGATGATGGGACTTCTGGAGAATCTGCAACAATGTTCTTCACAAGGGTATATCATCTGTTCCTCCTCTTTTTCATGGGCCAAAGTTCTTGAAATTTGAGGGAGAAGGCTACTGTTTACTACTTCAGATAACACAGACCATCCTCTATCTGAATTTGATGTAATGACTCCTAACAGCCTTACCTTCTTGCATATAACAACTAAAATGATTGCAACTGTGATTGTGAAACTGGATCCATTGAAGATTATCATCTGGTCCAGATGGTATATTGGTGGTTTTGTAGTGATGCAGTGCTGAACTGAATCCTTTTCTTTCAAAGTTGTTCAACAAATTTTTGTATGAGTTTTGCTTTCTGTCTTGCTGGAAATCTTTGTTATTCTGCTATTTAAGAATAATGGGGCTAGGTTTGGTCCACACAATTATTGTCCTATAAGTCTTCTTCCTGTAATTAGTAAGTTCTTTGAATCTATTACTTTGGTCAGGCATCTTAATTCTTCTATTCTTTTTTCTGGTTTTTCAGTATGATTTTCATGCATTTAAGTCTACTGCTAATGTTCCCACTATCATATCTGAATGTTTCTATCATTCCCTTAAATTTTCTGGTGGGGCTAGGGCCATTGCTCTTGATATCTCAAAGGCTTTTTACCGAGTGTGGCACACTGGGCTGATTCACAAGCTCAGAAACTATGGTCTGTCTGACTCTCTTCTTACCATCGTCATTTCTTTCCATTGCTAAATCAATCTAGTCTTTGATGGTTGGCAGTGAAAGTTATATATTCTTAATACTGGACTGTTTCAAGGCTCTGTACTTGGTCCTATTTTTTCCCTCCTTTTCATTAATGACCTTCCAGATTATACTATTTCTAAACCTCTTGTGACAAAATTAGCAGCCTTTAGCAAACTGCTTTTCTTGAGGATGATCTTTGCACAGTTAAAAGGTGGGGTATTGATTGGCTGGTTACTTTTAATGCTGGCAAGACAGAGTCTTTGTCAGTTTTTATTGCCAGCCATTCATTCCTTCCATTGCTATGGGCTGGGTTGATCTTTAAGAAAGTTATAGTATCCAATTTCTTGGTTTGACTTTGATTTGAGCTCTCTTTTGGAACAAATATGTTCAGTTCATTGCTCTGTTGGCTGCAAAGAGGGTTGGATCTCTCTTTTGTGCTCATAAATTTTTTTAATGCCTAAGAGTATCTTGTATCTCTATTAGGCCACCATTCAACCTTGCATTGAATATTTCTGTCATCTTTGGGCTGGTACTCCTTTAGAGTGTCGTAATTTGTTTTATTGAATTCAGAATTGAGTTGTTAACACAATGGGTCCTCTTCTTTCTATTAGCTTGGAATCTTTGGCTCATCATTGAAATGTATCTTCATTGTATCTTTTCTATAAGTATTTCCATGCATTGCTCTGATGACCTCTCTGGTATAGTACCCTCTGTCAAGACCTTTAAATGTGTCTCCTCATCTCAAGCACATCCTTTCTCTGTCGAGCTTCTTGTTAGTCATTAGTCTTTTTATGACATCACAAATATGGCTAATTATTCATTTAGGCCAATTAGGCATTATTTCAACCAATTTGCTGACTATTCAAATTATCATATTTTGCTGACTATTCAAATTATCATATCTTCTCTGTCTATAGTCATTAACCTATAAAAGTTCAAATAAAGCATCAAACTGCATTGATGTCTTCAGTGGAAGATCTACAAAAGTCATAGGTGTTGTCCTTTCTTCTACCAACTATTTTATACATTTACACACATACACACACACGTGTATATGTATATATGTATTTGTTTTTATATCCATTTTCCTTTGCTCGGGCTAGGTGAATGTATATCATCGAAGCATAGTTTTGCACTTGCATGCTCTTTTTGTCACTAAACCTAACTTGTTTTTCATGTCTTTGAAAGTACAAAGCTGGAGGATGATGTGTTGAAAGGGAAATGACAATGAATTCCAACAATTGTAACAACGCACACAGTAGGTAAACATTCACACACACACACATCTTTGTACAGTTTCTTGTCTACCAAATTCACTCAAGGCTGTGGTTAGCCCAAGTTTACAGTAGAAGACACTTGAGGGACTGCAGTAATTATTTTAATTAATTAAAATTAAGTCTTGCTGAGTGAATAGTTGCATGGTTAAGAATTTTCATTTGCTGTCATGATCTCAAGTTTAACATTATTGTATAGTATTTTGGACAAGTGACTTCTACCAAAGTCTTGTGAGTGAAATTGGACAGACAGAAATTGTGCAAGTCCATTGGATTGGATGTACCTGTAATTCAAAGGTTAAGCCATCTAACACTAAGTTTGTCTGAGATTGTGTTTAGAGTATGAAATATAGAAGAAAACTGCAAATATTTTGAGATCTGACTTCACCATTTCTCCCCACATCTTTGACCTTATATCATGTTTATCTTCCTTTCTTAGCATATTTTACTTTTCTACCAAGCACTTAATGTCTATCCATACCAGTGCAACAATCATCATCCATCATTTTGAATCCGGGCTTTGTCCTCGTTAACAGGGGTGGCCGGATCTATTTCAATGCCATAGCAACCGCCCTCACATTCAACAATCTCTCTAGCATATATCAGCTAATGTTAAGGATTATTGGATTAAAGAGTTATTATTTACTTCAGTCTGTTAACATTGATTAATGTTTATTTTGTATTTTTATTCTTATTTCCAGTTGAAAAGTGAAGATGATAAGTTGAAAGTTAAAAAGAAGCAAACCACAATAAAAGGTCAAAAGTAAGTTACATCATTTTGATATTTAATTTTTTATCTTTAAAGTGGTATGTTAGTGGTTCCCAACCTTTTCACTAACAAACACCGCCTTTATTTAAATGAATTTTCCCATGGTCACAGGTTTGGTTGTGTGGTTTAGAAGTTCTCTTTGCAACCACATGGTTTTGTGTTTTTTTTACTGTGTGGTACCTTGAGCAATTGTCTTCTACTGCCTGACTGGCCCTCGTGCAGGTGACACGTAATAGCACCCACTACACTCTCGGAGTGGTTGGCGTTAGGAAGGGCATCCAGCTGTAGAAACTCTGCCAAATTAGATTGGAGCCTGGTGTTGCCATCCTGTTTCACCAGTCCTCAGTCAAATCGTCCAACCCATGCCAGCATGGAAAGCGGACATTAAACGATGATGATGATGATGATGTAGCCTCAGCCTTGTAATTGGGTATGGTGGGTGGAAGCTGTGTGGAAGGAAGCCTACTGTATGTGTATGTGTGCATGCACTTGAACCATTTTGTTTGTTCACCTGCTGATTGATATGTTTATATCCTTCTAACTTAGCAATTTGGCAAAAGGAGACTAAATGCAATAAGTACCAGACTTAAAAATAAGTATTGGGGGTCGATGCCCCAGCATGGATGCAGTTCAGTGACTAAAACAAGTAACAAAAATTAAAAAATAGACCACAGGCTTTTGAAAAACATCTCTATTCAACAAATGTTGAACTTAGCTTCATAGACTCCTACCATTCTCTTTGTGTTACATAAGTATCCACAGATCCCAGGATAGGAGCTGCTGCTATAAATTATTGAGTAGAAAATACATGGTTTTGAGCAGCTGTAATTTTCTGAAAATCTTTTGACATTTTTAGACTATGTATTCTGAAAAAAGTTAAGTTCATCATATTTTAGACACTCTTTTCTGACTTTCTTTCTCTAACTCAACCCCTTTCAGTTTCTCTCTTTTATTCAATATCTCCTTCAACAAATTTAACTTTTTGGGACAATTTAGAGTATCATCAAGTGCAGAGTTTTATTAATCATTGGTTCAAGAGGAAATCACTAGAGCAAAGAAAATTGGTAATAAGTATTAACAATTTGGTTTAGAATTAGATGTTGGTATATTTAATATATATATATATATATATATATATATATATATATATATATTCCATAAATCAAACCTAATGTAATGAACACAGAAAAGGTGTAATGGGATCACAGGCAGACTAACAGAAAATAAGCTACAAATGTATTGAAGCATTATGTTCTATAGGCATACCAGAAATAAGGCATTAAATTTATTTCTTCTTGGGCTTCACAGAGGCAATGTGGAAAATGCTGGTGTCACGTAACTAGCACCTGTGCTGGTGGCATGTAAAAAGCACTTTCCAAATACTGGGCTGCACAGAGGCTATGACAAATGATGCGCTTGAGAAGACTCATCAAGCCAAGTGAAATCGTAGTTGTGGCAGATATTGGTGTCATGCAAGCTGACACCCGTGCCAGTGACACATAAAAAGCACCCATTACACTCTTGGAGTGGTTTGCATTAGGAAGGACATCTAGTTGTAGAAACCATGCCAAATCAGACTGGAGTTTGGTGCAGCCCCTCAGCTTACCAGCCCTGGTCAAACCATCCAACCCATGCCACAGCATGGACAATGGACATTAAATGATGATTAATACATCATCATTAAATGTCCATTGCCCATGCTGGGTTGGATGGTTTGACCAGGGCTGGTGAGCTGAGGGGCTGCACCAGACTCCAGTCTGATTTGGCATGGTTTCTACAACTGGATGCCCTTCCTAATGCCAATCACTCCGATAGTGTAATGGGTGCTTTTATATGATGCCGGTATCTGCCATGACTACAATTTCACTTGATTTGATGGGTCTTCTTCTCAAGCACAGCATATTGTTGAAGGTCTTGGTCATTTGTTATTGCCTCTTTGAAGCTCAACACTTGAAAGGTGCTTTTTACGTGTTATGCAACACCAGCAATGGCCACATTACTTCTGCGAGGCCCAACACTCCAAAGGTGCTCTTATGTGGCACCAGCACTAGTGCCAGTAACATGACAGCAGCACTGGCCATGACTATGTAAAAGCAGTGTAGTAGAAGAGCTATTTAGGTAGTCAGTCTAACACTTGAACGGGGGCAAATTGGTGAAGTCATTAGAGCATTAGATAAACCACTTTATGGTATTTGTTCCAACTCTTTGCAGTCTGAGTTCAAATCCCACCAAAGTTGATTTTGCTTTTCATCACTTTGTTGGGGGGTCAAAAAAGTGTCAATCTAGAGCATGGATTGGTGGAACTATTAGAATTGTGGATGTTTTCTGATATCTGCACTGGCTGTTTGCATTCTGGCCGCAATGTCTGTGATGGCACTGGTAGTTTTGAGAAGGGAGACTGACATAAACTGCTCCACTGTTAGTCTTACACACCCAAAAATAGCATCCTTTGGCCTGTGCATGTATAGTCGTCCTCAAAATTATTCATACCCTTGTTAATTTTTGTGATGAAATGAATGCACTTTGTCAAGTCTGTTTGAGTTATATGTGACCAACAAGTGAAAGAATAGCAACAATATACAATTTAAGAAATTCTTCACCTCAGGAGTATTTTATTTGTGGATTTTCAAAAAATGCCATGTTCAAAATTATTCATAACCTAGGTTTACTCAGGCCAATAGCATAGCCTTTGTTTTTTATGATCACTTTTAGATGATTCTTGTACATGTCCACAAGCTTCCTGCATATCTCCTGTGGGATGATGGCCCACTCTTCCTTGGTGAAAGCCTCGAGCTGGATCAGATTGGTCAGTTTCCTAGCCATCACTCTAGTCTCGCCACAAATTCTTGATTGGATTCAGGTTAGGACTCTGACTTGTCCATTCTAGGACATTGACATCATTGTCCTTGAACCATTTCTTTACTACTTTGATGGTATGTTTCGGATCATTGTCCTGCTAGTACTTCCAGTTGTGGCCGAGTTAGTTTCTCAGTGGATTCCGTCACGTTTTTATCAAGGATCCTGATGCAATCCTCTTTTCTCATGATTCCTTGAACTTTGACAAGCTTCTTTGTGCCACTGGAAGAGAAGCATCCCCATAACATTATGTTTCCACCACTATGCTTGACGGTGGGCACAGTGTTCTTCAGCTTGTATGCTTTTCCTTTCTTGCTCCAGACATATTCAGCATCCATGTGACCAACTTCATCTCATCAGGCTACATGGTTGACCAAAAGCTGGGATCATGCTTCAGATGACCTCTAGCAAAGGCCAGGCAAGCCTCCAGATGTTTCTTCCTGAGCAGTAGCGTCTTCTGAGGCCCATGTCCATGGAGACCTCCTCTACGCAAAACTCGTTCAATGGTGAACCGTGACACCTTCATCCTTGCCTGGTCAAGTGTTTCAATTAGGGCCTTGATTGTGGTCTGGGGGTTGTTGTTGACCTCGTGGCAGATTTTCCTGGCGAGTTTGGGAGACACCTTACGCTTCCTGCTACACCTACTGAGGGTTTTAACAGTGTTGAACCTCTTGTGCTTGTTGATTATGCTCTGGACAGTTGCTACAGGGACATCATACTGTATGTATGTATGTATGCATGCATTACACGATTAAATTATTAAGAAATGTGAATGAAAAGGAATTGTAGTGATGTTGAACTTTATTCCAAAAGTAATACATAGGCAATAATGTAACTTTAGACTTTTGCATTAAATGTTCAAAATGTTGCCCATTTTTGTTACTGCAAACACACCATTACTGAGAAAGAGAATGGCACATCTTTATGTAGCTTGAGTGTGATTTCTTCTAAAGTTGCTGTAATTCGATTCTGGAGGTTATTTAGGTTGGACACACAAACAGCATATATTTTATGTTTTATCAGGCACAAATAAAGAAAAATCAGAGAGATTGAAATCTAGCCAGCTATGCCTTATTTTGCACATTGTCAGAGTTTTGTTGTTCAGTGATTCCTTTATGGTGACTGTCTAATTGAGACCAAGCTTCATCTTGTCAAAATGAAAGTATCTTGATTATTAAATGTTGGCCACAGGTGGTCTGAAAGCATTGAGATATAACTTTGAGCTGTTTTATTGGCCAATTAAGTGTAGCAGCTTCATATTTTGCCAACATTTGGTCATAAAATTGCACTTATCAACCAAAATTGTCCTTGTTTAGGTAGTGGACTGAACAAGGAGTAAAATAGTATAGTTTTAGTTCCATGAGAATGACGATGTTTAACTGATGTCAAGTTTATGGGAGTTACAGTGACTTGGAAATTCTTTATAATAGTTGATACAACATACTGCCTGAACATTCTGTGTGTTTGCTGTCTGAGACAGATCCACTCTATTCAAACATGGTGGTCATTTTGCTGATACATGGCGGGGTTGTAGTTTCGAATCTTTTTTGCTAAGCACATTGAATTGATACAGGATATCTTCATAAATGCCCTCCATTAGCTGTAATTAGGAATTTCCCTCCATTATTTGTCATTAGGAATCAAAAACAAACTTGTTGCACATACATACACACATACACAGACATGCAATGAAAATATAGCAATATGATTGGTTAAGCATATGACATGATTATCATATTTCTTTGTAATTAGCTAATTATATATTTATATCTTGTTTTTCTAATAACTACTTCAGATATAAAACTTAGATGTTTGCTTTCGAACCAGGTTTTGGGTTCACTCCCCCTGCATGGCATGTTGGGAAGTGTCTTCTACTATAGCCTTGAGTCAACGAAAGCCTTGTGAGTGGATTTAGTAAATGAGAACTTAAAGAAGACCCTCATATAAATGTGTGTGTGTCTGAGTGAATATGTGAATGCTTTATGTCTCCTTGTTTCGACATTGTGATAGTTGTAATTGAGTGAACTACTTTTTCCCACATTAATTATTTGAGGCAGAACTACTCATTGATAAATCTGATACTCTTAATATTGTAGTATATACAAAAGAAAATATACAACATACTAAATAATAAAGTTAATGGCTACTTATCACCATCATCTTTGTTTTGATATCCACTTTTCTATGCTTGCATGAGTTGGACAGAATTTTGTCAAGGTGGATTTTCTACATCTGGATGCCCTTCCTGTTGCCAACCCATACTTATTTCTAACTAGGGTAATATTTCCCCATGGCCTACTATTGAAATATATTTATAATGAAACGTTCCACTTATTTACTTTTCCTACATAGTAACATCTAATTATTCAGTATATTTTTAAAGACAGTAAAAAAAAAGAAAGAAAAAAAAATGCAATAAATTAAAAAAGCATATATATTTTGTTTAGCAGTTTTTAAAAAAAATTTATTACTAGCTAGCAAATTAATTTTTTCAAATAATTCTTGTTAAATCATAATAGTTGAACATCAAATACTGAACTATTAGCTAATGAAAATTGAATCCAGATCCTCTTAGGCAAAATAAGTTTCTCTTTTAACCACATGAGGTAACCACACCTGCTTTTACCATTAAACAGTAGGAAAAGGTTGCATGAATATGTGAGCCAGATGGGCAAAAAACAAAAATATTTGTTTTTTGTTTATTTTTATGGTAATTTTTATACTTATTTTTACATTAAAAAAACACAAAATCTAAGTACCACAAAATATTCACTTTCCTTTGCATCCAATATAAGCATAAATTCATTTGAGATTTCTGCATTGTTGTTGTCAAACAAATGTACGAATGGAGAAAAATCAGTGCATTTTTCCATCCAGAGCTAGTTGAAGTATCACTTTCTTTGCTATTAGGCTATCGTCATCATCTATTTCATCTGATGATGAAGGAAACTCAGAAAAAACTTCTATATTGGATGAAAAATCTGTGACTTGATTTCTTTCTTTGATAAGGGCTGTTTATATTCAGGAGCACTTGACAAAGACACTTGGGCATCAGTTGATGATGTCTATATTCAGGTAGAATTTTTAAAACAGTGATGATGTCTGCTATTTTCTAATGAAACATCATTTGAGGATGTCTGCTGTTTGAGGGTTAAAGCTGAAGCAAAGAATTGAATTTACAGATGTATTCAACACATCTATAGACTTGTCAGCAAGAAAGCTTCTGTATAGTCACTCAACTTGCTAGAGAAAGCAGCCAAATCTTTACCAAATTACACCCTAAATATCCTTAAAAGGTCAGGGCAGTCATAGCTGAAATGTTTTTGGTCTGCTCAATTAAGGTTGATTTGGGGTTAAACAACAATGTACCTAATTGATTGATCTGTTAGTATAATAGCCAAATTTCCCTCAACAGACTCTCAATTGCTTTGAAAACGAACATCTCTGTAAATGTAAATTCCTGGCCAATATTTTTGTCTGCTATTTCCAAGGTTGCTATCCACCAATAACTCATGTAAAATTGAAGTAGAATGTAACAACTGACTATTAACCTTAATTTTATTTGTATTTTCTTTCTTTAGGAATTATATTTTATTTCTTTATTGTTTACAGGAATATTTACTACCAAATTGACTTGTCATCTGGTATCGAACCTGGGAAGACTGCAGTTGTAGAATTGGAAGAGATATACACACATGCTTTGCAAGCTTATCCTTCTCAAATAGCACAATCTGAGAAACAGTATGTTGTGTTCAGTACCAACCTCTATTTGTTCTCACCATATCGAGTGATTAGTCAATCAGCCGTTGTCACTTGTGCTTCCTCCAATATTGAGTTCTACACTAAAAAGAAGCCTGTTTCTCAAGCTGAAACTAGTATCAACTATGGACCTTACCCCAACAAAGAACCTTTTACTGCGGTATATATATATCTACTTTTGATATTCTTTAACCATTCTATGCTTTTTTGTCCTCCACTCTTTACCATACTTGTATAGCTAGTGTGGCTCTACATATTTAAATATTTGCATATAAATTGTTTGAACCAGTTATATTTTAGGTTTTCACAGTTGAATGTTTTCCTAAAACCAGTTATAGGAAGAGTGTGTAGAGCCTGTTTTTACTTCTGCCAGATGAAGCTTCTCTCTTTCTTATATAGGCACATGTTGTTTTTTTAGCCTCAGACCAGTTTTAATTGAATAACTGTATTCCATTTGAGACCATCCAGGTTTTTTTCCAAATGTGTTATGTCTAGAACTACGTTATTCATTGTGTCCTTCCTTAAAATAGTTGAGATAAAGTTGGCTGCTATTTCTAGAACAACCATGCAGAGGTTTACTTGTTTGTTTGAGCAATGGATGCTGTATACTGAGTGACATATTGCCATATGATAAAGTGTGTATATCTTGATATATAAAGAAGTGTATAGAAAATTTTAGAAATTTTAAAGACTATACAACTTGCATTTCGATGTTGACGAAAAGTGTGTATTTAATATGTTAATGATATGTGTTGTTTCTCACACAATAATTATCATCTGATGACCACTTTATGATCTATTTTGTTTTCTGCAGGAAGAGCTGAAAGTCCATTTTGAAAATAACAGTCCATTCTTGACTGTAACCTACATGGAACGTGTTATTGAAATTTCACACTGGGGCAATATTGCAGTGGAAGAACATTTTCAAGTAGCTCATTCTGGAGCCACACTGAAAGGGCCATTCTCTCGTTATGATTATCAACGAAACCAAGATGGTGTCTCCTCTATCAAATCTTTCAAAGTAAACAACATTACACAAATCTTATTTTATCTAATACTTTTTCTCCTGTAATTACTGGTTTAAATTAACACCTCATGTTTCATGGACTAATTGAGAGGTGTTCCAAATAGATATTTAATATCTTTATGAATGAAATCCATATAAAACCATGAACCCAGCTAATTAGTGAAGGTAATCAGCATTGTTGATGTATAATTGTAGCTAATGATATATTTATGATTGAAGTAAACAAACTGATAGTAGCAAAATGTCTTAGATTATTACTAAAACATTTAGGAAGGGCATCCAGCCATAGAAATCATGCCAAGGCAGACAGCAGGGATTGGTGCAGTTTTCTGACTTGCCAGCCCCATCCAACCCATGCCAGAATGGAAAACAGACATTAAATAATGATGATGATGATGATGATATTGATTGGGATTTGTGTATCCTTTCAAGGATACACATGTACATATGTCTCTATCAGTCTGACATAATTTTGACTTAAAGTAATCTTATCCTGTGTATCACATGTAATATGCAGGATATATTTCCCTGGCCTCCATGCATCATATACTACACACATTCCCAATTTTTTTGTCAACCACCAGAGTAACTTGGGACATAGGAAAGTTTTATATTAATCGGAACGTATGAAGCAACTGCTAACTAAAAGTCTGAAAAGAAATATGGATGTTTAGGACAAACTTATGAAAATAATTTGGACAGGTAAAGGGTTAAAATGAAAAATTATCATATAATTTTTGCACTTTTCTGACAAAATAAGTTTAAGAAAAGGTAGTAGTGGTATTGATTCTTCACATGACTGTTACCATTCGGTTATAGTAAAGAAAGAAGTAAATGTGAAAATAATGAAATAATTGGTATTTGATTAAAAAGTTAAGATGGAATTTAGTGGTTTCTTATTGATTTAAAAACTTTGATAGGACAAGCATTATAAATAAAGTAAGTTTGGAAAAGTCATCAACATATTCTGCTAATCCGAAAGTTTTGTCACGATTCTTAAATTGATAATTTCTCAATTTGTATTTTCTGCAAGTTTTGTTATAGGATTGATTCATTTCTTAATTGTAATTCACCAGGATCAGTTTTCTTTTAAACATCATTAAAGGAGTCCATTACGAATACATTAACTTCTCATCTAGATAATGGACGAATAGAAAAAGACAGATTTTGGAAATAAGAAAATTCATATTCTAATTCTGATTAGGAATTGTTTTATTAATGTGTTTTGTAATATGTCACACTCTGCAAAATGTAAACGTGTGAGTGTGTAGTTGTGCATTACCATCAGATGAAGTCATCTTTTACCTATTTCTCTGTTTGGGCTTTAACCCTTCAGCATTTAAACTGGCCATATCCGGTCAAAATCTTCTTTTTTTTATGTTCAAACTGGCCAGATCCAGCCTCTCCTACCTACTGTATAATGTTAGTCTAAGAAACATACAGTCACATTACTGAAATCGCAAAAGCTACAAGAAAATGCTAGATAAATTCAAAACAATGTAGATAAATAAGTGTTACATTTCATAGAATAATCTCAATGCTAAAGGGTTAAGTATGAAGTTACATGCATACTAGACATGGACGAATTCTAAAGTTGTGTAAAGTAATCCTGAGACCAATCTAAAATGTACTTATATATATATATATTCTGTTGTATCTGGGGAGAGTCATTTTCTTATTGTACCTTAAAATTTAACACACTCACCGTTAAAATTTCCACTTATTTCTTATTTTTATTTTCCTAAAATTTTTGTTGCGTCTTGCAACCTTTTCAATAGTCTTGACTATTTTTATTCTTTTTTTACTTCTAGACTATTCTACCAGCTGCTGCCAGAGATGTCTATTACCGTGATGAAATTGGAAACATTTCTACTAGTCATTTGAAGGAAATGGACGATTCTGTTGAATTAGAACTCCGTCCTAGGTTTCCACTCTTTGGTGGTTGGAAGACCCAGTATTACATTGGCTACAATGTACCCAGTTATGAATATCTTTACAATAAAGGTAGACCATTCACTACTGACATTGCTGGGGGTGGGGATTAAAAATGCTGTGTTTATACAACTTAATTCATCAAGATGTAGATATTACAGCTTTCGTTTACAAAATAAGTGCTCTTTGTAATAGCTTGTTAAGATGGCTTCACAGTATTTTTGTTTCTAGAACTGTATCTTTAAGAGGTAGGACACCTTTTGTAGGTCCTCCTAGATAAGGGAAGGTTGGTACAGGTTAACTTTGAACGTAGGAAATTGGAGTAGAGTTAATTCTTCGATGAGGTAGTTCTATATTCAACATGAGGTAGATCACTCCAATAGATTTTATAAGAAACTAGGTCGTACCACTCTGTCTTCTGCTTAACATGTATCTGCAAGAATTGTTGACATTTGGCTCTCCAAGACATTTCTGATCAAGCAGACCTCTGACCAGAAAGCATTCCATCTCATCCTTTTCAGAGTACCTAAGACTACATTATCCAATGTGTCCTTTTTATTTTTAAGATGTTGGGATGGGGTTGGATTTGTGGGAATTTTCAGCAGGTCAAGCAACCTTGGAGACGCTTCACTTATTGGCTCATTTGTCTGCAGAAGTTGTCTTCACTGGTTGTTTTAAAGGTACATGAAGACAAAGCTAAAAGGTGGTTGTAGGGAGATGTAATGGTTGGAAGGAAGAAGTAGACAATACTTAAAATGACATGGTGAGCTGTCAGAAACGTTAGCATGCCGGGCAAAATGCTTAGTGGCATTCCGTCTGTCTTTACATTCTGAGTTCAAATTCCACCAAGATCGACTTTGCTTTTCATGTTTCAGGGTTGATAAATTAAGTACCAGTTGCGTACTAGGGTCGATCTAATTGGCTGGCCCTCTCCCCCCAAAATTTCGGGCCTTGTGCCTAGAGTAGAAAAGAATATTTAAAATGACATGAAATGGAAGATACTGAGGATCGGAGACAAGTGAGTGAAGTGAGGTTTGGTGAGAGTGATGTAATAGTGATGATTCAAGAAGCAGAGAATACAGGTTGTTCATTTAAGTAGTATTGTAGGGTCTGTGGGTGTGAGAGAGAGTAGATTTTCGTCTCAGTGAATATCCTCTTTATTTAAGATCCATCTTCTGTGCTAGCAGGGATTGGATGGACCAACAGAATCCAGTGAGTCAGAGGACTGTGCCAAACACTTGTGTCTGCTTTGGCATGGTTTCTATGGCTGGATGCCCTTCCTAATACCAACCACTTTACAGAGTATTCTGGGTGCTTTTTTTTTGTGTGAATTCAGTACTAATGTGGTTGCTGTATAACTCACATGGCTAAAAGCCCCCTCAACTAAGTGGGAGACTTGTAGAAAAGAGGAAGCTTTGTGCTGAGAGTTGAGAGGCTAAAGTTGATGTGGAGGAGATAAATGGCTACCCTGCCATATAAGGGTGAGTGGGAGTAGTTGGAAAGATAGATGAAGATGGTGATGATGAAATGTCAGTGCATATCTCAAAGTACAAGATGAATTGAAGAGAGACAAGGAACAGAAGATTGAGGAAGGTGAGTGGGAAGAGAGTGACAGGTGGTTGGTATTGTAGGGAGAGGTGAATGATGAACAAGGTGGGAGCTGTGGCTGATAGAAATATGAGTTGAAGGAGAAGGAGAGATACAATGACAGATATGGAGGTCTGGAAACTAATTGTCCAATGTCTTTATTGTGCAGGAGACAAGTATTTGTTGAAGATGCGTCTTATGGATCATGTATTTGACGACCAAATTGTTGATCATTTGACAGTGAAGATAATCCTACCAGAAGGCTCCAAGTAAATACACTTTTTTTTTGTTAACTATCTTATGTTTTTCATAAACTGTAGCCAATATGAGCACCATATGTTCATCAATATTAGCATCAGGAATGCAAATATTGTATAAGGCCTAATCTAAATAGCCAGTCAAGTTAGTAAAACAATCTCAAATTAAAGGAATTACGTTTGTTAGTCTATTATTGTATTTTGTTTTATTGTTTAGCACTAGATGTGCTAGGGTGGAGGCGCAATGGCCCAGTGGTTAGGGCAGCAGACTTGTGGTCATAGGATCGCGGTTTCGATTCCCAGACCGGGCGTTGTGAGTGTTTATTGAGCAAAAACACCTAAAAGCTCCACGAGGCTCCGGCAGGGGATGGTGGCGAACCCTGCTGTACTCTTTCACCACAACTTTCTCTCACTCTTACTTCCTGTTTCTGTTGTACCTGTATTTCAAAGGGCCAGCCTTGTCACACTGTGTCACGCTGAATCTCCCCGAGAACTACGTTAAGGGTACACGTGTCTGTGGAGTGCTCAGCCACTTGCACTTTAATTTCACGAGCAGGCTGTTCCGTTGATCGGATCAACTGGAACCCTCGACGTCATAAGCGACGGAGTGCCAACAAACAAGATGTGCTAGGGTAATGTGATATGGTAACCAACATCTTGGTAAATTGACTGATTTAATTATAGTCGTTTCACTTCAGTTAAAAGCATAACTACTCTATAACTTCATTTCCTCTACATAAGATTCTATGATAAATATTATATTCTAATTGGATGTAATTATACCATCACTATAGGACATGTGTGAAGGAATCTAGGCTTGGGATTGTTAGGTTGTGGGACTGGGTGACATGTGTCTTTGAGCAAGGCACTTCATTCTACATTGCTTCAGTACATTCAGATGAAAATGAGTACCAGGGATTAACCCTGTGACATACTGTACTCTCAATGAGAATCCCTGTACTCTCAGCCTTTAAGGTCTTGAAAACTTGGATAAGCTCCTGCCTCATGAACCTGTAGGCTTCAGACAGACTTTAGGATATCTGTGATATTGATACAGTTATATCCTCATCATATATTTACTATACTGTATACTGGTAGTGTTATATCCATTTACATGACTTTTTTAGTGTGCGATACACTTGTACAGTTATAGCATCAACATAGGAAATCTACTGTATTCTATACTAGTACAGTTTTATCTTTATTATAGGATAATGTATGAATTCAGTTATGCTGATATGCTTTATACTGTATAGTTTTGCAGTTACTTTCTATACCCTGGTATACTTTGTATACCAGAGTACAAAAATAAAATACTTTGTTAATTTTTGTGTTCATTTTACCATGCTAGTGTGGGTTAGAAGTATATATTATTGAGCCAGATGCTTTCCCTGTCATTAACTCTTACCTGTTTTTCAAATAAGAAATGTCCTATTTCACATGTCTTTGAAGTTGAAAAGCTAGCAAATGACTTGGTGATAGGAGAAATAACATCATTGCTTGAAGCTGAGTGATTTCCAAAGAAGTGCAAATGTAAACAAACAAAAACAAACACACATGCGTGCATACAACACTTTATACATGCATATATGACAGGCCTGTTTCAGCTTTCATTTAGCAAATCCCGGTGACTACTGACCGAGACCTTTGGAAATGTGCTGTGCGTGAGAAGACCCGGCAAGCCAAGTGAGATCGTTGCCAGTGCCCCTGGACTGGCTCTTGTGCGGGTTGCACATAAGATGTACCATCCTGAGCGTGACCGTTGCCAGTACCGCCTGACTGGCCTTGTAGGGTTTTCGAGCAAGATCGTTGCCAGTGCCCCTGGACTGGCTCTTGTGCGGGTGGCACATAAAAGACACCATTTCGAGCGTGGCCGTTTTCGTGCGGGTGACATGTAAAAGCACCCACTACACTCTGAGTGGTTGGCGTTAGGAAGGGCATCCAGCTATAGAAACTCTGCCAAATTAGATTGGAGCCTGGTGTAGCCATCCGGTTGCACCAGTCCTCAGTCAAATCGTCCAACCCATGCTAGCATGGAAAGCGGACGTTAAACGATGATGATGATGATGATGATTTATGAGGTTTTGCTTGTTGTTTGTGCAAAGTGCTGTTCAATGAGACTGAAACTGAAACCACATGGCTGGGAAGAAAACTTCTTAATGACACAGCCATGCATGCACCTAGTAAGTGTGAATATCCTCCCCCAACTTTTATGTAAGTATGTATGTATGTATGTAAATGATGTGATAAAATATTGATTTGCACAAAAAGCTCAGATGGTTGCAAAGGTCTGTTATTAATGTTGTCTGCACTTGTTTAAAGTAGAAATAAATTATAATACACAGAATTACTCAATCCATTTTGTTTTTTGTGTGCTGACTATGAAATACTTAAATGTTAAAGTACAGTGGTTTTTTTCATTGTTGATATTTTCATATTTTCAATGTTGATATTCTCGTTAGAAACATCAAGCTAAAGGCTCCTTTTGAAGTTGTTCATGGTAAAAGACAGTTGCATTTTACTTACTTGGATACAATTGGCAGACCTGTTATAGTATTACACAAGAGCAATTTGGTGGAACAGCATATTCAAGATTTTGAAGTAAGTCTTCTGAAATACATTTTACACTTCTATAGAAACTTGCATTAATCTCATCAACCAGAACAGTTAATCCAAATAATACTAAAATTATAATTTTTCAAATGATAACCTGCTTGTTAAAGATGAAAAAATATAGTAGATAAGAACTCTTGGTTTAGAAATCAAGGTTTCTGGTTTAAATCCAGTTGAGGACCATGTAACACGTCCAGGAATAAGACACCTGATGATGATTAGGGATCAAACTGATCAAAATATAATAGACATAAATTGGCTGATTTTTGACCTGACATTTGGAGTTTGGACAGCCTCTGTTGGTGATCTGCTATTTATGGTGAAATCACTTGATACAATAGTGCTATCCGCCTGTGCTGATGAGAATCTCATCAGCCAATATAGTAGTCTGCTTTTTAGCATTTGTCATCTACACAAGGTTATTTCTCGAAACATTTGCCGCATTCTAAGGTGTTATAACCAACTCATCCAATTTAGGTTGGATCCCCCATGATATATCAATACCATTAAGTTTTTTTAAATATTTGCTCTTTTATAGTGTACAGAGAGTTATTCAAGTTATTGTAGGATAAATTTTAGTATGTATATGCAAAATAAATGTTGATATTCTGACATAAGTACATGGCCACACATTTGGAGGAGGGTATAGTTGAGCAAATCAACTTTATAACCTCAATGGTGTTTAATTTCATCAACAACTGATGAATGACAGGCTAAGATGACCGTGGTAGGATTTGAACTTAGAGCATGAAGCAATGTAACCAACTACTGAAAGCATTTGGGCTAATGTTCTAACAATACTGCCAATCCATAAAAATACTAAGTGACCAATAGTTCTATTTATTTTATTGGTAGTTTGTAGTAGAGGTCACTAATTAAACTGTAAAATAGGTTCAAGAACCAAATTTATCTCTTCTTGCAATCACTTTAAGAAAGACATAAAATCATATTTTCGTAAGTTTTCTGTTAAATCTGAAAATTTGAATTGAATGAATTAGTATTTAATTTCTAAATGTAGTAATTTGATGTCATTATTTTTGTTTATATTTCAGCTGGGCTATAGCTTCCAGAAGTTCTTATTATTACAAGAGCCACTGCTTGTGGTTGGTGCTTTTTATCTGCTCTTCCTTGTTGTTATTATCTATGTCCGTTTAGATTTCTCCATTACAAAGGTCAGTATATTATTATTAACACATTTTATTTTGTAATTGTTTTAACTGTTTGAATAGTTTATTCATATTTTTTGTGGTTTAATCAGAGAAAGAAGGGTAACACTTAGGACATTTTCCTGTTTGCATTGACATTGAGACAAGGAAAAACAATCATGTGTCATGGGTTTTGTTTTCTTCATCTCTGCCCATGATATTTCACTGATAATAATTGGATTTTCTGATCCCTGAATGCTGATATGTGAATTAACCATTAGGCCTTTTGACATTGTATGTGTATGTATATGTGTGTGTCTCACCTTGTCTTGACATGTGATGATTGTAAATAAGTGTCACCATCATACAAGCAATGTTGTTCATTTCCCCGTCTTCCATGAAAAACATGTCTAGCCATGGAACCATATTACCATATGTGGAGAAACAGGTGAGGGTTGGCAACAGGAATGGCATCCAGTTGTAGAAAATCTGCTTCAATAAATTTCATGTGTCCCATTGCAAGCATGGCAAAAATAAGTGTATGATGATGAAAGTATTGATGTGTTTGTCCATGCACACACACACACACATATTCCACTCCTCTTAGGTATTCATTTCTCACCAAGTCCTAACTCACGTTTCCTCCAAAAATGGAATGGACTGCCATTAAAATGTTGGTTGCAGACTGCTTGCAGAGAACTGCACCAACTGGGTATTTATTCTTGAAACAGCTGTAAGAGACATTCTGCACCTTCCTTCTCTTTCAGTTTTAAGGATTAACCTGTGATGAACTCCCTTAACCTCATATTTAATATCAATACTATGAACTTACCTCATAACTATTCCTGGTATATACAAACATACATCACAACTATTATGAACATTTCTGAATGGAACTGTTACCAATCCCTTGTGATTTAAACTCCTTAACCCTTTCGTTACTAACCCGGCTGTAGCCGGGTGAAAAATTTTTTGGTTCATAAGACTAACCGGCCGAGCGTACCCATTGTTATTTAAATGTATATTTGAACCCAAATCTCGTTAGTACATTCGTTAAAACACCTGATTTCACTTTTCAAACAGTTGAGTTATTGTCTCCGACATTGTTTGGGGTGATATTTGAACTCAGTGAATTTTGGAAGATTTTTTCTCCACATTTTTTGCGGCGTTAATTTTTTTCAACTTTGAAGATGGAGAGGAGTTTCATGCTATCAAGCAGTGATTCCGAATTTGAAGGTTTTTCAACAGAAGATATGGAGATATCGTAGAAAAGAATGAATGAGCTACAAAAGCACGTGGTGAACGATAATGAATTGGATATTTCTGTATCCGAAACTGAAAGCAGCGACGGCGACAGCGAGGATGATTTTACACCAGAAAAAGATTTTAAAAATATTTTTATTAACAATTTTTCTGAGGAAACAGGGTCTACCCATAGTCTTTCTCAGGAAGCGAAACCTTTAGACTTTTTTTTCATGCTTATTTGAAATGATTACTCTGGAAACAAACCGTTACGCAGAATGTAAACAAACCGGAGAAAAAAGATAGCTTGTGGTTTCCTGCAACTGTAGATGAAATACGGGCATTTTTTGCCATAAATATTATTATGGGTATTAGACAGTTACCCAGAATAACAAATTACTGGAGCGATCAGGAACCTTTTGGCGATGAATATATTTCCAGTATTATGAACGAGTACGGTTCGTGAAGCTGAACCAATATTTACATGTGAGAGACACTAGCAGTACCCCCAGAGACAAAAATTATGCAATAGAATTGATTAAGAACCCTTTCTTTAATTATGTTCCAAATATCACATTAATATGTTGATAAATAAAAAAGTTACAGGTGTTTAATGAGACTAGTCTAAATTCATGATTATTTTAGAATTTAATTGAAACTCATGAGGGGTGTATTTTGGTCAGAAATATAGTAACGAAAGGGTTAAAGCATTTTTCTCCATGTGCTATATAATTATAATCTGATCCAGCACCATTTGTTTGCCCATCTATGCATTTATTTTTATACATGTATACATAATATACACACGTGTGTATGTGTATACATTTATATATCTTTGTGAGTGTGTGTATATATATTTATATATCTTTGTAAGTGTATGTTTATCTATATATATGTGTGTGTGTGTATATATGTTTTACATATAAGTATGTACATGCATAAACTTAATTATTTGTATACATAGGATGAAGCTAAAGAGAGCAAAATGAGAATTGCAAGTTTGATTGAAGAAGTTCAGAGTAGCCATGATAAGAGAAGTGCTCTGTATCAAACGTATGATGATGCTACAAACAAGTTTAAAAGCAACAAAGAAGCCAGTGTTTTCCAGACAAGTCGCAAGAAAATCGATAGTGATTACAAACAGCTGACTCAGCGGATACACACCCTTCAAGCTACTCTAAAAGAAGAAGGGGCAGAAGCTGCCGAAAAAGTGAGTTCATTTTCACCTTTTTTTTTTTTTTTTTATCTCCGTTATTTCAGTTGTTTCTTTTGCATCAGATCATTTATTAGGTTAGCTTTTTTTACTTGCATTTCTTGATAATATATACATCAATATACATGCATAACTATTTTTAATATAGAGAAAGAATTTCACGGATTTTTCAATAAAGATAATCCTTTATTACTCAATTGGTTTTTTTCCACGCATAGTGGACAGTAGTAAAAATAGGCCGGCTGGTATTAAGGACACATCTTGAAGTGTCGTCTGCTCCTTATGAAGACAGAAGAGAATGTTGAAGATTATTTAGATGATATGAGCTTGTACTTGTTTTTCACTGTTCCCTACAGAAAGAATATACAGCACATTTAATTTTAGAGTCTAAAATTTTAAATGTTCACTTGTTATTTAAAATCCTACGTAATTTTTGAGATATACTACATTTTCACAATATAACATAGTTTCTCTGGCACTTTTGCATCAAATTATCAGGATTTATAATTTACTTTATGAGAATAAAATAAATTATTTAGTTACAAATTTATTTTGTCATTTACAATCCAATTTTTCTATCATATTCTTATTTAAATTGTTAAAATAGTTGGTTTTTTTAACTTTGCTGTGTCAAATGCAAAATTCTCAGTTATTCTTTAATCTCAATTTTCTCATGATTGAAATTTCATTGCTTCAAACAGGGAAAGATATTTTGATCACTTACCATTCAATATGTCTCACTCTTCTTGAACATTTCTTAATGTTCCCACTCAACATCTGCTTCAATCCTCTCCTCCATTTCACTGAAAACCCATAACCATCATTTCAATTTTGCTTGTTTGACTTGAGTCTTAACCTTTTTAGTATTTAAACTGGCCATATCTGGCCCAAATATTCTACCTGTTTTATGTTTAAACCAGCAAGATCCAGCTTCTCACACCTACCCTGCAATGTCATCCTAAAAATAAACAATCACATCTTCTAAATCTCAAAGCTATGAGATAATACAGAATTAATTTTATAAAATGTAAATATATAAGTATAACACTTGACAAAGTAATCTGAATGTTAGAGGGTTAAACTGTTCCTGTCTGAATGCATTCACGTGAGTTAATACTGTTTTGTTTTGATATCTAACAGGTTGCTGAGCTGCAGAAGCTTGATAGCCAATACAAGGAACTTATCAATCAAGCTATAAATTATGCTGAGAAATTAATAAATAATAAAATGAATAAACAAGCCTACATTGAGAGTGAGCCAGCTATAAGTAAGAAACGCGCTGAGATTAACCAGAGAATGGAAGTTCTTAGTAGTTCTCTCTAGTAAACATTGCCATCTAGAGTGAAATCATTTATCAATTCATAAACATCTTTTGTTTGTCTGGACAATAAAAGAAGAAAAAAAAAGTTATTTCATTTCATACTGTTTTGTTCTACTCTATTTTGGAATAAAACATCCCAATTCTTAATTTGTATTTTTTTCAATTTTTGGTTTGTTTCTCTTTCTCCTTTTCTATATAACCTAAAATTTAGCCCAAAGAAATTTGTTTCATTTATAACAGAGACAGCTAATCTAAATTGAAGTATTTTGAAAGGAAAGTGTTATGCAGTAATGAAACTGAAGTTATATTATTAATTTATTATATAATAGGAATGTTTTATAAAAATATTGAAAGTTTTAGCAGCAATAAATCTAAACCTTGTTTCAATGTTAATTTTGTTTCATCTCTTTTCAATGTTAATTCTGTAATGTGAGTCTCTTTTTCATTCCTGGTTGTAGCCATTTCATTTCATTTATGCTGTTTACCACCTCACATTCACCATTTCACATGGGAGTTTCTATGTTACCACTCAGCCTGCTAGAAATAGCAATCACATCTACACCCTACTGCTTTAAAAGGATGGATGATGCATAGGATGGTCACCGCTTGAATGTCTTTAATGGTGGGTCTGCTCAACCAGGGATGACTTGCAATTTAACAATAATCATATAATCTTTCACTTCATGAATTTTGCTTTTATTATTTTTCTGGCGTCAGTCATTGTACTGTGGCCATGATGGGGCATCTCCCTTCAATGATAGAGCTGATGACATTGACCCCTATTATTTATTTAATCAACTGTGGAATGATGAATGGGAAAATGGACTTAGGCATGATTTGAACTCAATATGAAATATTGTTGCAACAGTCATTTTTCTACATAATAACAGAAATTTGCATCACCAGTCTGGAACCCCTATCTGGTTCAGGACTTTGACCTCCTGGAAACTGTTCAGAGACGTGCAACCAAGCGAATACCCTCCATCAGGCATCTACCATACTCTAAACACCTTGCTTCCCTGGGCATAGATACATTGAAACTCCGACGTCTGGCAACTGACTTTGAAAACCACAAAATTATTAGACATTGTGCCAACAACCACTTTGAGCACCTTTTTGAGTTCCATGTGTCTAACACGTGGGCATGCTTACAAAGTCAGAAAACAGTACAGCTCCCATGACTTTCGGAAACATTTTTTCATGCTAAGAGTTACTGAAGTATGGAACAAACTACCTGCATCGGTTATTAGTTGCTGAGACATTGCATCCTTTAAAACCGCCATGCTTCCTGAGATTCGCCAACACTACACCTGATACCCCTTCCCTCACCATATGCATGCACACATGTATATTACAATTCATACACTGTTTGTTCACTTTCCTGACTTTTGTACATAATTCTATGTACTATACTCTTTACTCTTTTTACTCTTTTACTTGTTTCAGTCATTTGACTGTGGCCATGCTGGAGCACCGCCTTTAGTCGAGCAAATCGACCCCAGGACTTAGTCTCTTTTGCCGAACCGCTAAGTTACGGGGACGTAAACACACCAGCATCGGTTGTCAAGTGATGCTGGGGGGGCAAACACAGACACAAACATATACACGCACATACATATATATATATATATATATATATATATATATATACATACATATATACGACGGGCTTTCAGTTTCCGTCTACCAAATCCACTCAAGGCTTTGGTCGGCCTGAGGCTATAGTAGACACTTGCCCAAGGTGCCACGCAGTAGGAATAAACCCGGAACCATGTGGTTGGTAAGCAAGCTACTTACCACACAGCCACTCCTGCGCCTATGTACATGTACCTTTGAGTTGTAATGCACCTGAGCACTATATACAATAATTTCATTATTATAAAAAAGAAAAACAGAGTTATGTTTTCAGGTAATATACAGTTCAAACCATAGAACATATTTTATGACAAAAGGAAGATGTCTAATACTTTGATCTTTCTACAATGAACATTTCTGCTTGAAGCCTTCTCTTGTGTTACAAAAACATATTCTACTGTTTCAATTAGTTATATTACAATTTGCTGACATAAACTATTACTTCACTTGTTAAGGTTATCTCTACAGATATTCTATAGAAATTATAGCCAACACTGATTAATGGATTAGTTGGGTGCCGAAGAAGAAGCAAAAAAAACTCCTGACATATGGCATATACACCCATTTTTCGTTTCAATCTCTTTGTTTACATCTGGTGTCTCGGATACAAAGCATCATCATCGTTTAACGTTCACTTTCCATGCTGGCATGGGTTGGACGGTTTGACTGAGGACTGGCAAGTCAGAAAGCTGCACCAGGCTCCAATCTGATCTTGCAGAGTTTCTACAGCTGGATGCCTTTCCTAATGCCAACCACTCCGAGAGTGTAGTAGGTGCTTTTATGTGCCACCGGCACGAGGGCCAGCCGCACGGTACTGGCAACGGCCACGCTCAAAATGGTGTATTTTATGTGCCACCTGCACGGGAGCCAGTCCAGCGGCACTGGCAACGACCTTGCTCGAATGATTTTCTATTGTGCCATCAGCACAAGTGCCAGAAGGCAACGCAGGTAACAATCACGCTCAAATGGTGCTATTTACAGGCCACTAGGACGGAAGCCAGACAGCTGCTCTGGCAATGAATACACGCGGACAGTGCTGTTAGTGCTCCGCTGGCACAGGTGCCAGTTATCAAAAACATCATGAGCGTGGCCGTTGCCAGTACCGCCTGACTGGCTCCCGTAGGATTTTCGAGTGAGATCGTTGCCAGTGCCCCTGGACTGGCTTGTGCGGGTGGCACATAAAAGACACCATTTCGAGTGTGGCCGTTTTCGTGCGGGTGACACGTAAAAGCACCCACTACACTCTGAGTGGTTGGCGTTAGGAAGGGCATCCAGCTGTAGAAACTCTGCCAAATTAGATTGGAGCCTGGTGTTGCCATCCGGTTTCACCAGTCCTCAGTCAAATCGTCCAACCCATGCTAGCATGCTAGCATGGAAAGCGGACGTTAAACGATGATGATGATGATCATAATGAAAATCAGTGCTGGCTATAATTTCTATAGAGTATCTGTAGCGATAGCCTTAACAAGTGATGTAAAGAGCACTGCTAACACATTTGAACACGGCAATCACTTACAAAAATCATTTTGATATACTTTATAATATATTATGGTTGCACAACAAAATACCTTGTCTCTGTAAGTCAGTATAAACTATTACTTGTTTCGTTGGGTTCTATTGTTTCACTATTTGTTAGGTGTTCAACAAATCTTGCTACAAGTATAGTAGTAGTTACACATATTAGTTAGTTCTACTTTAATTATGCAGTCACATCTTAATTAGCCACAATTGCCACTGTAATTAGTCATAGTAGTAATTAGTCACAACTGCCACTAGTCATAGCGGTAATTAGTCTCAGTTGCCTCTGTAACTATAAACTCATTTATAGAGCTAATTAGTCACAATTGCCACTGTAATCACGAAATCACTTGTAGCAGTAATTAATAACAACTGCAACTAATTATACAGTCATTATAGCAATAATTAGTTAAGCTCCCATTGTAATTACAGAATCACAACATCACTACCTTTCTTATATTTTTAAATAGAATTTCATGTTTTTGTCTTAATTTCTATAGAAAATCTTTCTGAAAGTCTAGACCTTCATTGAGAAGGAAGACCATAAAAATTGTAATGTAGTATTACATCAGTGGAATGAAACATTTCCTACTTATATTGAAACAGTTGGGCAAATAATTGTATGAGTGAAAGAAAGTAAACACAGTAGGTTGATGTTTGTCATGACAACTTAGGCAAAGGGTTGTAATTCTGGAATGTAAGAATTGAATATAACATGGTACATTTATTCAGTTGAGATCTAGTTTTAGCTGGAATAATAAAGTACTATACTATCTTTTGAAATAATACCAAAACATAGTGCAATGTCAGGCAAGATGGCAGCTCAGATCAAAAGACATTCTAGCCACGACCACCCATCTTCCTTTATTTCTCAGATGCAGTGTATCTAGGGTCATACGATACAATGTGTTCTTCCTTTAAGACAATAGTGTGATTTGGAAAAATCTGGCAGGTCATACGTTTTCATAGAGCCTCCTCCCTCATATGGTATTTAATTACAGTGCTTTATGTTTTGAGTTCAAATACCGTCAAGGTCAACTTTGGCTTTTATCATTCTAGGGTTGACAAACTAGTACCAGCTGATATAATCGTCCTCAAGCTGATGTATATCATCTATATATGGTTGCCTGACCAGCTGTTCAGCAAAGGGCAGTTGTTGAACGACATAACCTACAGGCGTCACGTTCAATGGTTGCACAATATAAGCATCCTATTGGCATTGTATCCTGATTAAAAAAAAAGACAAAAGTAGGTGGAAACTTAAGGTTTCTGGTAAGAAAAAAATGCAATACATATCTATGCATGGAGAATTGAAACTAAAATGCTGAAATCATTATCTCTGGGTCAATTAAATAAGTATCAGTTATGCACTGGGGTCGATATAATCGACTTAATCCGTTTGTCTGTCCTTGTTTGTCCCCTTTATGTTTAGCCCCTTGTGGACAATAAAGAAATAAGAAAGGTACCTACATACATACATACAAATTAAGAGCAGGAGAGACAGAGCTATGAAATATCTTATGAACAAATAGGAGAGTAAAGCCTTTAAACGTCCAAGATGCAACCACAAATGTCAGTTATATAAGTTTTTTGTGGAGGACATAACACATGTAACCAGTAGTTACTGAAAAATGTCTTTGAGATACCACCTCCTGCTGCAACATGATATTGTTACTAAAACATACAGTGCTATCCACAGAAAAAAGTTGCTCTGAGATAAATATAAATAACTACCTTCTAGCACCAAGCGTGGCCATTGCCAGTACCGTGTGACTGGCCCTCATGCCGGTGGCACGTAAAAGCACCCACTACACTCTCAGAGTGGTTGGCGTTAGGAAGGGCATCCAGCTGTAGAAACTCTGCCAGATCAGATTGGAGCCTGGTGCAGCCTTCTGGCTTGCCAGTCCTCAGTCAAATCATCCAACCCATGCTAGCATGGAGGGCGGACGTTAAACGATGATGATGATGATAATGATGAACACCTCTGCTGTTTATACACAAGGAATATTGGTACAAACACTGAAGTCTGATTCCATTATTTACAACAGTAAAGAAAAATCATGTATGGCCATTGAAGTAAGCTACCATGCAGATGTGTACATCTCTTCCAAAATTTACAAAATGGAGAATATTTATGAACAACTGCTTCACAGCTTGCTGCTCATTTATCTTTAATTATAGAATAACATACCAATAATTATTGGTGCATTTGATTATTTTAGTAAATGTCTAACTCTATGGAAAAGCTAGGAATTGCAGGCAAGGAGAGACTGGCTGACAGACACTTTACAGATAACATCTCTAAGTGAAACAGTAAAAATATGCAAGACTTTTTCTGTAGCTCAACATGTAACATTACTGTAGTTATCCATATCCCAGTGATGGAGCTTTGTTTCTTTGTTAGAAACCAGATCTTTCTTTCTAGGAAGAATTCTAATAATTAAAAAAAAAAGTCATACTTTTATACAAGGGTATGTAGACAATATATTCTATGCGAATATGAATATACTAACATTAGCATAAGACAAGCACACATCTTTAATATTTTTCAGAGCTACATAAATATATATACCATACTTTACATATCAAGTTCTATTTCTCCCATTTTTACCACTAAACTTTCACGCTACACACACACACACACACGTATATGCACTTGTGTATGTACTGATTTACCTCCCTTATACAACCAATTTATTCAGTTGTGGAATAATTCACGAGCGAGTTTTTTCAAATTTAAAAAATGTATGCAGAAATAAAACGCATTGGTAAAATGTTTTATATTATTTGAAAGAGAATTTTTTGCTCTACAAGATAGTGTGCTTTGATTTAAAAATTTTATTGGTTTTTGTGTATTTCCAGATCATTAAAATGGAATGTCAAGCGGACAAAACTGAGCATTTTCGACACCATTTACTTTTTGTATTTAATCGGGGTGTTAAGCCCGCCAAAGCTGCTCGTGAGAGTTGTGCTGTGTATGGAAAAGGAGCAATGCTTCAACATATCGCCTGCTGTTAGTTTTCACGCTTCAAAATGAGAATATTAACCTCAAGGATGGATCACACACCAGCCGATCAACTGAGTTCTATGAAGAGCGATTGAATCAACTTCTTCCCGAAAATCCCCGTCAAATGACCAAAGGGTTAGGCGGCGAGCTGGCAGAATCGTTAGCACGCTAGGCGAAATTCTTAGCAGTGTTTCGTCTGCCGCTACGTTCTGAGTTCAAATTCCGCCGAGGTCGACTTTGCCTTTCATCCTTTCGGGGTCGATTAAGTACCAGTTGCACACTGGGGTCGATGTAATCGACTTAGTCCCTTTGTCTGTCCACTCTATGTTTAGCCCCTTGTGGGCCATAAAGAATTAAATGACCAAAGGGTTGGCGAAGTAGATGGATTGCGATAAAAAAAATTTTTTTTTTAAACTGGTGAACCACCTTCACTCGATGGGCAAGGTTCATCAAACTCAATTGGTCAACTGGTGTGTTACCCGTCCTTGAGGTCAAAATTCCCATTTTTGAAGCATGAAAACCAATGGTGGGCAGTACTTTGAGGCATTGCTCCTTCTCCATACATAGCACAAATCTCATGAGTAGCTTCAGCAGGTTTAACACCTTGATTAAATTCAAAAAGCAAAAGGTGTCAAAAATGTTCAGTTTTGTCCACTTGACATTCCATTTTAACGATGTGAAAATACACAAAAATCAAAACACACTATCTTGTAGAGCAAAAAATTCTCTTTCAAATAACACAAAACAGTTTGGCAATGCGTTTTATTTCTGCATGCATTTTTGAATTTGAAAAAAAAAAAAAAAAAACGCTCATGAATTATTCCTCAAGACAGGATCTGGCTCCTTGCCACACTCTGCAGAGAGTCTTAAGTGGCTGTTGGAGAATTACTATGACTTCACCTAATTTCTGGCTTCCTAACTCTCCCAATTTTAATCCCTTTGATTACTATATGTAAGGTGCAGTTGAGAAAGATACCAACCACTCTGCTTGAAACACCAAGGCAGAGCTGGGGCCAAGACCAAGGAAGTGTTCAAATATCTCCCCTGGGACACTGTGAGGAATGCATGTGCCAGCTCCTGGAGCTGTCTTAAGGCTGAGATATTGTGTTTTATTTTCCTTTTATGCAAACTGTCAAATCTAGCCTAAACACCCTGCAAACATATACATGCACACATACCATAATTATGCTGCTGGTGGTGGATTGCTACTATTCAATGGTTTTAAAACATGAGCTTATTGTATACAGTACTCAGGTGCACTACAACTTGTTGAAAAAGGGGTAAAAGAAGGGGACAGAAATTAGCAATATGTCGAGTAAAGAAAGCTAGAAGTACAAAAGATAAAATGCAAAAAGACTGAAAAGTGGACATTAAAAGTGTCATAAAGAGGAAAGGATGCATGTGTACATCAGAGGTAGTGTTATTGAATTTTTGAAAGATAGAATGTTCCAACAGTTAACAATTGGCAAGGGTCATTTATCTCATGCTTCATCAATTCTGAACGTGAATGTTTCTGAGTCATAGGTGTTGTAGTGCTTTTTCATTTTATAAGTACCTGCCTGGCACTTGCGCCAGGGGCACGTGTAAAGACATTCGAGTGAGATCGTTGCCAGTGCTGATGGACTGGCTCCTGTGCAGGTGGCACTTAAAATACACCATTTCGAGCGTGGCTGTTGCCAGTACCGCCTGACTGACCCCATGCCGGTGGCACATAAAACACCCACTACACTCTCAGAGTGGTTGGCGTTAGGAAGGGCATCCAGCTGTAGAAACTCTGCCAAATCAGATTGGAGCCTGGTGTCGCCTCCTGGTCCACCAGTCCTCAGTCAAATCGTCCAACCCATGCTAGCATGGAAAGTGGATGTTAAACGACGATGAAGTGCATGTCTTACAGGTGACAGAGGTATTGAATTCAAAAAGCTAGCCAAAGTTGTTTTTGGAAAGATCGTGGATAATCTTCTAGGCTTCTAACAAGCCAGCTGCTGGACCAGAGAAGCAAGACATTCAAGACATGGTGATAGAGGGAGTTCATCTGGTTACATGTCAATGGACTACTTCCAGTTGATCAATACTTGGGATGGAGGTTCCAGACTGGAAATGCAAACTGTGTGAATGTACTATAGTCATATATAGCTTTAAATAAATAGCTAATATGAGTGGTTGGCAAATGTCTTATTGAATAATACTAAGACATCTTCAACCTTTCTTGACAATTTTAGAAATGTAATTCATCCAACATAGACTATTGTTGACACTATGTGCCTAGGTCATGTTCACTTGTAAATTTCTTAACTGTATAGCATTCTGTCAAATGTAATGCATATTTAATTCACATTATTTTTAATTGATCATGCATTATATTAGTGTTGTGATTTTGATGATGTGATTCTTTTTAGAATGACATTGTAGGTAAGTGTGAGAAGCTAGATCTGGCTGTTTGAATATAAAATGGGCAAAATATTTGAGCTGGATATGGCTGGTTTAAATGGTAAAAGGTGTGGTGCAGTAGGTGAATTCAGGTTTTGTTTTCTCTCAAATGGTGCACTTGTCTACAGCTAATAAGAGTTGCCATTTAGAAATCCATTGCCTTTGTTTAATCACATTTTGAAGTCTTGTTAACATTGTCATTGTAGGGATTGTGGCTAAGAAGCAGTTAATCATATTACATCTGACATGAGTTAAAAGCTAGTATTTAAATAAAAGACAAAAACTAAACTATAAAAATGTATCTATTACCTCCCTTACTGGACCCCTTTCCCCCAATACCCATAAACAATTTTCCATCTCACCCCCACTCAATTCTGCAAAGAACTGGCTTACATAAATATTGTTGGTGTTGTTTTTTAAGTGGAGGCGCAATGGCCCAGTGGTTAGGGTAGCGGACTTGCGGTTTCAATTCCCAGATCGGGCGTTGTGAGTGTTTATTGAGCAAAAACTCCTAAAGCTCCAGCAGGGGATGGTCGTGAACCCTGCTGTACTCTTTTACCACAACTTTCTTCCTGTTTCTGTTGTACTTGTATTTCAAAGGGCCAGCCTTGTCACACTGAATATCCCCGAGAACTACATTAAGGGTACATGTGTCTGTGGAGTGCTCAACCACTTGCACGTTAATTTCACAAACAGGCTGTTCCGTTGATCGGATCAACTGGAACCCTCGAAGTCGTAAGTGACAGAGTGCCAACAAACAACAACAAACGTTACTTTATAGCATGATGCCTTTCCTATCACTAACCCTTACCTGTTTTTCAAGTAAGGTAGGTTTTATTCCATTCATCTTCAAAAGTGCAGAGCGACTGAAGTTCTGGACAAGGATTCTTTGTGGAAAACTAGTTGCTGCCCATGCAGTAAATATCCCCTTCCCATACCACCAATATTGGCTACGGGAAAGACAAGGGATGGTAACTTGGTACCAGTGTGGTTGCAGTTTAACTCAGAATTTAAACAAGTATTGTAATTCCTTCTGTTCAATGCTCTAACAATTCCAACAGTTCATCACCCAGGATTGTGCTTTATTTTATTAACTCTGGAAGGATGAAAAGCAAAAGTTGACCTGAACAGATATTTTATCTTTTATTTGTTTTAGTGATTAGACTGCAGAACTGTTTTGAAGAATTTTTACTCAAATGTATAAACTCCAGTACGTTTTTTTTTTTTAAAGCCTGGTATTTATTCTATCAGTCTCTTTTTCTGAACCACCAAGTTACAGAGACATAAACACACCAGCATTGGTTGTCAAGCAGCATGTATGAGGGAACACACACATACACATAGGTATATATGACAGGCTTCTTTCAGTTTCCATCTTCCAAATCCATTCATGAAGCCCAAGGCTATAGCAGAATACACTTGCCCAATGTGCCACGCAGTAGGACTGAATCCAGAATCATGTAGGAAGCAAGCTTCTTATCACACAGCCACACCTGCACCTATAAGATGTAGAGGCTTCTATTGTACAATGAGAGAAGTTCTAACATTGTTACATAGTGATGTACACAGTATTCTGTGTTCTATTATATAATGTGTGTAGAGTTATCTAACTAGTCTATTATATAGTGATAGAAATGTTAACTATATTCTACTATATCGCAATCTAGATGTCAAGCTGGCAGAATTGTTAGCACGCCAGACAAAATGCTGCTAAGCATTTTGTCTGTCTTTATGGTCTGAGTTCAAATTCCACTGAAGTGAACTTTGCTTTTCATCCTTGACAAAATAAGTACCAGTCAAAGAATGGGGTCAATGTAATTAACTGACCCACTCCTCCAAGATCACAGGCCTTGTGCCTATAGTAGAAAGGGTTATATAGCAATGAATTTAAGGAAGCTGATTTCAATGTGGACCCATGAATGCTTTTAGTGATGTCCACTTTGTTACAAGCATTCAAGTCAGATGTCTGGTCAGAGGATGACTTAAAATCTTGATTCACTGATTCACTAAATCATGAATCATAGTTTCCTATCACTTTTCTCAGAAACGAAGCTAAGGTCGAGGGTAATGCCCTTCTTCTTATCATTAAACCATAAAGAAAATATAAGCCAACTTGGAAGTTTCCATATGAATATTTAATTAAGTAGAAATAGCAACCAAATCACACTTGAGCATCTTAAGAAATAAAAAAATAAGCAAAGTAGTAGAGATACTGAAAATGTGTTGGCGATAATTAGAATATTTTACATTATAGAATTTCTCAGTCAGAACTGTCTTGGCACAAAAGAATTAACACCATTAGAAAGCCTTATTGTACACAGCAATGGGTGCAAGGATTTACAATTCATTCATTTAGAATATCTATAAAGAGGAAAGTGAATTTGAGAAAAAAAAAATGTGTGATGAAAGTCAAACTATTAAGTATATATATTTCAGAGGTTTATTATGATAAATGAATATTTTTATTTTCAATCAGTCTGAAACAGGTGGTACAGAGTGAAATATTAACACAGTACCATGGCAGATTAGAACATACAATTTGCTGGGAAACAGGGATAGGGAATTTAAAAAAACAAAATTTACAGAATTTTCATATATACGACTGTCTGAGTGTAAATATATATATATATATACATATATACATGTGTGAGTATATAAATGTGTCTGTGTGCACGTGTGTGTGTATATATATATATATATATATATATATATATATATACATACACACACACACACACGTACATATACACACTCATTTTTCTTCACATAACTTGTGTAGATCCAGGTTTTGTCATTCATAATGCAAAAAGAAAAAGTGTTTTTTTTTTAATAAAACCAACTAAATGCTAAAACAAAATATACAAATGAATGATCTCTGATTTTTTTTAGACATCATGGCTAAGGCCATGATGTCTAAAAGACCTTTACTGCTGGCTATTAAAAAAAAAAAAAAAAAAAAAAAAAATCCTCACTTAGATGCTAGAATATATCAAGAACATTTTGATGAGATTTATAATGTTTTTTTTTCCAGTTATTTTATAGATTATATTAGAGAAATATATATCATTGTTGTTTAGTTCCAGATCAATCAATGATCACAGACATTCCAGCCATGACAATCCCATCACTTTAGGATTACATTTTCTAATATATCCTGTTTGTATGTCATATGATAGGGTGTGATTCGAGGAAGATGTGGCTGCTATATCTAGCAGGTCAAACAGACATGTGAAGGCTCTCTCATGTTGGTGAGTGTGAGGAAATTGGAGATTTTTGTTTCCATACACACAAATCAAACACATTGTCATCATAAAACGCCAGAAAGCATGCTTAATATATTGATATACTTAATTTAAATTTATACTCATTGCTAATAGGCCTTACAGAAGGGATATTTTATATCCTAAACATATTCTCTTACTAATTTTAGCCTGTGGGCTGTCCATGGAGAAGCACTATCAACATACATGCATGAATATACAAACACACAATGATAATAAGAGTTAACAGCTATTTTGAAATAACTGCCAACAGTCTTATAATAAATATTCGACTCTATATAGAGTTCTTTGTTCAGTGAATGCTTGTATCTATATAGGTTTTTAAGTATGTTACTTTATGCATTTAAAACACTAATTTCACACACACACACACAAATACAATTTTTTTTACTGGCTCCAGTTATTGGACTGCTGTGACTTTGTTACAGAAATGCCATATAGATAAGATCTTATAAATGATGAAAATATATTTTATAGGCATGAAATGTTAAGAGCTACAAAGGAGACAATGGAAAATTGTGAAGTTGATACAAGGCACAAGGCTAGATATTTTGGGAGGCAAGGAGAGATACATTCAAAACTATCAGCCTTAAACTTGACTAACACTTTGTTTTAGCAGCCACAGAGCGATAAAGTGTAAAGTTCACTGCAGTGGGATATTAACCAACTAAGAAAGGGGTGTAAGTACTGGAAGGCATTTAGTCTGCCTTTCTATTAGTTCTGCCAATAAGAATAATCATTTCAAATATAATCATAAAATAATAATGCAACTAAAGGTAGTCATCAAATATCTTAACCAAAATACAGTTTACAACTTTTATTTCTGTTAGCTTAAAAAAAAAAAATTAATGTTATAGTTTCTAAGAGATCTTAATTGAAGAAATTTATAGTAGAATTAATTAGAGATTTTACATTAAAGGCTGTGGAGTTAAGAAGATCATACCTCAACGTTGTGGCTTTGGGCTCAGCCCCAGTGTAACATCTTAGGAAAGTATCTGTACTAAAGCCCCACACTGGCCAACACCTTGTTATATATAGACCGGGCCTTGTGAGTGTTTATTGAGCGAAAACACCCAAAGCTCCACGAGGCTCCGGCAGGGCATGGTGGCAAACCCTGCTGTACTCTTCCACCACAACTTTCTCTCACTCTTTCTTTCTATTGTGCCTGTATTTCAAAGGGCCAGCCTTGTCACACTGTGTCACGCTGAATATCCCCGAATGCTCAGCCACTTGCACATTAATTTCACGAGCAGGCTGTTCCGTTGATCAGATCAACTGGAACCCTCGACATCGTAAGCGATGGAGTGCCAACAACAAATGTGAGTTATAAACAGTGAGGTTTGTTGACATTTTCTATCAACAAATTGTCTTCATGCTTTGTGCTTTTCAATTGTTCAAGGGGAAAAAAAAAATCCCCTTACTAGCAAAACAAGGATTGATTGGTACCAAAAAGAGCTTTCAATTGTAAAAATCCTGCCTTGAATACCTCTCCTCATCTAAGCCATGCTAGCATGCTAAAATAGACACTGAACAAATAAATATATGTAATTAGATAAATGCTTATGTTTACAAACTACACATACTCAATACAAGAGTTTATAGCTATTTTGAAGCAATTAATAGTTTCACTGAGAATATGAAGCTGCTTGTGAACTTTCAACCTCTCACACATGTATGAGAGAAAGAGAGAGAAATTAACGCTGCAAAACAAGGCATTTAAAAAGAGCTGAATTTCATACATATTAGCTGCTTGAGTTCATCAATGATAAATAAACAAGTATCTATATATATATATATATATATATATATATATATATATATATATTACAAATATATTAATTCCTACTAACACAAACATTATGACCTTAGTGTTACATAGAGCCTTTTGTTAACTTTCATTCATTGTTAAACACGATCAGTATTATCAATATGGCAAGGGTTGTCAGAAGTTAAGTTCCTTGTGAATCTACAAATTGGTTTCAAATGCTACATGCGGGTGCTCAGGACACAGTTCGACCGTATCCAAATAGATCTATGATCAAAATCATTCTAGCCATACTCATCTTGTCTTGGTTCCCAACCCCCAGGTATACAACTTAGGACAACAACATTCAGCATATATTTTCTATTTTAAATGGTAGAGTGTGATTCAAGAGAAATTTGGCTGTTCTTTCTAACAGTTTAAGTGACTATATTAGAGGCTGGTTCGTGTTATATGCTATTGTTTCATTTCAATTATAAACACATTACAATCTGAAGTTTTCATCTGAGGAAGTGTTTCTCTGTATGTAATCAATATTATTATAATTATTACGGTGATGAGCTGGTAGACTTGTTAGAGTGTAGGAGAAATACCATATGGTATTTGTTCCAACTCTTTACATTTTGAGCTCATATCTCATGTAGGTCAGTTTTGCCTTTCATTTCTCAGGAGTTAATAAAATAAAGTACCAGTTACATATGGTGTTGACTAACTTTTTCCCTTCAAAATCAATGACCTCGTGCTTAACCCTTTAGTGTTTAAACTGGCTGTATCCGGCCCAGATATTCTACACATTTTATACTCAAACTGGCCAGAACCAGCATCTCACACCTACCCTGCAATGTCATTCTAAAAATAAGCAATTACATCTTTCCTATCTTGAAGCTACAAAATAATATCAGATAATTTTTTTTTAATGTGAATAAATAAGGATTACTTTTGGCAAGTTAATCTGAACGCTAATTATTAGCATAAAATGGAGTACCAGCAAAGCGCTGAGGTTGATGTTATTGGTTAACCCTTTAGCATTTAAACCAGCCATATCCGATCCTAATATTCTACCTGATTTATCCTCAAATCAGCCAGACCTGGCATCTCACACCTACCCTACAATGTCATTTTTAAAATAACCAATCATCATCAAAATCTCAAAGCTATGAGATAATGCATGATCGATTCAAAACAATGTCAATAAATAAGCATCACATTTCACAAAGTAATCTGAATGCTAAAGAGTTAATTTCCATCCACAAATCTCAGGCCTTGTGTGTCTGCTAGAAACATTATCGTTATTTTACTAGTTTCACTCAATGGAATGTGAGTGTGTGTGTGTGTATATATGGCCATGCTTAGCAGAATTACATCAACACCATTATTTATAAATCAATACTTATTTAATTGACCTTAGACAAAAAGATAAACAACAAAGTTGATCTGAGGAAGATTTGAAGTCAGAACATGACAAAATGCAAGATATTTTATCAGATACTACCAATTCTGCTGTCCACATCACTATTATTATTATTTATATTAATTATATTATTGGAACTATTAAAATCATTAATAACTACAGCCAGCTACCCATGCTAGCATTATTTGGATGAATTTTGAAACTCCAATCAGAATTATTAAAATTAAATTTGACGCATGATCATTATTTGTATGAAATGTCGGAGAAGGTGAATCTAGGAATAGATGACTTTCTTATACAAATGAGGAGGGCAACAAAAGAAACAAAATTTTTTAGCCCAGAGAAAAAGCAAGAGGGTGAGTGTGTTATATTTACATACACAATACAATTGATCATACAGATTAACTCAGTGAGACCAGCAGCAAAGATCAGATTATGTTCCAGAAAAAAAAAAAAAAAAAAAGAAAAGAAAAAAAAAAACTATATACAAAGACGTATCTTTATCTGCTTTTTCAGACAAAATTACTTGCAGCTGATACTTCTGTCAACAGACAAGTGTTTACAATTTTTTTTTCCATTTATTTACACAAGGGTGAGGTGATATTTTGTCTATTGCTTGTCAACTAAAATGCTTGTTCTAGACTAACAAAAAACTCCCCACTCAAAAATCAGAATAATTTATTGAAAGGCAATGGGGGATAAATACATCTTTAAAAATATAATAATAATAATAATAATAATAATAATAATAGTAGTAAGAAGAAAGCTGAGTGGTTGGCAATCATTAGTGTATTTCAAGTAAAGAAGGTAGTCAAACTTTACTGACAATAAATTAAAGATGGCCTGACTATTATCCCCAGATAGTTTCTCTCATCAAATTAAACTATCAAAAGCAATTTAGTAATTTAACAAGATTTCAAAACTTATTTATTTTTTTTTAAAAACGTTTTAGCAAGTGAATTCTTCCATATAAATATTTAATTGAAGTAAAATGAAAGGGGTAACAGAAAAAAAAAAAAGGGAATATAAAGAAAAACAAAAACAAATAGTAAAATCACAATAAGTAGTTAATTAAAGAATATCCTAATCAATGCACTGTAGTTATTGAATTCGTGTTTTCTTAAAACTAAATGGATAGCCATCTGTTTTCATTTTAGTTCTTTGCAGTTTCCACCTTTGGCCAGAAACTTTTTCCTCATCAAGTACACTACGATTTATGTCAGTGTCCACAGGTGTTCTGGGCAGAGGGTAAGGTTCTCGAGTTTCAAACATGTTGCCCTTTTTATCTACTCGTACTACATGTACACGAGGCATGTCACAGAGGTGACTGGCTGAACTGCGTGATGATGCTCGCAGACAGTCTACAATGGGTATTACCCCAGGGGGAAGGGCCTGATAGTCAGATGCTTTACTGTATGTTCGGCCAACACGGATCCGAGAAGTTGGGGACTGGGTTCTAGAGTAAGTCCTGATTGGTGGGGTCATGGATGTTTTCACAAGTTCATCATCCATACTACTTGATGATGATGCAGAAGAGGAGGGAGTTAACTGGGATACTTGTGAGGTATTTTCTGATACCTTAGAAGAGCTACTACTACTGCTTGTATTAGATACACTGGTGTTGCAAGTTGACACAGTATTTGCATTATTAGATTTATTAGATTCGTCATTCGTGTGAGCTCGTCCACCAGTATCTGATTCCTCCAAGTCCCATTTAAAAGGTCCAAGTTTAACACGCTGCCGCAGTTCTTTTAGAGCACGATTATCTACAAATTTTTTATTAAAGTTGTCAGCACATGTACTACAACAATCATCTGCTGTACTACAGCATGGCTGAGCTGCATTGCTTTTGCTATTTGTCCTGAGATGGTCTTGTGAAAGTTTAGAATTGATCTTTGTATCATTCATATTGTCTGTAAGAGCCAAATCAATTTGGTATTTTGATGCACTGTCATTATTCGAATCAAGCTTTTGTTCCGACTTTGATCGGCGCATCTGTTGCAATACTGGTGTACTTTCATCAAGAGACTTTCTACTCCTCAGCGAACGCCTTGTCGATACATGCTTTGTGCTATCCTCCTTTTTACTTGTCTGGCTAACCGACAGAGACTCTAATGAGCTCATTTGCTTCAGAGAGACAACAGGGTTTTCTTTCAAAAGATTGACACTTAGCTTTTTCTTTAATTTACATCTGGGTTCCTTTTGCTTAGAAGGTTCTCGAGATATTTTTTTCAATTCAACTTCAATTACTTTTTTAGAAGGGGTTTTTGTTAGGGATTTTTTGTGGGGTGATTTGGCAATTGTTTTGTGAGGAGTTGTAGTCAGTTTGGTTTTGAAGTTTGTTCTAGATACTTTTGAGGAATTTTTGGATGATTTTTGATTTGTTGTAGTGGAGGGTTTTACTTGACTTTGCAGAACACTACGTCGTTTGTTTGGTTGTGGACTTGGTGAGCGTTTCCGCTTGCAAGCCCGAACAGATCTTTTGTTCTTTCCATGACAATTCATGCACATTGTATTAACTGACAAAGCTATACTTTGAATATTCTTCATCAAGCTTTCTTTTAAACTACAACGACATATTGAATTGCCATCTAAAATACAACCCATACACTTGTTCTGAACACAGCTGACCTGACAGCGTTTTTTGCAGCAACAGTGTTTACATTTCCCATTCTTTACGGATGGACGGTCTCGGCGAAGGCGTAAGTTTATAATATTTCCAGGGTTCAATAGTTGAGTTTTCATTTGTTCAGTTGAGACAGTCTCTGTACTGGTCTTTCGGGGTCTTCCACGTAGCCTTCGACTGCCAGAGTCTGTCGATTCTTCTGAATGGCAACTATTTTCCTGCAGTTGTAATGCTAGCTCTTCACATTTACTGCTTTTATTAAAACTTTGCGAGTCATCTTCCTCACAGGTTACTTGCTCTTGTTTCTCATTCTTGCAAACGTCAGAATTGTCATCCTTAATAGTTGATTTGGACTGACTATTGTAAGAAATTTCAACCTCACTTTTCTCCTCTACCTCACACTTCACTTTTGAATCTGTCTTAATATCAACCTTGGATGAACTGTAAGTCTTAATAGAAGTAGATTTTTCAGTTTTTATTTCAGTTTGAGACTCTGATGAGGCACATTCTTTCTCTCCACTTTCCAAATTTTTATCCTCTTTTACATCAGATTCCATTACTGGTCGATCAGTGTCTTCAAACAGAGTCTGTGAATTGAAATTCTCATCAGTTTTAATGTCATCTGTTACAGACAAGTCGCATTTAATGTCACAAGACTTCTGAGGAGCATCTGTCACATCACCAACAGGTTTTTTACCACCACATAATAACCTGCTAACTTCAGTGTCATCAGAATTAGCCAACTCGCATTTAAAATCTGATGGCTGGCTAGCAACATCACTGCAACTAACTGGTTGGCCTTCATTCACATAACTTCTAGTATTGGAAATCAATTGTTCAGCTCCAAGAGTGTCAGAACTCACAGAAGTTGTTTTGATTTCAGTATTATTTTCACTAGGTTTCTCCTCAACACAAGTACCAGGTAGTTGTGCATCCTCTTCTGATTTCTGACTAGTACTGGTGTTTTCAGGTTCTAAATTCTCTGTCATTTCCTTAGTCAAATCACTTTCAGTTTTACTGTTCACTAAACTTTCCAAAGCATTTTGTTCATCTTCACAAAGGGAGGGTTTAAGGCCTGTATCCACATTAGGAGAGTTGCAAACTTTGTGTGAAACTGGAATGTTAGAACTACTGTTTACAGAAATGACTAAATCTGATGTTGATAATGATGATGATGATGAGGAGGAGGAGGATGATGAGGATTCAGCTGATGAACAAGATTTTAACTTAGAAGGCAATTTGCTAGACAGGCAAGGAGTTGAAGCAACAGATGTCTGTTGTACCATGTTGGAAGGAGAAGCAGTGTCTAAAGTAGGAGATAGAGAGTCAGCAGCACTGTTAATTAATTTTGGTGACTCTTTGACACAGGAAACTGGGGCTGATGACTGAGAGTTGGATACTTCTGCAGATGATGATGATGATGATGAAGAGGAGGAGGAGGCTGACACAGGCACCTTGATAGGGTCTTGTACCGATGATGAAATAGGAGTTGCTGATGACTGCTCAGGATGTTCTAGAGAAGAACATGAGGACTCAGAAGGTAATGATGAATGTAAATGGGCATCTTCTGTTAGAGAAGAGGAAGATGTAGTGTGAATGGGTTCAACAGGATGTGAAGAAGTGTTCTGATTACTAGTTGATTCAACTAAATTAGATGACAGTTCTGAAGACATCATCAAGTCTTCATCAATTGATGCTGATAGGGACACTGATTCAGAAGCTGATGATGCCACAATTGGCAAATCAGATTTATTAGATGATGGGGTAATTACATTAGAATCTGAAAAGTCAGTTGATGATGAAGGAGATGGCAATTTTTGACTGTGTGGAGGAGATCTGTGATTTGTAGATGAACAAGGCGTTGGAGATGGAGGGAAAGTAGAAGATATTGGTGTCACTGATGGTGAATCAAGTTTACATTCAATTGATTGTGATACTGTTGTTGGTACAATGTCATTAGATGATGACAGTGTTGGAAGCTTGCTGTCAGATGATGATGATGATGATGATGAAAGTCCTAGCAAATCAGTGTCAGATGATGACGATGATGATGATGATGAAGATGGACCTGGTGGTTTAGCACCAGATGATGATGATGATGATGAAGGCTCAGGCAACTTGACACTAGACAAAGAAGAAAGCACAGGGGATTTGGCATCAAATGATGGTGACAAAGACCTTGATGGTTTACTAGCAGAGTGGAGTGAGTCTGAAGACTCAACAGGACTACAACTGGGAGTTTGTGTTATATTATTAGAAGATGATGGTAGTATTCTTTTAGTAGAAGATGAAACTGATGTCTTAGAGCTTGCTACTGGAGTGGCTTTTGGTTTCTTAGAATAAGCAGATGAAGATGGGGCTGTCTCAGATGAAACAGATGAAGATGGAACAAACTCTTTGGAAAGAACAGAGGATGGGGTTGGTTCGTTGGTAGTGACAGAAGTTGATGACATTAAAGTTGGGTTATTTGGTGACGGGGCTGATTTAACTTCAGACGAAAGAACTAAATCTTTGGCACAATGAGATGAAGTAACAGAATCTGATGATGTTGAAACACTAGAGGAGGGAGCAGATGAAGTTAATGACTTAGTTTCTATAGGAGACATCCTACTTGGGGACTTAATGGAAGGTAAGCTAGACGTGCATTTGGAGGAGTGATTACCTAATTTAGATTGAGAAGGTGAATCAGACTCAATTACAACTTGATTTGATGAGGAAGCTAATTCTGAAGATGACTGAACAGATGATGAAATAGGTGCTGGGGATATGGAGTTAGAAGAGAAGGTAGAAGAGGGAGATTTAGGGTCAGAGATTTCAGAATTTACATTTGAAGAGGAGGAGGATGAAGTATTCTGACAGGAGACAACAACAGCAGACATTTTTGAACTGGTGGATGATGCAAGTTCTGTAGAGACAGAGTTTGGTGATGATATTATATCTGATGAAAGTGTGGTGTTGATACTAGAGGAGGAGCTTGTTATGGGAGTTAATGAAACAGAAGAGTGAGGCATTTTGGTATCAAAAATGCTAACAGAGACAGATGGGGGAACTGAAGAGGAACTTGGCCCAAAATTACCTGAAGATGGACTTTTGTTCAGAGAAGAGTTGTCAGTTGATGGTTGACATGGAAGAGAAGAGACACGAGAACTTTTCTCACCACTTGGGAAGCTGTTCCTCAAAGTAGAATTTGCATCTGTAGTATCAACACTGACTGTAGAACTAAGAGAAGGAGTGTCAAAACCAGTAGCGGAACTAGAAACTGGAGTGTCACTAGCTGTAGCAGAACTGGAAGCTGGGGCATCAATAGCAGAACTAGAAGCTGCAGTGTCAGTTTCAATAGAACTGGAAGCTGGAGTGTCAGTCACAACAGCAGAACTAGAAGCTAGAGCACCAGTAGCAGAACTACGAGGTAGAATTTTAATGCCATTAGTAGAATTGGTAGCTGGAGTATTCAGACTAGAGGTAGGAGTAACTGGTGAAGATTTTGAACCAGAAATTAGGGTAACCTCAGGAGTTGATATGGGAGATGCCTCAGAATCTTTGATAAAACTGGAAGCTATCTTAGAGGTAGAGCTAGACGCAGGCTTCTTTTCAACACTAGAAGAGCTAAGTGCTGGTCTCTTGACATTAGAAATGGAGCTAGGAGCTTTTCTTTTGATACCAGATGTCACATTAGGCTCAAGTGTCTTGTCACTGCTTGTGCTGCTCAGCGTTGCTGCTTCACTGCCAGATGTAGAGCTCAACATTGAACTTTTCACATCAAATTTAGAACTGGAAACTGTTGTTTTGGGATCAGAAATGATGCTAGGTATTGCTGGTTTGGAACCAGTTAAAACAACTTTGGGCATTGGAGATTTAAGAGCAGAGACAGAGGAAGGTGTTGAAGTTTTAGTGATAATGGTAGAACTGGATGTTGAGGTCTTTGGTACAGTATTACAATTGGGAGCAGTGGTAGTCTTGGCTGCAGTGCTAGAGGAAGAAGCTGTAGTCTTAGAAGCAGTGGTAGAAGTAGGAGGTGTTGTCTTAGAAGCAGTGGTAGAAGTAGGAGCTGTTGTCTTAGAAGCAGTGGTAGAAGTAGGGGTTGTTGTCTTAGAAGCAATGGTAGAAGTAAGAGTTGTTGTCTTAGAAGCAGTGGTAGAAGTAGGAGCTGTTGTCTTAGAAGCAGTGGTAGAAGTAGGGGGTGTTGTCTTAGAAGCAGTGGTAGAAGTAGGGGGTGTTGTCTTAGAAGCAGTGGTAGAAGTAGGGGGTGTTGTCTTAGAAGCAGTGGTAGAAGTAGGGGGTGTTGTCTTAGAAGCAGTGGTAGAAGTAGGGGGTGTTGTCTTAGAAGCAATGGTAGAAGTAAGAGTTGTTGTCTTAGAAGCAGTGCTAGAAGCAGGGGGTGTTGTCTTAGAAGCAGTGGTAGAAGTAGGAGCTGTTGTCTTAGAAGCAGTGGTAGAAGTAGGGGGTGTTGTCTTAGAAGCAGTGGTAGAAGTAGGGGGTGCTGTCTTAGAAGCAGTGGTAGAAGTAGGAGCTGTTGTCTTAGAAGCAGTGGTAGAAGTAGGGGGTGTTGTCTTAGAAGCAATGGTAGAAGTAGGGGGTGTTGTCTTAGAAGCAGTGGTAGAAGTAGGGGGTGTTGTCTTAGAAGCAGTGGTAGAAGTAGGGGGTGTTGGCTTAGAAGCAGTGGTAGAAGTAGGGGGTGTTGTCTTAGAAGCAGTGGTAGAAGTAGGAGCTGTTGTCTTAGAAGCAGTGGTAGAAGTAGGTGGTGTTGGCTTAGAAGCAGTGGTAGAAATAGGAGTTGTTGTCTTAGAAGCAGTGGTAGAAGTAGGAGTTGTTGTCTTAGAAGCAGCGGTAGAAGTAGCAGGTGTTGTCTTAGAAGTAGTCGTAGAAGTAGGAGCTGTAGTCTTAGCAGTGACGGTAGAAGTAGGAGGTGTTGTCTTAGCAGTGGTGGTAGTAGTTGTAGTCTTGGAAGCAATAGTAGAAATAGGAGCTGTAGCCTTAGAAGTAGGCACTGTTGTTTTCGATTCAATAGCAGAGGAAGGAGAAGCAATGGTAGAAGTAGTGATAGAGGTAGAAGCTGTAGTCTTAGAAGTAGTGGTAGGAGTTGTAGTTTTAGAAGTAGTGGTAGAAATAGGAGTTATGATCTTAGAAGTAGTGGTAGAAATGGGAACTATAGTCTTAGGAGTTGTGGTAGAAGTAGAAACTGTTGTCTTAGAAGCAGTGGTAGAAGTAGGCACTGTTGTCTTGGATGCAACAGTAATAGTGGTAGAGGAAGGAGAGGCAGAGCTGGGTGCCAGAGATTTGGATGTAGTATTGGAAAGGGCCACAGTAGATTTGAGGGGAGACTTGGATAGGAGTGTGTTGGAGGTTGAAGTAGAACTGGGTACTGCAGGAGAAGAGGTACAGCTAAGTGATGAAGCTTTAGAAGTTGTTGTAGAGGTGACTGTAGCTATCTTGGGTGCTGGCGTCTTGGGGGTTGTTGTAATACTTACTGGTGTTTTGGTACTAGATGTAGAACTGGGGGTTGGTGTTTTGCTAGTAGTAGTAGTAGAACTACGTGCTGGAACTTTGGGAGTGGTTGCAGAACTGGGAGTTGGTGTTTTGGTGGTAGATGTTGAACTGGGAGTTGGTGTTTTGGTAGAAATAGTGGTAGTAGTTGGTGCCTTGGGAGTAGATGTAGAATTTGGGGTTGATGTTTTCATGTTAGATGTGGAACTGGGGGCTGGTGTCTTGGGAGTAGTTGCAGAATTGGGGGCTGGTGTTTTGGTGCTAGATGTAGAACTGGGGGCTGGTGCCTTGAGAGTAGTTGTAGAACTGGGTGCTGGTGGCTTGGGAGCAGTTGTAGAACTGGGGGTAGGTGCCTTGGGAGCAGTTGTAGAACTGGGGGCAGGTGCCTTGGGAGCAGTTGTAGAACTGGGGGCAGGTGCCTTGGGAGCAGTTGTAGAACTGGGAGCAGGTGCCTTGGGAGCAGTTGTAGAACTGGGGGTTGGTGCCTTGGGAGTAGTTGTAGAACTGGGGGTTGGTGCCTTGGGAATAGTTGTAGAACTGGGGGCTGGTGTCTTGAGAGTTGCTGTAGAACTGGGAGTTAGTGTCTTGGGGGCAGCTGTAGATCTGAGTGCCGGTGTCTTGATGGTAGATGTGGAACTAGGGGCTGGCATCTTGGTAGATGTAGAACTGGGGACTGGTGTCTTGGCAGATGTGGAACTGGGGGTAGGTGTCTTGCTAGATGTGGAACTGGGGGTTGGTGTCTTGCTAGATGTGGAACTGGGGGCTGGTGCCTTGGTAGAGGTGGAACTGGGGGCTGGTGCCTTGGACGAGGTGGAACTGGGGGCTGGTGCCTTGGACGAGGTGGAACTGGGGGCTGGTGCCTTGGTAGAGGTGGAACTGGGGGCTGGTGTCTTGGTAGAGGTGGAACTGGGGGCTGGTGCCTTGGAAGAGGTGGAACTGGGGGCTGGTGCCTTGGAAGAGGTGGAACTGGGGGCTGGTGCCTTGGTAGAGGTGGAACTGGGGGCTGGTGCCTTGGTAGAGGTGGAACTGGGGGCTGGTGCCTTGGTGATAGCTGAAGAGGTGGGTTCTGGTGTCTTGGGAGCAGATGTTGAGCTGAGAGCTGGGGCCCTAGAAACAGCTGTAGTGGTTGGTGATATGGATTTAGCTGTAGAGTTGGATGCTAGTATTTTGGGGGTATCTGTAGAACTGAATGCTGGTGTCTTGGGGGCCGAAGAAGAGCTGGGTGTTGAGGTTTTGAGAGTTGAAGAGCTAGGTGATGGTGTGCTAGGAGTAGGTGGTGAGTTTGGTGATGGAAGGTGGGGGGTACATGTAGAAGTTGGTGATGATGTGTTGTGGGTAGTTGTAGAAGTGGGTGCTGGTATTGTAGAAATGGGTGTTGGTGTTGTAGATGAAGATGAATTGGGTGATGATGTTTGTAAGGTTGAAGAAGAGCTAGGTGTTTGTGTCTTGTGGGTAGTTGTAGAAGTTGGTGCTTGAGTCTTGGGAGAAGAGGTAGAGCTGGGAGCCAGGCTCTTAGGGGAAGATACAGAACTGAAGGCCTGTGTATTGGGAGTAGTTGTAGAAGTGGGTGCTGGTGTCTTTGGAGCAGAAGTAGAGGTGGGTGCTGGTGTATTGGGGGAAGAGGTTGAGTTGGGTGCTGCTGATTTAGAGGCAGCTGCAGAGACAGGGGCTTGTGACTTCGGAATAATTGTAGAGGTGAGCACTGGTGTTTTAGAGGCAGATGCAGGGCTGGGTGCTGGTAACTTAGAAGCAATTGTAGAGCTGATTGCCGGTGTCTTAGAGACAGCTGTAATGCTTGGGATGGCTGTCTTGGGTGCAGCTGTAGAAATGGATGCTGATGTGTTGGGGGAAGATGTAGAAGTGATTACTGGTGTTTTGTTTGTAATAGTAGAAGTAGTTGCTGGTGTCTTAGGATTAGTTGTAGAAGTGGGTGCTGGTGTTTTGGGGGTAGTTGTAGAGGTGAATGCTGGTGTTTTGGGGGTAGATGTAGAAGTGGGTGCTGGTGTCTTGGGGGTAGTGGTAGAGATAGATCCTGATGTCTTGGAAGTAGCTGTAGAAATGGGTGTTGATGTTTTGGAAGTAGTTGTAGAAGGGGGCGCTGGTGTCTTGGGGGTAGTTGTAGAGGCAGCTGCTGGTGTCTTGGGGGTAGTTGTAGAGGTGGCTGCTGGTGGCTTGGGGGTAGTTGTAGAGGTGGCTGCTGGTGGTTTGGGGGTAGTTGTAGAGGTGGCTGCTGGTGGCTTGGGGGTAGTTGTAGAGGTGGCTGCTGGTGGCTTGGGGGTAGTTGTAGAGGTGGCTGCTGGTGGCTTGGGGGTAGTTGTAGAGATGGCTGCTGGTGGCTTGGGGGTAGTTGTAGAGGTGGCTGCTGGTGGCTTGGGGGTAGTTGTAGAAGTGGGTGCTATTGGTTTGATCTGGAGTGCAGATGCAGTATTGGCAGCCAAGGTCTTTGTTGTAGAAACAATACTGGCTGGTGAAGCCTTGTGGGTAGAATTAGTGCTATGTGAAGGGACCTGTGGGGAAGATGTAGAGCTAGATGCTAAATTCTTTTGAATACAAGTAGAAATTGATGTTGGAGTACTGTGTTGAGAGTTTGAACTGGGTAGTGGAATCATAGAAAGAGTTGTAGTGGTAGTTTCTGAAGTGTTAGATGTAGAGTTAAGAGTTAAAGACTTGGAGGAAGATGTAGAGGTGAGCACTGTTGTTTTGAGAGCAGATGAAGTTGTGGGTGTTAGCATTCTTGGGGTGTCTGTTGTGGTAGAGGCTGCTGTCTTTGAGGCATCTGTAGTAGTGGAAGCTGGTGTTTTTGGGACATCTATGGTGGTGGAGGCTGGTGTCTTTGGGACATCTGCAGTAGAGACTGGTGTCTTTAGGACATCTGTTGTGGTGGAGGATGGTGTCTTTGCAGCATCTATAGTGGTGGAGGCTGGTGTTTTCGGGACATCTGTTATGGTGGAGGCTGGTGTCTTTGGGGGATCTACAGTAGTGGAGGCTGGTGTCTTGGAGAAAGACACTTGAGTTTTGATTGTAGATATTTTTGTAGTTGTTGATGTTTTAGGGACAGTTGTCACTGTGGGTGCTGCTGCCTTAGAGGAAGATGTAGTGACTGTGTGTGATGTCTTCAAGGAAGATGTGGTGGGGGCTGGTGTCTTGGAGGCAACTGCAGAGATGCTTGTTGGGATTTTAGGAACAGATGTAGAACTAGGAACTGGCGTCTTAGGAGTAGCTGTAGAACAGGGTACTGGAGTTTTGAGAACAGGTGAAGAGTTTGGGGTAGCGGTAGTAATAGTTGCTGAAATTTTTGAGAGAGATATAGAGCTGGTGGTTGGTATCTTAGGGATAACTGTAGAATTGGGGGTAGATGTAGAGCTGGGAGAAGCGGTAGTGCTAGGTGCTGTAATTTTTGGGAGAGATGCAGAGTTGGGGGTTGGTGCTGTAGATGTGGCTTTAACACTGGGTGCTGGAGAAGCAACAGAGTTAGGAGCAGATGAATTAGAGGTGGCTGTAGGAGTGAGTGTTGTTGTTTTGGAGATAGGTGTAGAACTGAGTGTTGGAGTTTTAGGGATGGGTGTGTTGAGGGGAGTTGTAGAACCAGGTGCTAACATTTTGGGGACAGATGTGGAACTAGAGTCAGGTGTCCTGGGGGTAGTAGTAGAACTAGGTGCTGGAGTTTTGGAGGAAATGGTAGAAATGGGGGCTGGTGTTTTAGAGACAGCTGTTGAGGTGAGTGATTGAGTTTTGGGGACAGATGTAGAGCTGGAGACTGGTATGTTAGGGGAAGATGTAGAACTAGGTACTGGAGCTTTGGAGACAAATGTAGAGTGAGAAGCTGGTGCCTTGGGGGATGATGTAGAGTTAGAGGGAACAGATGTACAGCTGAGATCCAGAGTTTGAGGGTTAGCTGTAGAAGTAGGAGATGATGTGCAAGGAGAATAAGTAGGCTTAGGGGGATCTGTAGAGCTGGGTGTTGGTGTCACAGAAACTGATATGACTGGTGTTGTCATAGAGAATGAGTCACTGGAAGTCATTGGTTTCTGAGGTCCAGAGGTATCAAGTGATTTTGTTTTAATAGATGTGCTGTTAGGTGGCAGTGTTTTGAGAATGGTAGATTTTACTGAGTTGGGAGTGGAGGATGAAACTGTACAAGACAGTTTGGTGACAGAAGAAACTGAGTCAAGTGCTTTAGGTAAAGTAGAAGTGGTATTAGTAGTCAAACTGGTAGGTAGCATCTTAGAATTATCTGTTTTTGGACAATCAGTTGAAGTTCTAGGATTATGAGTAGAGCTGGAAGCTGTTGTGATAGAGGTATCAGCGAAGGTGGGTGCTAAGGTCTTACAGTTATCAGAAGAGCTAGAAGCCAACATCTCGGGACCATCAGAAGAAATGGGCACCAAGATCTTGGGGCTATTGATAGAGCTGGAAGCCAAGATTTTAGGACTATCAGTCAAGTCAGGAGCTGAGGTTTTGGTGCCAAGAGATTTGCTGTCTGATGAGGTTGTGAAACTACCACTTGTGCTTGATTTCATAGAATTAGGATCATTAAGTGCTAGTGGCTTTGTATCAGCACTTGAACTAATAGTTTTTAGTCCAGGTGACAAAAGTTGTGGATCAGATGAACTGGGAATTGAAGTCTTAGATGTTGACAATGAACTAGAAGCAGTAATACCAGAGGTTAATGGCAATGATTCAGATACATTGGGTGTACATGAAGATGAAGACAAGTCAGTAACTAATGTCTTGGTATCAGATGTACTTCTTTTTGTAGTTTGTAGATCAGAAGAATTCAATGTAAAAGTGGAGCTGGGAATAGGAGTAGATATCTTCAAAGGAGCAGTAGGAGAAGTAAAAATGGGTGATACAGAAGTAGAGATAGGTTGGGGATCTCTTTCAGTTGGAACACAGATGGTAACTGGAGTCTTTTCAGTCACAGTAGGACTGGAAGTTGGAGGTGACTTACTCATAATGTTGACATTGGAACTTGAAGAATTAGATGTGGAAATGTTGAGATCTGAAGGACTAGGAGTTGGGGGTTGTACAAAACTACCACTGGATGCTTTGGTGTTAGAACTTGATGCAGAAACAGGACTAACCAAAACAATGGGAACAAGGGATGATGTACCAGAAGAATCAGCCAAGTGATTATTGATAACTGACAGAGAACTGGCAGCAGAATTATTAGTTGAGTTCTTAAGAAGAGGAGAAAAATTAGTTGAGATAGTGGGAGTAACTGAACGAGAAACCATCAAATTGTTTTCAGAAACAGCAGGTAATATCTTTGCAGGAGCGAGAGAATGAGATAAACTATCAGTTTGCAGTATGGTTTTGAGTCCTAGGGAGCTATTCTGAGCATCAAAATTTTGCTTATGAAATGAACTAGAAGATGAGGTTTCAGATGACGAACACGATTTTGGAGTGTCAGTGGCAGGCAAGGAACCAGAAATAGAAGTGTTGGCAACTGCAGTTTCAGTAGAAGACAAAGAACTGGAAACTGAAGTCTTGATAACAGGGAGGATGTCAGATGCCCTATTATCATTAATATGTAATGAACTTGGTATTAGAGTACTGGTAGTAGATGAGGAGCTGGCCGCTAGAGATGATGGGATCATAGTAGAGGAAGAGGTAAGAGTTGAAGTATCAGTAGCAGAAGAGGAAGTGAATGTTGAGGAGTTGGATACTGGAGCCTTAGTATTAGGTGATGAGCTAAGTTCTGGAATTTTAGTGGCAGATGGAATAACCCTGACACTAGGTACTTCAGACATTGTGTCTGATGATGAATTAGAAACTAGTAGTGGGGTACTTTTTGATGAGTCTGGACCAAGTGGAATTGGAGTAGAAGAAACAAGTTTGGTATTTGGAGATAAAGTTGATACTGAAACCTTTGGGTTTGATGAGGAGATATTGGTTGATGTTTCAGTAAGAGTTGGAGTAATAATATTTGTAGATAAACACGGGACCAAAATCTTGGGATCTAATGAAGAAATGGGAGTTTGGTGTTTTACTGGTGCAAGCGATATATCTAGATGAGGGAGAGTGTATTTGCTTGAAGTAGCAGTGCAAACCTGGGGACTATTTAGAGAGTGAGGAGTAGTTTGTGAGGTACTAGATCCTAATGTACTGGGTAGTGAAGTTTGTGTGTCAGAGCTAAAAGGAACAGAGTGAGAAGAAGATGGAGTTAAATGAGTAGATGATACTGGAGAAATAGCTTTAGAGACAACAGTTTGCTTAGAAGAATAGGTTTGGTTTGGAGTGACTGACTGAGGTAGCAATGTGTTAGCTACTTCAGAAGTGTCAGTAACAGAAGAAGTTAAAGGTGACGATGATACATCAGATTTAGATGAAGACATTAAAACAGAAGCTTCTGAACTAGGACAGAACCTTGGTTGAAGTTTTGAAATGGAAGACGATTGTATATTTAATGCAGAAGTTGGAGGTGATGATGTTAAGGCAGGTAATGACAAATAATTTGGAACCTGTATATTATTTAGAGCAAATAAATCTCTCGTCGGTTTGTCTGAAGCAGGAGACAACTGCATTTCAAGATTTTGTGATGTTGGCAACACAGAGGTCTTGTCAAATGTTGCAGTGGACGGATCTGGTGGATTGATGGCTGAAGCTTGTGGCAAAGTGGCTGTCTTGTTAACTGATAATGCTGACTGGGTTGTTACTGCCAGTGCTGAACACTGAGATGGTGACAAAGAGTTGTTATCCATAGTCAGCCGGCATATTTTCTGAAGTTCAGGTGTAATACTGGATATAATTGGCATCTTCACTGATTGTTTTGTGGTAGAATGAATAAGCGTCTCTGGTGCAGGCTGTGATGCATCTGGAAGTAGAGAATGAGGACAAAAAAATAATTGATTTGGTAGTAAACACGAGTGATGCTAATATAATGGACTACAAAGATAACAATTGGAAGCATTACAAAAGTTACGAAAGAAACATATTCAGTATAAACTTATGCTGATGAATGCTATAAGGACTACTTTCATACCATCCTGCCTGAGATCACTCTTGTTCTTTAATACAAGCTTGCTGTTTTAAAGTGATCTAAATTACAACCTTGCATCAAAATTCATGATAATATATGTTCCAAACACCAGCTTAATAAGGATAAAGTTATTTCACTCCATTTTTTAATTATTTTCAGGCAATGTATTTCAACAGAAATATGATAAAAGAGTTAATGCTATGCTTAGGCTATGTTGATTCTGTGTTAAGCTGTGTTTGGTGCTATGTTAACGATATTTTAGTGATGTACATTATTATCTTAGCTAATACCAGCACACTAATTGTTAACACTAATCCTGCAACTATTTCTTTGCAAAGTAGAGCAAATATCCTAAACTGATAAGATAGTGACTTAATCATCTCATCTTATTTAGGTCGTCCCATAGGATGCCCTCTTTTAGGGGTTTTGGTTGCGCATACTATAGGAGTCGCAGGGAACTGCTCCATGTGGTCCTGCAGTTTCCATCTAACTAAGAATATTATCCATTGTCTTGTATTCAAGATCCTCTATATGACATCCCACAAGTTCAAAGCCAGGAATCTGATCTGTTAGGTCCTGCTGATAACTAAATCCACACCCTGCTGTTGATGCTTTGATTTATTGTCGTTAAGGTTTTGTTTGTCTCCTACCCTTCGACCTGTCTGGCCTGGTAAGACCTGCCTGAAGATTTCTCTCCCCCCAGCACAGCTCTCAGGATCAATGGAGCACACAGGCACTTCACCGCGACAAGGTATTTGTTGAATTGGCCGTTGACTACACAGCAGTTCTTCCACCCTTTGACGGGTCTTATTTTTCGTCCCGCAGGGTGTCCGACAATCGCCCTCCTCACCAAGCAAGCTTGATGGGGTTGCCAGTTTAGTCACTGATGACCCAACCATGTGACAGGTTGTACTGGGTTGCATGTTACCAGTAGTGCTCAAGAGCGACCTGACTAAATGTTGTGGTTCTTATTGGCTTTTTTTAGTCTTCTTTTGGTGGAATATAGAATAAACATGGGAAGCAAATAGTGGTTTCAGAAACAATTGCTTCTAACACAGGCATCAGGCCTGAAATTGTGGGTGGGTGAAGTGGGGATGGTGCTAGTGGATACCATCAACTTCAGTATAAGACTGCAAGGCAAGGTCAAACTTGGTAGGATTTGAAACCAGAATGTAAAGAGCCAGAACAAATAGTTTAAGGCATTTTGTCTGAAGCTCTTATGATTCAACTAATCCATCATCCTAATAATAACACCGGGGAACACATATTTTATTGAATGATATCTGATACTTGCTTCTAGGTAGTTTGGGTGCACTGAATATGAATTTCAACTCAGTTTGGCTCTATCAGGTCCTGATTCTTATCAACAGCCTAGGTGCCATTTTCTAGATTTTTCAAATTAAGACTAAAAAATTAAGTCATGTATTCAAATTTATTTTCAAGTTTCATAAATACAAGCAGTTCAAACTACTGTAAAATTACATTATAATGACAGAAATACTTAAAATAAAAAAATTAAGAGATATGAAGCTTTCACTGACAAAAAATTTTTTTATAAGACTTTCTAGGGTATTTTGCTTGTTGATGGCAGATCTCTTTTCAAACACCAACAGTAATCAGCCATCATGTGGTAATCTCAGCATCTTTGGTACTATTCCTCCATAATTTTGATATCTTGGTGGAATTTCTCCCCTTGTTTGTCACTTACAGCACCTAAATTACTTGGAAATTAGTCAAGATGGCTATTCAAAAAAAATGCATCCTTATGCTCATATTGCAACCTAACTATTTGTAGCCCCTTAAAAATTTTTTTTTTACGATTTCTTCGTAGTTACCTGCCCTATAATTGCCTAAAAATTTTCTATCAAGTCCGCGAATGAGAACCACGTAATTCTTTCGCATTCGTTCATGACATTAGGAAAATCGCAGTCTTTAATTAATGTTCTTATTTGTGGACCATTAAAAACTTATGCCTTGATTTTTACATAACTTAGACTTGGAAATTTTAAAGTTATGTATTTGAAACAAAAGCTGTTCGTATCTAAAGCTTTTACATATTGTTTAATGAGTCCTAGTTTCTTAGATAGAGGAGAAAATATGGTTTTATCTCTGGTCATTAAAAGTGAATTAACTAGGTATTTTCTTCTCCAACAGTAAGTGATGTTCGTGTTGGCTAGATTTGTTTGAAACATTGCTTGATACAATGTTTATTTTTCTTAGTGAAGCCCAAGCAAAATCAGGACCTAATAGAGCAAAATCGAGTAAAAATGTGTGCTCAACACACCCAAATTACCTAGAACTAATTGTCAAATCTAATTCAATAGGCAAAAAATTGAATCTGTTCCCCAGTGACAATTTAAGAGGTGAACTGTTTGTCATAGCAGTTGTTAGTTGAAATGGTGACACTCAGAGCAATAGTGATAGAGTAGATGGTTAAGAAGCAATATTAACTGATGCTTACAATGTGACAAATGACTGTAAATGATAGCAACTTGTATATAACATACACACACACACACACACACATAACTACATTAACAAGATTCTTGTTAGCCCTTGATCATTTGTGATCAAACATACATATAATCAAAGAAATTTCAACTGTAGTCATCCGTCTTTTATTCAGCATATCTAGAGCTTCATTATCCTTATTTTTAAGGTGATATGGAGTGAGTGTGAAATTTGGCTGCTATTTCTTGTAGATTGAGTGTCCTCATAGAAGTTTCTGCTGAAATGTTACATATAACTGTAGATTTCTAGTAGAGAAAATATCTAGAACATTTAAAGACAGTTATGACATAGATATTTCCGAATCTGTTTTGTGAAAACATAGATGAAAGAGGTGTTAGTGTAGAAATTGTTAATGAAGACACTGAGGAAGGCAACGTTATATTTAGCCTTAACGCAGTTGGATCATATAAACCTATGATTAAAGGGCTTCCACCTGCAAACATTCTGCCCTTTTTTTTACTTTTACAAGACATAGGGTTCTACATTATCCACTGTAATCTTTACCTTTGAGGACAGAAACTTGAGAGTTGAGGGAGATTTTGTTGCTATTTCTAGCAGGTCAAACCGCATAGTGGCTCCCTTGTCTCAAAGATATAACACCAAGACAGCTCTGACTGAACAAATCTATGATCAAAAGCATTAGCTTTAACTAGTGTCTTTTTTTTTTTAAGATGGCAGAGGTGTGATTTAAGGAAATCTTATTTCTAGCATGGTAAACGATAACAAAGAAGTTCCCAAATATCATAGAAATAATAGTAGTTAGAAAAGGCATTAATAATGGTTTCAAATTTTGGCACAAGGCCATCAGTTTCAGAGAAAGGGGTAAGTCAATAACATAAACCCTAGTGAAAAACTAGTACTTATTCTATTGACCCTGAAAGGATGATAGGCTAAGTTGACCATGGTGGAATTTGAACTCAGAACATAAAGACAGATGCAAATGCTGCTAAGCATTTTGTCCAGCATGCTAACAATTTCGCCACCTAAGTAAGGACATTAATAATGGGAAAAGAAGTGAAGGAGCAAGTGTTGAAAATGGTGTGGTGGGGAGTTGAAACAACAAAAGTACAAGTGAAACAAGGAGTGGTAATAGAAAACATAGGAGAAAAAGTTTTGCTGAGGTCAAAAGAGACTGATATTTGCTTGAACTGGCTTTTCTTCTAATACTAGAAAAGTATATAAGTGATTTATGACACATCATCTTACCTTTTACTGGCAGTTCTTGACTTCTCTCATCAGATTTCAATTTTATGTTATCCAAACTGCCTGCTTTCACAGCTTCTGCAGACAATGTATTGGTTACTTTGAGACAGTCTCCTGACTCACTGGTGATTACAGGCAAACAAGATTTGACTACATTGTTTGTGATGGGTTCTGTACTAGCTGTTTTTTTGTTGCTATCAGCTAAAGTAGATGATGTACTATCTCCTGACTCAGAAGAAACTGTTGACAAACAGGCTTTGGTTACATTGTTTGTGGATGGGTCTGTACTAGCTGGTTTTACACTGCCTTCAATTAAAGTAGACAACGCCTTATCACCAGAATTGCCACTATTTACATCAAGCGTCAGTTTATCTGGTTTACTCTGGCTTGTATCTGACAATAGTGGTAATTCCTGGTCTTCTTTAACTACAACAGATTTATCATTAGCTGTTATAGGAGTTTTACACAACGTTACATCTTCAATGAAAGATGCAGCTGTTTGCTGAACAGTTTCATCCATTGAAGCTGTATTTGTAGAAATTTCATACATATCTTTGGCAGTAATATTTTGTGACAATCGTGATTTACAAGGTTCTGGCAACAACTGAGCAGCTGTCTCTTTAGATGTCTCCATTACTGATTTCTTGTTAGCATAAGACACACTATCAATATTTGCTAGAACTTGATCATTTATGCCAACAATACTTTGCAGAAGATTGTGCATAACATGCAGAACATCTTGTTTAGTTTTATTATCAACATCACAACTGGCTGACATGAAATTTGATATAGTGCTTTGAGAAATATTACTTAGGCTTGCATTTCGATTAAACTTTCTTTTCGATGGTTTTCTTCGTTTTCTTTTAAGAAAGGACCCAATTTCTTCCTCTGGTGGTGGCCATACAAGTTTTAACTGTGTCTTTTTTTGGGCTCCCTTGCCACTAACAACTGCAGTTTTCTCTTCTTGACATGTTTCCTTAATCCATCGACAGTTCAGCTCTTTAAGAATGTGTGTCGCATGGTTGGGAATGTGATTGATATATTTAAACCAAACTCGAAAAGCAATCTGACAATATACACAAGTAAATATCACTATAGGCTTGCTCAATTCAGAGACGGTTTCCTTAGTGTATGGTTGGAGATGAGTAATGGCAAGGTGCTTTACAAAATTTGAACGGTTGCGAAAATGGAAATCGCATTTTCGGCAATATGGTGATAAAATACGCATCTTTCTACTTGGGGACATCGTCATTGTGCTATCACCAACAAGTAGCAGATCATCTTCACTCACAACGCTCTTTGTCTCAATGGTTTCAATGACTTTATTAACAACAGGGGGAGAATCTTGCAAAGGTTTATCTGGTTTGACTGGTTTCCTTGGTAAGAACTGATTTTCCATTTCCGACTTAATCTGAAGCATTGTTCTCTTAATACATTCATCATTGTTCATGTTGGATCTATGAGAGCTAGTTGCTAGTTGATCTGTTTTCACAGCTTTACTTTCTACTTCCTGATGGGCCATTGAGGAATTCTGCACAGAACTATTTGGTTGATTAGGAATTTCTTCTTCACTGCAAACTGAACGGGAGTTATTTTTGTCAGTAATTTCAGTTGGTTCAATTTTTACTTGAGCTTCTGATAAGCTCAGTTGTTGGGAGACTTTACGTAACTTGATGATACGTTCACAATCAGGACAATGTTTAGGTTTTTCTGGCTGGGGCAAGTTTGCTATAGTAGAAGGTGCGTCTTCTACTTTGCTGGTACCTGTAACAGTTGTCTGGTTCACTTTGGTTGTATTCACTGTAGTAAGATTATTTTGTGGATGAGATGTAGACCCTTCTGTCGCTTGTGAATCAGGTGTCACAACTTCTGTTTTTATATTGACTAAAGGTTTCACTATATTTGTTTTTTTAATACGTCTTCTGATGTCATTCCTTTTCTTACAAGCTTCCTGGTGAAGTCTAAGTCGATGTGGGCCAAGCAGCAGACGACTGCAGATCTGACACTTGAAATATTCTTCGCTCGTTTGTTTAACTTTGGGTTTTTTATCCTCTTTGTTTTCAGGATCAACCTCCAGTTGTTCCTCTTTACATTTGAAGACAGTGTTCGTTGTGGTTGTCTCCATGGTGGCGTTTATAACTGGAGATGTTGTCACATCACTTGAAGAGCCTTCTTTGCTGACTGGAGTCTTCATTGAATGCTCCTCAGTAGGGCAAATGGATGGCTTTGAGACATTGATTGTTTCAGTTCCAGGAACAGAAGGAACCACTTCTTGCTGCTTTTTAGGCACTTCTTTTTCTGGTGCTTTTGTTTTGGGATCCTCTAAAGTCAATGAGGGTTTTTTCTGTACTTGGCTTTTCTCTGCCAAGGAAGAGGTATTAGTTGATTTGGAAGTTTTCTTTACTAGGGGTACGCCACACAGTCTCAAATGGTCATCCATTTCCTTACGAGTGCATGTGTATTGCAAACACTTAAGGCATTTAAAGAATTTAATTTTGCTGAGAGCAGAATCTTTTGCACAGAATATTGTAGCTGCTTCAGTTAGATTCTGAAGATCTGACACAGAAGCTTTACAAATAGATTGAATATGATTTTTCAGTTCAGAAACCTGGTCAAAAAAGTCACAACAAATTCCACAGCGATACACCACAACATAATTCTTTCTTCGCCTTGAACTTGGTTTACTGTTCTGTTGCGTGAGTAAAGCCATTTCAAATTGGCTGACAGATTTCAGAAACTGACAATAACGGTCAATGTAAGATTTTTCTATTTTAGAAAGTAAAAACTTTTCAGTAGAGCAACCTGCATTATTTCCAGTAAGTGATGATATGCAAGACTGAAGTTTTTCAAGTAATCGATCACTAGTAGGGATTTCTGAACTTACTTTATCCTCATTAATACCACTAGAAACATATAAACTTTTTGATGGAGTATCTTTGCCATCTTTGATTTCAGATGTTTGTTGAAGGTTTTTATCACATTTTGCAGACTTGTCTGATTTTTTCCCTGACTTAGTTTTAGTTTTACATACGCACTTGCAGGGTGCAGTAACATTTACATTACCATCAGAAATGGAAGGTAATGATTTATTACAATAGCAATGACTATCCTTCGTTCGAGCTTTATGCAGCTTATCAGAAGCATGTTGTGTTTGCATCAGTGAGGAAGAAGAAGATGAATTGTCACCAATGTTCGAAAAATCAATCTGGCTCTCAAAAGAGAGGCATGTATGAACACTGCCAGATCTATCACAACTGCATGTGCCTGAAGTTGATGCACCACAATTAGGGAAGCCACTACCACTGCAGTGACTCACCTGTTGGTTTTTAATGTCTCTTTCACAAGCATTTTGAATCTTAGAGGCCTCTGACATTGAATGCCGATGATCCCCTGACTGAATGCCATAGGGCTGTGTCGACAAATCTTTGTTAAAAGCCTCAAAGAGGTTTCTATTAGAGATACTATTTGGATACGTCTGATTCAAATGACAGCTATTATTAGGGAGATTTTGTTTGCAATTACAAACCTCTTCAGTTACCTGGCAGCTTTTGGGAAGGCCACAAGCACACTTAGCTTCTAGTTTTGTTCCAACTTGATGCCCTCCTACTAAACCCTCCCCTGGTTCAGTACAATTTTCTTGAGATGTTACTGTAACTGCTGTTGTTGCTGAAGCTGCTGTTGTTACTGAAGCTGTTGCTGTATGTGGTTGTGGAGGAGGTGATGAAAAAATTACATTAGAGTTTACATTTTCTTGAGAACATTGTTCAGTAAAGGCAGCCGTTTCATTATTCTGAACTGCTGCTTCAGAGAGGGGCTGCTCTTCATCAAAGTTAGAAAATTCACTACATTCATCAGTGCTTTCTTCATGAAGAACCATTAACATTTCTTGATGTTGCGTCAGATGTTCCATACACATGGCATGCAAATCACTAAATGACATTTCTATATCCAGGTGAAACGGACATATATTATTGAGCAGTCGTTCTATTTCATATAGATTGGCTGGATTCACAGACAAATTGCAGTATTCCACATTGTCAACAGTACGATGGGACATAGAGTGCCTGTTGCGTTGTGTCCGTTGTTTCTCTTTGGATTTTTTCACCTCTTTCGTTGGACTTACATGCAAGCCATCAAGCATGTTTGTAAGTTTGTTGACATACTTATTAGGGCTGCTACCATCAATATCATTGTGATTGCTACTGCCACCTAACGAAGATGAATTAGAGTTATTATTATTAGAATGGAATATTGAGTAGACAATCTCAAAATTTTCTTCACTAGGATCAAGAGCAAAAGCTGTGAGTCCTGACAGTTTAGCAAGTTTTTGACTGAGACCATCATAAAGATTCATGATCATTTGGCTGGTTTTGGAAAGTGCTACATTTCGGCAAAGAATCAACTCCATATCCTTATCTGCAACAGCTTGTTCTAAACAACCTTTGTCCAAATTGAAAGCATAGATACATAAATTGGTGTTCAATTGCAGAAATGTATCTCCAGCCTGGAATACAGAAAAAAAATCAGAAATCAGACAAATAAATAAATAAATATAAAAAACGGAGGAAAATAAAAAAGGTAATTGTTAAGTAGGAAATATGAAAAAGAAACATAAAATAATTGTAATAATAAAATTTATGAGAAAAATAAAGGAATGAAAAGAGAATGAGAGAGGGTGAGGGAAAGAAAAAAGAGTAGTGGTAATCGCAGACAAGGTTGTGTGCAAAGAAGTTTGCTTCCCAGCCACATGGTTCAGGTTCAGTCCCACTGCATGGCATCTTGGGCAAGTGTCTTCTACTATAGCCTCGGGCTGACCAAATACTTGTGAGTGGATTTGGTAGACAGAAACTGAAAGAAATCTGTGTGTGTTAGTGTGTATGCTTATGTCTAGTCTTGAAACTGTGTGATATTTGTAAAACAATTGTCACTGTCATACAAGCAGTGTCGTTCATTTCCAATATTCTGCAAGAACATGTCTGGTCATGGGGAAATACTACCTCGCTGGAAAACAGGTGAGGGTTGGTGACAGGGCATCCAACAGTAAAGAATCTTCCACAATAATCTCCATACAACCGATGCAAGCATGGAAAAGTGGACATTACAATGATGATGAAAGGGGTACATATAAATAAATAATCCAAGAGAAAAATACCTCTTCTCGTAGAGACTCCACAAGGAATGTTATTTGTTCAGTGTGTTGTGATAGTTTGGCAATGGCCCAAACACTGTCAGAAAACTTGTCCAAATCACCGTCAACCAGGTATTGGAGTCGTATCCATAATTTCAACAATGTCTAGAAATGGAAGTAGATTAGAACAATCGTAAATATTAAAATATTAAAAGAATTAACAGCAGACATCAGCAAAGGAAAAAGAATAGAAAAAAAAAAGAAATAGGAAGAAGAAATTGATTTGAGGTAAAATGAAAAACAAAGACATTAAATTGTGGTTGTTTAATCCTATCAAGTCAACCTTACTGAGCAAACCTATGATGAAAGGTCTTCTAACTGAATATCCCATCTTTTTTTGAAGATAGTACTCTGTACAATCACTGTGCACAAAGGCACTCTTCCTTCTGTGCTAATGACATTATGCAAACCATCACTTTTCTGATTGTGTCTCCTCTACAGTTAAAGGTAGGCAAGACAAACTCTCAAGTGTTGGTACTACAAAAAATGCATTCAGTACCCACTAAAGTGGTTGAAAAATGAGCAGCGAAAGTATAGAATTATGAAGTCCTTGAGTACTGTCTTATCAACAACTATTCAGCATCTCTATTGTTGGTACCACAAGAAAATACATCCAACCATAGAAACCAAGCCAGTGTATGAGAGGAGCAGTGTCTGTGATGGTATGATCTGAGCAAAATTTCATTGTTATTTCTAGTAGGTAGAGCAACTAGGTAGAGGTTCCTTTGTTGGCTTGTAAGAAATCAAGTTGTTGAGCATTTTATGAATGCATAGAGATCCACTGACATGGATGAAAGTGAGTGGATGAGCTAACTTGCAAGGCCAGATAAGTCACAATGTATTGCAGAAGTTGGTGTAAGACTTTGTATTAACAGAAAATGTGAGCTAAGTGGGTAGTTCAGCAGTTGATACCAGATTTAAATGAGAGAAAGGTAAAAGTCTGTTCTGGTCTGCTGGAAGCATTTCAAGCCAGTGGAAACACTTCTTTAGTCTGGAGCTCAATCCATGGAATGGTGTCACACTTCTCCAAGACAGAAAAAATTCAAGAGCCAGTGACTGGCCATAGAAAGTCATGATGATTGTTTTGGAGGATGATAAAGGTTCATTCTCTTTGATCTTCTCAGCAAACTGAGAAATTGGATTCAGTTCACTGTTACTCCAGCTTCTACCTTTTTTGGTCCAATAAAGGACAGCCCTTCATGGACAAGGTGATGACACAGATAAAGTGAAAGTGGCTGTGAAGAATCCACACCTGGATTTTTTCAAATAGGAATCAAAGGTTGGATTCAACAATGGTGCAAATGATTTGCATGTGGTGGAGACTATGTTGAATAATTCCTTTGTATGACCAACATGTTTAATTTGAACAATCTACGTCAGTTAAAAAGTAATGCCCACTTCTGTATTACTTTCAGTATAACCTTCATAAAAATAAGACAATGGAAGTAATATATGGATGTTTGTAAGATGGAGCAATGAACAATGTTGAAAATAGGTTATGCCATGAGTTCACAACATGGTTTCAATTCTCTGCTGAACTATTTTAATTTACTTATACTTCCTTTTAGGAAAAGAAAAGAACTCCACAACTTTACTATTCTTCTCCCTAGTCACACCCAGACCAGATACATTTTATTCTCTATTACACTGTCACTCCTTTTACTGTCCTAATCAATGTTTCCATCACCATGCTCTTACTCGCCTTTTTTTCACTCATCCTTTGCCATTGTTATCTCTCTATTCACTTCCTCAGCCACAAACACAGAGTAAATAACACATTTGAATGATGATGGCTAAACTTATGGGGTACAAGTCAATCTCACTAGTGTTAAGGCCACTAAATATCTACCAAGAACATTCTATAAAGTAACTGGCATTAGGAAGAGCAACCAGAATAGAAACCAAGCTGAAAAATGAAACATTTTAATGAGACATGGTCCTCTGTCCTTTCAAAGAGAGCAACACATCTGAACAACTAACTTGGAATGTGATAACCTCTCCAACTCATCAACCCTTGCCAACATGAAAAGTAGATGTATGATACAATGTGTGTGTGTGTAACATGTACATTAAATGGTTATGATGATGATGATGATATATAAAATGCAAGAAAATCCTACACAGGTGTGAGAACATAACATACCTTGGTACCACTATCAGCAGATACTCCTCTTAACCAATTCTGCACAAGAAATGTTTGAGCTATCATCACACAAAATCCCTGATGTGCTTCACAATCTTGTAAATTCTTGATGATTTGCACTGCCATCTCACAAGAGATCTTTGAACACTGAAAAGAAGAAAGGGGGAAAAAAACATGAGGAGAAAAACAGTATATGTCTTTTAAAGATCAAAGAATTTGATCTTATTAAACTAAATAATCAAGGAAGGAAAGAAGGTGCAGTGTAACAAGGAAAGGAAAGAAGGTGCAGTGTAACAAGGAAAGGAAAGAATGAAAATTAGATGTGGTGAAGAATTACAAGAAAAATTAACTGTTGCAAAAATTTCTCTTAAAGAAGAAAAAGAACAGAGAAACCCAAAATCAAAACCACTTAAGAATATGATCAATATTTTCTATAAACTTTATGTATTCACTATGGGCCCCAAGATCTAATTAATACTTTTTTTGTTAGACAGAATGTACCTCCACATCAAGAGTGATATCTGCTGTTACTGACATGATTCACTAAAGCACGGAGACCTACTAACATTAGAGTGTGTTTATGCTACTGTCAAACTTGATGCTGTGTGAATCTCTACACATCTTATCACTGCGATTGTTTCTTTTCACATTTACACTGTTCTCAAACTCCTTGTCTTTGCTGCTATTTTTTAATGCCATATCTATTTTTTTTTCAAATTCAAAAAATGTTTAATACAGCTTTTCACACTTTCTCATGAGAGGCCAATAGAGTTTGGGAACCCTATTATTCTGCATGTGTGAGTGTGAGAGAATTATACTGACTGAATACGTTTTACAATAGTAGTAAAAATAAACCCATTTCTCTGAATGGTGTCTTTGATAGATTTTATTTTTCTCAAAAGTTTGATATTTGAAACTAAAATAGAATAGATATTTGAAAATAATGAATATTGTCAAAGTGGAATAAATATGACTGCAAATTGAAAAAAAGTACCTCATTAAAGTAATGTGCCACCTTAAATATTGCAGAAAATTAACAATTCTGTAAACCTAACAGAAAAAACATGAAGGTAATTTACGTTTCTAATTGCTTCAATGCTTATTGATTATATATACTAGTTAACCACTGACTTCTGGCCTAGTTTCATCAATATAATGCTCACAGAAATTAAATTTCTTCCAGTTTTCAAAAAAAAAGTCATTGAAACTAAACTAATAATGATGGCTTTATGTATTTAACTAATGCCAATATAAAACAAAACTGACAGATGTCAGAGATTTTGAGAGTTTTCACAATTTTCCAATTACAAAGGATTTGTTCATAAACTATGACAATTTTACTAATTCATCATCATCAATAATAAATATACAGAAAAGTTAAACAACAAATATATTTTTCAGCTTACATCCTCTTGTAGTTTTTCTACATTTGCAGAACGGTAAAGCATTAAAAGTTGAGTCTCACGCAACTGTACATTGTCAGCAAGTTCAGGATGAAGAAAACACCATCTACAAAGATTCATGGCAAATTCTTCACAATTTTCATCTAACAGCATCTCAACTCGGACTTTTAGCACCATGGGGTCTTCTTCAGCAAAGTATTCCATTACTAAGGAAAAGGAAAAAAATTATGAGACCCAATGGCATTTAACTTTGGAATATTTTTATAATTAAAACGTTGTCCAGACATTCCAATAGAGATAATTCTTATTGAAATTTAACAAAGCATAATTTAAAAAAACAAATATATTGAAAGCAAATCTTATACAAAACAATATCTAAGTATAATATTGGACAAAAAGTCTGAATTTATATACAATTTCTGAAATTGTAAAGCTATATTGCATAAAAAATTGTTTTTGAATTTCTTTTATGGTTTTAATTTATTTTGTGTTTAAAGAGATTTAAAATCATTTTACAAAAATATTGATTGCATATCCAAAATTTAAATTGGAATGTAAATTCTAAAATGTCAATGAAAAAGACAGTTTATTAAATGGTACAAAACATGGCAACAACTTCTGGGATACATAAATTTACCTTCACTTTCTTCAAGATCATCAGCACCAGCCATGATCCGGTTAAGAGTTGGATGATCCCAGTGGGTCTCCATCAGTTTCTTAATCAGCTGGAATTTACCATAATTGAACCGCTCCAGTTGTGTGTGGACAGCATCCACAGTTTCTCGGAACTTCTGCCGACATGTATTTTCATTAGATAATTCTCTCCACTTGACATCCAATACTGCTTTAATACATAGTCTGAAATAAAGAGGAGAAGCTAAATGAGTTTAGAAATACAGTTTGGAAATATTCAGCCTCTTATACTATAATCCCAGTGAATCAGCAGTTCTCTTGATTGAACTGGGGAACTCATTCAATGAGACTGGTGTTAAAGAGGCTGCATATTTTACAGACACTTGTACATCTTAAATTAATGTTTAAGCAGAATCATCATGATACGGTGTAACAAGGCTGGGCCATTTGATTACAGGCACAGTCAATTTACTGGGTTTCTACACAGTTCCCTATCTTTCAAATTTTATTCACAAAATTTGGGTTGAGCTCAGGTTAGGGTAAAAAAAAAAAACCCTCTCCAAAACAACTAACTCTTTCCAAAGCAGTGTGGGACAAATCTGGAACATTGTGCAAATTTTATTACTTGGCTCTGTTACTGTTTTCAAGGAAATATAAATGAATTGAGGTGGGTATATGAAACAGTGTATCTCCAATCACTTCCTCTTATTGTTATCCTCTATAAGGCCTAGCAGTTTTAATTGGGATGTTTTGCTGCAACACTTATTACACCATCCATTTACAACTAACATCCTGAGCATTGCAGTTATCTTCCCATTGTACCATATACTTGCATCAGACATATCCAAAATAAGTGCAGTCATTTTCCCAGGATACTTTTGCTAGGCTTATTATGCATGCATAAATACAACTTCCTACAACATATTTCCACAACCATAAACATCACACTGCTGATTCATGCATCATGTCTTAGAGAGAGAGAGAGAGTGCGTGCGTGCGTGCGTGTGTGTGTAAATAATGATAGTGAATCACCAGCTTTGTGTGCATATGTGTGCATCTATTATTTTAACCAGCAGAAAGTTACAAGAGTGACTCGAAGGACAAGAATTTTGTGCATGACACTTATCAAACTGGTCAGTTTGAAAAGTACCGTGCACAAAACCCCTGGTCTTCAAGTCACATTTGTAACTTTCTGCCAATTTATATGTGTGTGTGTATGTGTATATATATATATATATATGTGTGTGTGTGTGTGTGCATACTCGACAGAGTGTAAGTACCTTGAGAGAAAAGTTGGACCTAAGAAGCATCAGTTGTGGTGTGCAAGAGAGACGATTGCACTAGTATGGTCATTTGGCAAAAATGAATGAGGATAGCTGTGTGAAAAAGTGCCACAGCCTTGTAGTAGACCCAGGAAGACCTGGGATGAGGTGCTGAAGCACGACCTTCGAACATTTGGCCTCACCAAGGCAATAACTTGTGACCAAGGCCTTTGGAAATATGCTGTGCGTGAGAAGACTAAGCAAGACAAGTGAGACCATAACCCGTGGCCTTTACCAGGGGTGTAGCTAGCCCACTTATGCATACCTTTCCTTCTTTGGACACAAAACCCTGCTTGTGAAGACCTGTTGAGGCAATCGAAATCAAAATCGAAAATTGAACCAAATTCATTGACTGGCACCCATGCCAACCTTCCTTCATTGGACACTAAACTCAGCTTGCGAAGACCTGTTGGGGCAAGTGAGATCGAAACTGAACCAAATTCGATGACTGGCACCTGTGCCAGTGGAGTGTTAACAGCACCATCCGAGCAGGATCACTGCCAGAGCAGCGGTCTTGCTTCCGTGCTGGTGACACGTAAAAAGCACCATTTGAGCGTGATCGTTTCCAGCTTTGCCATACTGGCACTCGTGCCGGTGGCATGTGAACAAAACAATGGACTGACTCCTGTGCAGGTGGCACGTAAAAAAACACCATTTGACTGTGGCCGTTGCCACGTAAAAAGCACCCACTACACTCTCGGAGTGGTTGGCGATAGGAAGGGCATCCAGCTGTAGAAACTCTGCCAGATCAGATTGGAGTCTGGTGTAACCATCTGGTTCGCCAGTTCCCAGTCAAATCATCCAACCCATGCTAGCATGGAAAGTGGACATTAAATGATGATGACATATATATATATATATACACTCAGAGCTCATGTATTGAGTTCTATATATCCTGTTCATTTCACTACCAACAAACAGGTGCAGACAGACAGCTAAAATACACCCATTTTACAGTTTTAAATTCAAGTCACAGGATATCACAGTCCCCTAATCAACCATTAATTAATCTGCTTGGTTAAGAGAATCTAACTATTTTCAAGAAATCTTCTGAATAGTCCATGATGTCTGCTGATTGCTAACACTGTTTGGCTGTGCCAAGTGCCACAGATGAAATAAAGAATGTATTACTAAGCTTCATAGCACTGTTTAGCATCTAGCTAAATGAACTGAAAGCTCAGGTTCACCTCATTCAATAGTTCATTTATATTTGTTGGCCTAAAGATGTTTACTTGAGTTGTTTTTGCTAAATACTACAACAAAACTGCTCACTTTTATTCGTGTACCTTGATGTAAGCTTCAACTGAATTTTAGCAATCCTGAACATTTTATTCTACCATTTTCAAAAAAGTGGTTGAAAGTAGAATCGGCAGAGTAGAAGATAAAATGCTTAATGGGATTTAAGTTTTGCCTTTTATCTTTCTAGTGTTGCTAAAAATAAGTTCCAGTCAAATATTGCATTTGATTAATCAACTACATCCTTTCCCGTCTGCGTCAGTTGGTTTGTCATATTTAGCTGTATAATTTCCTCTCCTGCTCTTGTTCTGTTGTATCAGTCAACTAAGATTGCATTTTTTGCATAATCAAGTTAAATTAAAGCCTTTTAGGGGTTGTTTTAGCAAAGCTTCTCAGTTTTTACAGAAATCAGCCAGGAATTTGTACATCAACCCTAACAACACGATTCCAAAGTGAACTTCTTAACCACACAGCCATGACTGCACCTATATCTTTAGGGTAGATGTCTAAAAATGTGAAAAGCTATATACTGAGTCTAGTCAGAAACTGGCCTGAACTAGTGTATAACGATGAACTACATCCATCTGATTAGGAGATTGGATGTTCTGAGGAGTTTGCAACCACCTTTTAATTGCTGTTGTTCCCAGGTTCACTCTGACCTGGGTTAATAGCAACTGTTAGGGTCCTAGTTATGGGCAAATAGTAAACCCAGCAGATGACGGTCACACTAGTTTCAATAGCCTCCTTTCTCTCTCTCTCTTTCACCATATACCAACACATTAACAAAAATCCATTTATTCTCTTCTAGTCATTTTCCCTCCATCTAGCTTCGGATATATTTTTTGTTCTATTATATTACTAATTACCATTCTGTTTTTCTACTAAAATGGTATTTTCTCATTACTGCTGTAAAATTTAATTGGTTATACTTGTTTAACTAAATAGTTCATTATACTTTTCATTTTCCCAGTGTACCGAGTACCACTGACCATTTGACCATTGTTGTTAGATCTGTCCAACTGCAACTATTGGTAGATTTCACCTACTAAAGTTACTAGTTATATTTGTCCAATTTTATAGTTGACTTTTGCTAATGTTTCTCACTTCATATAATTCAACATTCTTTTCTTATCAGTCTGTACATTCATTCATCTGCACTCAGATATTTGCCTATGTACAAATACACATCACGTATTTGGTTCCTCCATTGATTTCCACAACAAATACTCAGTTCTTCATTCAACAGATCTATCCACCATCTGTATTATAGTGCAAGTAGCTGAGTATCAAACAGACACTTGTTCCCTTAATGCAATCCTCCAGCAGACTCAGTGCAACACAGTGTGTGAGAAAGTTGGTCATTTAAATTACATGTACAGTTCATCTGAAAGTCTTCTGCAGTTTCTGTTTACCCAATTTCACTCATAAGGTTTGAGGTAGCTTGAAGTTATGATAGTAAACACTTAGTCATGGTGCTGTACAATGGAACTGACCCCAAGACATTATTTGACCAAGTACACCAACACTCATGATAGTAAATTTTGGTATACACAATATCATCATCATCATTGACCAGGGTTGGCAACATGGAAGGCGGCACCAGACTCCAGTCTGATTTGGCAATGTTTCTACAGTTGGATGCCCTTCTTAACACCAACCACTCCGAGAGTGTAATGGGTGCTTTTACATGCCAATGGCATGGGTATCATTTGTGTGACACTGGTATCTGCCATGACTGTGATTTTACTTAGCTTGATAGGTCTTCTTCTCAAGCATGACATAATGCCAAAGGTCCCAGTCAACTGCATCCATGAAGCCCAACACTCGAAAGGAGCTTTTCACATGCCACTGGTATTAACCACTTTGCCTCCGTGAGGCCCAATACTCGAAAGGTGCTTTTTACATGCCAGTTACATGACACCAGCATCAGCCACCACTACAATTTCACTTGGCTTGACAGGTCTTCTCAAGCACAGCATATCACCAAAGGTCTTGGTCACTAGTCATTGCTTCTGTGAAGCCCAAAGTTCGAAGATCATGCTTCACTACCTCTTCCCATGTCTTCCTGGATCTACCTCTACCATAGGTTCCCTCCACAGTTAGAGATCAGCACACTCCTTATTCCTTTCTTGGTTGTCAGACTGTTTAAAAAATTCTGGTCCTCAATGATAAAATAATACCTTAGTATCTTAAGAAAAAACTTACTTATGACTATACAGTGGTTACTGCAGTGGAAACAATGTTACAGTGGTGATAGCAAAACAGAATAGAAGAATTAAATGTAAAATATTTACCTAAATAATTGCTGACAAATTTTCTCTTTGGAATCATAAACTGCCAGCTCTCCATAGCTGGCAGCATAGTGGCAGAGGAAAATACACAGGGAGAAAACATACTCTTCATAGCTGTCGTTGTGTTTGTCTAGAAACTTTTGTAAGATCTGTGAAAAAAAGTTTTAAAAAGTTAAACAGATTGTTAATAAAAGAGAAGTAAAATAAAAAAGCAAACAAAAGCTTATATGATAAATATATCTTGAATTACTGCACCTTGATCATTAATGACCAATATAAGTTTCAAAACAAAACATCCTCTTAAAGCATCTTGTATGTAATACACAAATGGGCTCCAGTCTAAGAAAAATTACAATGAAACCAAACTTACTGCACTGGATACCAGTAAACTTTGACTAAGCGTGACAAAACTCCATGCTAAACATTTGCTAGTGGAGACATCAGTAGTCTTTCTCACTGCCCATCTCAAATATCTTCCACCAAAGTATCTGTCATTTATCAAACTATCTCTCTTTTTCAAAAAACCCAAACATTCCTTTACTAACTACATTATAGCCCATACTTTGTTTGTTTTTAAATCCTACAAACTGTCCTCTGCAAACATCAACATTTCTTGCTTACCAAACACCCACTTCTTTACAAGATTTCCAAATATGACCTAATACTTCAAGGTAACAACATTTAAATGTTACAAACACTTGTTTTACATCACAGTTTAGAGCTTACAGTTTCTAAGAATTCTACTCTCTTTCAATCTCGATCTCTTAAAACTATGCACCTCATAGTCACTGCCAGAAGCATCATCTTCATGCTGTCATGGCTAGATGCAAAGAATACTTTGCTTTCACTTCAGTGTTTTAGACCTGAATAGATTTGATAGTATAAGGTTCTAAATACACTCTATACTTTACTGCTAACTACTATTTCCTACGCCACTGCTCTTTCTTTGAATACTGGTGTCCGTCCTAACTACATTTACAAACTGTCCTTTGTAGAAAATCCTCAGATGTTAGTCTATAATTGTTCTTAAAGTCGCATTTCATCATTTACACACAGACACTAAACCCAAATTTTGCCCACCCCTCTTTATTTCTCCCCTACTATATTGCTTTCTCTAAACCTTGCATCAAATATTTTATTCACATTCTTTCATTATAAGAACTGCAACACTGTCATTGTTATCTAACCCAGACAGCCCTGACTGAACGGAGCCAGTGATTAAAGGCGTTACACTACTGAATGTGCCCTTCCTTTTTCAAGATGGAGGGATGTAATTTGGGGAAGATTTGGTGACAATTTTTAGCAAGTCATGCAATTATGTAGAGTCCCTCATTGGCTAAACTATCCATACAGCAGAAACCCAAGCTACTACATGAAATCTTAAAATTTTTTAAATCGTACAAATCTCCCACATAGACCCAACAGAAACCTTACAAACTTTGCAGCAATTTCTCCCAAGACAGAATGGCAAAAAGAAAATACAAATATTTTGTTGGAAAAATGTAGCAGATATTTTGAAAAGAGGCATTTGGTCAAACAGATTTTCACTGCTGATGTCCTTATATCTTATTGTCTTTAACCTGCTTTTTCACTGCAAAATTAATAAGCTTCTTCCAGTATCTGTCAGGAGTCAATGCTACGTTAGATATTATCAATTGCTTTCCTCTTCAACCAATATTTTAGTTTCCATCAGAGATCTTTACCACATAATGAGAAATCTCAAATGTAAATTGTCAAACCTGCATACATCCCCATTTCCCAATAAACTATTTCTAGTCTACTGAGCTATGTAACATGGAACTCAATGGGAAATAGGTTTCATATTATTTATGGAACTCCATGTTAAAGCAAGGTTTTCAGAACTGCAATGCTTCCACAGCATGGAGGATGTCCGAAATATTGAATCTTTCTCAATTGATGTGAGATGAAGGTTACAAATCAGCCTTTAAGAACCAGTGGAACAATAGTGGATCAACAATATATGAAGATGCCAGTCCCATACATAATAATCCTTTCTAATATAGGCACAAGGCCTGAAGTTTTTGGGGAAGGAGATCATCGATTACATTGACCTCAATGTTCAACTGGTAGTTATTTCATCAACCCTGAAAGGATGAAGGGCAAAGACCTTCGTGAAATTATAACTCAGAATGCAAAGACGGATGAAATGCCACAAAACATTCTGTCTGGCATGCTAACAATTCTGTCAGCTTGTCACCTTAGCCCATTACACAGTAATACAGTATACTGAGTTTCTGACTCACCAAGTGGTAATCAATGAGCTTCTGCTCTACTGCATACCAGACACCTATTTTTATACATAAATACACTTGATTCTCACTTCTGATTTCATATCAAACATTTCATCCAATCCTATCTATCTATATCCCCAGCTCAATAAAAGTATCTTTCATAACCACTTCAGTCCAGTGAAACTATCTTTTATAACCACCCAAGTCATAAGGAACTACTAACCTGTCACAATTCAAATTAAACATTAACCATTTTGTGACCAATTTGCTTAAGATCATCTTGGGATCTACAATACAAAAACCAACTATAATAAAGTACTCGAATTCAAATTACAACCTTCCATCATGATTTTATGATGAGTTTATGTTCATGTCAATAAATGGAAAAGTTATTTTGCTAAATCCATTCTGATATTTTCAAAATTAAAACAAAGTTTGAAATATAGTCAAAAAAGGGATAACTAAGTTAGTCATATGCAATCAGCCCCATCCTTTAGTCTTGGATGCCTGAAAAGGCTACAAGGCATCCTTTTTCAGTGTTCCAACAATCATATCCAAGTTCACCTTTTAAGAACACTATCACATTCATTTGAACCATCAGTACACTAAGCTTAATTCCATATCAACTCCAGTTTTACATTTATAGAAATAGAATTCTACCATCACAAGAATATATAAAGCACATCAAACACCATCAGTTATCAACAGTTTATAACATGTATCTCACATGCAGTTATAAAAATGACAACAACTAAAAGAAATGTATGCATAAACATATGACACTCATTTGACCAAAGTAAAGAAAACATTTATAATCAGTACATCAGGTTCATCTTGGACCACACTAACCCTGCCTGAGATCTGATGTTTGTGAACTGTAACAATAAGCAGGTGTAAATATAGACATATTGCACTAATTTTTGGCCCCTGCTTCTTGTCTATTAATTCCCAGGTAGCCTTTTTATGTTTTTAATACTGACACTGCTGAATTGAATGGCACTACTTAGGTGTTGAAAACACAATGATACCAAATGGGCAGCTGAGGATGGGATGTATACATGTGGTGTGTGTTGTTAATTGCGAACCATTTGTATTTTATATTTCTAATGACAAACAAAACCGGTTGCAGTACAGCATCTAAAACATAAGTTGTTCATTGAAATTCTAGTTCTTGTAGGGTTAAACTTATATATATATTATACCATATTGCAGCATTATCCTTCATTGGGATTTTAATTCAGGTAAGGATTATATTTGTGTACTGGTTTCTAGAGGTTTTGTTGCACAAATATAAACTGTAGAGTACATCAGGAAGCAAGTTGTACCACAGGCATAATAAACTTTATACCATAATAAAGGCAGACAATAACCATAGCTTAGCTTTATTTACTGTACAGAAGTATAAAAGGCCAAATATAAAAACAATGTCCCATGGCTTATAATTAATATTTTCTTTTAATTAACCAGATATAGCTAAATTCATAAAAAAAAAAGCAAAAAAAAAAAATTAACATTAAATTACACGATGCTGTGAATCAACTGAAATTCTTCCATACCAAATCAATGTTTTCAATAAATTATAGATTTCAACATGTCAATGGCAATGAATTATGTATTACTAACTTGAGCCTTCTATAAGTATCAGATTATCTGAAACCCCAAATTTTTAGGGATGTTTGACTTTTCTCCAAAATACATGAACGAACTGTAAACTCTCTCTCAAATAGGTTTTAAATTTTACTGTATATCAACATAGCTCTCTTAATAACATCTTGAATTTTTTAATTTAGGGGTACTGAGCCTAATATACAACCTGATCTTCAAGTGCTTTTAGTAGAATTCACTCATGGGGTCTGCTCCTCCTCCCATGATTAATTCATTAAAAAAAAAAAATGGAAAAAAATATTTAGCAATAATTTGAAAGGACGGTCATTAGGTTCATTCAGAACATATTTTCTATTTTAAAATATTTGCTATTTCAATAGACATATGACTTCATAATTCCAATATGAAATGTTACTCTTTCAACATTATACAGATCTCCATCTAACAAAATCTAATAAAGAAGTCCTTTGTCAGATTGTATTTCCTTTAATACCTAGTAACAAACTTTAGCTTCCCCATATCAATAACACAACTAAAACGCAGAAATATGAATAAAATTCACATTTTACACCATGCATCTTTGGTTGATAAGCACTATTTTGACTGGAAAAAAAAAGAGGGGCTATCAGATAGGAGTTTATTTAAGTACCAAATTGAATTTTTACAGGTAATTTTTTTTACTCAAACAGTATCATCATCATCATCATCATTTAGCATCTGCTGTCCATACTGGCATGGATTGGATGGTTTGACTGGGCCTGGTAAGCTGAGGGGCTGCACCAGGCTCCAGTCGGATTTGGCATGATTTCTACAGTTAGATGCTCTTCCTAATACCAACCATTCTGAGAGTGTATGAAAGCCCCTCACACGTATTCTTTATGAAGTAATAGTGCTTAGGGCACTCGAGTCCCATTTATTTCAAACCTGCAACAACTTCTAATTTCCTTTAAAAATATATTTTAATAGACGTTTTCAGAGAGGGGATAAGTCGATTAAATTGACCCTAGTATTTGACTGGTTTTTTTTTTTTTTTTATAGACCAATTGAAAGGCAAAGCTGACTTCAGTGGGATTTAATCTCAGAATATAAAGGCCAAATAGGTACTGTAAAAACATTTTCCTGAAGTTCTTGTGATTCTACCAATCCACCATTCAACATAATAATAATCCTCTTTACTAAAGGCGCAAGGCCTGAATTTTTGTTTTTGTTTTTTGACTCCAGTGTTTCACTGGTACTTAATTTATCGGAAAAATACGGACATCACGATTCTGTGGTTAGGGTTAAGGTTACTGTTGGGGGGGAAAAGTCAAAATTTAAGAATTTGGAGTGAAGGTAGAGGGGGGTTCACAACGCCGATTTTTGGCAATTTTCTAGAACCTCTGTATCCGAAAACGGGGTTTTTGGCTGAAATTTTTTTTTAAATAAACAAATTTGGGAGAAAATGGAGGTGGGGGGTCTTTCTAAAAGGTGAAATCAACTTCGGTGGAAATCGAGCTTCGAATGTAAAAATTAGATGGAGGAAAAAAAGTAAATAAAAAGGAATGGTTTCTAATTTAGGCGCACAAGGCCAGCGACCTCTTGAATAATAAATGTATATTAAACAAAGGAATCCAGAAAAGATGAGCCCTCAAAGTTGATGACGTTGAAATATTTTGTGCTAAAACAAAAACAAAAAAAAGTTTTTTTCCGGAACAGTTCTCTCGCAGATGAATTTCAGATGATAGAATAGCGGTGTTATTTTCATAAAATCTGAAAAAGTCACCACCACAAACTAAAGATAGAGAGAGAGAGAGAGAGAGAGAGAGAGAGAGAGAGAGAGAGAGAGAGAGAGAGAGAGAGAGAGAGAGAGAAGAGAGAGAAAGAGAGAAAGAGAGAGAGAGAGAGAGAGAAAGAGAGAGAGAGAGAGAAAGAGAGAGAGAGGGGGGGAGCAATCCATGATTAAAACGCGCATCCTTTCACTTTATCAAAACGTAGCTAATATTACTATTACTTTGTGTGGTGACGGCGGAAGAATTTTCGTAGACGTCGTGATGCGGCCGGCGTCACAAGGGCGCAAGTATGTATATAATTTTGTGATTATATACAGGGAGTCATTTTTGTATTGTCAATGATGGGAGTGAGTAAAATTTATCAGAACATTTAGAATTTTGTTAAAACAGGAAGGCTCGATCATATAGATTTTGGCTCCGATTTTAAGCAGGTTAAGCAACCGCAGGAAGGTCTAACGTGAAGTAAACAATAACAAAAAATGCACAACAAAGCAAAAAAAAAAAAAAATCAACAACGAATTAAAAAAAAAACCTTAAATTACACCAGAAAAATTTCTAATGACAAACAGAACTGGCCGCAGTACGGCGTCTAAAATAAAAATTCATCCGCGCTCCTCAAACGTTTAAAATTCATACTCATCAACAAAAGCGAAAACTCTTAGACTAGTGGAAAGCGTTAATAATTTTGCAGTAGACTGGGTAAAATGGAAATTTCGCATTCATTTCTTAGTGCAATTACAAGAATAAATGAAAATTATACCACTAGGAATGTGTTCTTCTTAGCCACCACTACCCTCGATCGCTCGATTTCATAGAAACAGAGTCTTAGATTTGTAAAACTTTGTAAACATTACGAGTGTTTATTACTTCCTTCCAGAAAAGGCGTCAAGCAAGAAACTGATGTATAGCTTCCTTAATGACAACCTACCAATAATTAAGGACTCTAAAATAAGGAGAATAATATAATTTGAAGAATTTACGAATCCATTTCACAAAAAATTCAACTTTTATGCTTACAAAGAAAAAATTAATGCTTGCTTGTATGTAAAGCAAACAGCTAGACGTATGTTTTGGTTCTCATTAGACTTCATCAGTATATAACAGTCATCGCATGTTTACTCAAACGAAAGATGGCCTTTTTTAAAATTTATTTACAAGTTATATTTTTTCAACTGATGTACTCAGCAATGATGTAAAGTGAAAACATTCTTAGACAAATGGAAAGAAACCCAGAAAAGTTCTGTCAAATTTGAAATTCTGTTGTAGCAAGCCTCAATAAACTTCTATCGATGTTGATATGACGTCATGTTGGCCGAATATGTGTAATTATTAGTTTTTTCCATTGGTTAAAATTACTGTCCATTATTTGAATTCTAACTTTCGTCAAAGAGAAATCTTTCACGAAATACGGTTCTTAGAATTCAGATATCAGCAGTTATAAAAACCCTGATTTTGGGAAATAAATCAGTGTTTGTTGGTCGTCTACATGATCCCACGACACTCACTTTCATGAGATTGGTTATTACGATGCCAAGTCTTTTGTTTAATTCAACAATGCTATTTTGAATTGTTGTTTTAAACTCTTTGTAGCTTAGTTACAAAAGTATTAAATAATCCAATTTTTATGTCGTAAACCCTCTACGACAGTTTTCTTTTTAAATATCTTTTGACTTTTCTTACAAAAATCTATTGTAAATATTATTAAATGCACGTGAATAAATTAATTTAGTATAGGATTTCTTTATCTTCATTTCAACCTATTAATAAAACATTTCTGTACTCATTGAAACAATTATTATAATGGTGAAAACAAGTGAGCTTGTTCAACACACATGTACGTTCAGCGTCCTGGTGTATAACTCACCACAGCGTTTTCATAGTCTGAGCTAGAATTTATGTATGGTGATTAAATACTTACAATTAAGTTACAAGTGACTGATTTATCACTACAGATTCCTGCTAAAGAAGTATTTATATTTATTATATTTTCTAGTCTATTATATTAACTTATCGAATACGTTATAAACATTAAATTATCTAATTGTTTATAGGTAGTCTCCCACTGTTATAAATTGCCACTCGTCCTTTTTCTCTTATAGTATGTTATACTGTCATTGAATTCACATTATTTTCATTATTTTGCTGGTGTAGTCTGCAACAGGGTACGTGCGCGCACACGGAAATTTACCATACGTCCTGGTGTCTTGTCCGATGAGCAAATTTGTCCCGTTCGACACTGTGCATCGGATACAAACTCACGCAATGTGTAATCTAAAAATGTAATCTAAAAACGCCGTCTAGACTACGCAACCCTCAACTGTTAGTAGCTACGATACCATATTTCTATATTAATAACTCTCCAATCCATGCCAGCATGGAACATAGACATTAAGTGGAATGCCAGTCTCTCATCTGGGAAGGCCTTGAAATCAATGTTACCAACTGGGGACTATGTGTGTCGCAGTGATAATAAAAAGACTCAAAGGAGGTCTGCAACGAAATAATTTTACTCAACACTTTGCAAGTGAATCAGTGGAGGCAAAGATGCGTCTCATTTACTTGACAATTTATGCACCACATTGCAGAAATCACAATGAAAGTATATCTGAAAGGGTAGTCTTACACTGTTGTACCGTTGAATTACAAATAATGCTCATCTGTTATGTTCGGGTTAAAATTTCATCAACATCAAAAATATATGAATTTTCATGGGAGTTATGGCCGGTATGCATAGAATATAATTTCCAAATTTCATAAAGATCCGTTCAGTACTTTTGACGTAGTTTTGGATAAGAAAACAAATGACTAATGTGTGTGTTTGTGTATGTGTGTGATGGGTGTATATATGTATAGATATCTGTATGCATGTATATATGTGTACACATTACATGTACATCTATATATATATATACATCTACACATATGTATACATATACATGTATGCATATAGATCTATATCTATCTATATATATATATATCTTTACATATACGTGTACATATACATCTATATGTATACATATACATCTCTCTCTCTCTCTCTGAAAGTATCTGTCATTACAGTATCGAAATGTGATCGTTTCAGTTAGTGGAATAGTTTCATTTTTAAAGTGAAAGTATTTGACATGAGTGTTTTTGTTTCACTTTTGACACGTAATACTTAAATAGTGGAGGAGATATTATGTTGCCGTGGGCTCGAACTCTGCAAGAAGTTTAAAAAATTTTTTTTATTAAAACACAACTGGAACCCTAAGTAAGGCATCTGTAAAATTTGAATGAAATTGGTTGCGTAGTTCTCGAGTTTTAGGGATACACACACACAGACAGACAGACACACATTCTCATTTTTATATATATAGATAATGGTAAGCCTTCGCACGCGCGTCTACTTACTGTTCTGATTGTCCTGAAATGTGTTCGAGTGTTAGGCTTTTAATACCTTTAGCTATGTAACAAAATTGACAGCATAATCAAAATCTTTAATATAACGAAACAATGTTATGAAGATCTATAAACTTATGCATCAAAACAGAAATGAACACATTTTATAAAACGTAAGATTTCAACGCGTCAGATGATCACCATTACAGGAGAAAAAAAAAGGGGTTGGGACAAATTTTTTTTAGAGATAATCATGAATATTTCATAGAAAACTTGATTAGCTAGTTTACATAATCCCTAATACAATCTCTCATCTCTTTAAGACAGTCATTAGTTGGGGGAAATACACTAATCCCAAGTCTCTTTGAAAACAAAATACGCCCTCGTCAATATTATTCTGCTTGTCACCACATGCGCTCGAATGTTATGCTTTTCAAAATGAAACCTACCTAACCAAAGACATCTTTGTCATTATGAAACAATATTATGAGAATCTATAAAGTTAAGCATCAAGTTAGAAATAAGGATATGTATAAAATGTGAAATTTTAATGTAGACAGTTTATAACTCGTGAGTGTAGTTTACTAACACACATATCTGAGGAAACAATTTACCTTATTAATAATAAAGCTGTAATTCTTGCATATGGTGCTAAGTGACTTTATGTAAACAATAGCTTATGGAATCTAAAGATCCTTGAAGATTAGAAATTGCTGCATGTAAAGAGATGCGAATTCATATTTCATTTAGTGACATTATTCTGTGCCGTTGATTAACCTGACTAAATGGGCTTTTTTTTTTCTCGTTAACCAACTAACTTGACAAATAAAAACCAACAAGGAAAGTGTGCGAAAAAGAAAGAACAGCAAAAGAAATAAAGTTAATTATTCTGTTGTCAACGAAGAAATGCCATTTTCAACTATACGAAAAACAAACAAACAAACAAAAAAAACAGTAATTGCACATAGTGTGGTATGACCATGATTTGAGCTTAAATTAGAATTTCTTACATTAACTCAAAATCCCACACATTTTGTGGGTGGAGGAGGAGGTCCATTTTTACCAATTTTAATACACAAGTGGTAATACAACTACATCACATTACAAAGTCGAAATAACGAGGAATTTGTACGTGGTCCTTCCCTCTATACACACACACTAGAAACAACAGCTAAGTCTCTCTTGAAACACATCCCAGCTGTCTTACAAATAAAAGGGAACGCATTGAATCATTTGTCCACACGCATACTGTTTAAAAAAAGGACATCACCACCAAAACAAAGAACTAGAAGGCCAGGTTTTGAACAACTTTGATCGTAGAGACTCCTCAATTGAAGCTAACCTAAGATGAACCAACAACAAGAATTGGAAACTAGAGTGTGAGATTTTTTTTTTTTTCAGTATTACGTTGAAACTCATCACGAAGCTTCTATTTCATCTACTATTTTGAAGTACATTCTCGTGTAAATATATTTACTGAACACTCAATACAATACATTAACAGGAGAGGGGAATAAAATTGACTTCTGTATACTTTCCTTTTCTCGAGCAGGAACTGAAACAGATTTGTAAAATTAATTCACCAAGGAACTCTCAACTTTTCTCGTACTACAGCTTCAGGTGTCCTTAAAATGAATGCAAAACAGAGCTAAATGCGTGATCTGAAACGTTTGTTGGGAGCGTCCGGGATCGCTCATAGAGTAATAATTATTATTTCTAACATCGGCAGAAGGCCAGAGGAGTAGTTAGTCGATTAAATCACCTCCAAATATTGGATTGGTACTTTATTTTATCGATTGCGGAGGGATAACAGGCAAAATTGACCTCTGTGGAATTTGAACTTGGAACATAAAGAGCCGGAAGAAATACCATGAGATATAAAGATAAAAAAAAGGTACCAGTCAACCAGAAACAGCAAAAATGATAATATTTTCTTTATTAATAATAAGGACTCAAACGAAGATAGAATTCAATCATGGTGGGCGAGGTTTACGCTAATAAAGGATTAACAAAAAAAAACAAATAAATAAGAGAAACCGTTCAATAAAATTCCTCAAAAGGGAGGGAGGAGACTACCTAGCGTTACCCCCTCCCCCCACAACCTGGATTACCTTGATCTCGAGGATAGGTGCCCTCTCCTAGCTGTCGTCCTCCTGCCTATAACCAAATGCTCAGAGCAGGCCGTTCACTCGGGATATGAGTGGAGGAAGCCGCATTTAACTTTCCGCTTTTACTTTTTTTTTTTCTAAATGAAACTTGGAAAAGTTTGGTCCAAGAGAAAATTTTGTCTTCAGTCCTTTTAACTTCGTTTATTCAACAACCTCTTTCGCCATAGCTACCAGACAGAGAAAATTGACCGTCCTTCTCGGCCAAAAAAGAGAAAATTGACCGTCGTTCTCAGCCAAAAAAGAGAAAACTGACCGTCCTTCTCGATCAAAAAAGAGCAAACTGACCGTTCTTCTCTGCCAAAAATGAGAAAACTTACCGTCCTTCTCGGCAATCTTCACGATGGACTCGGCCTAGTTGATAGATCTATCCCACTCGCAACTGCAGCTGATAGACAAAACACCTCAAATTAGTAATGCTTTGACACAATGTGTGCGTGCAGAGCAGTTTCGTCATTTCGCGCGTATCGGACGGGCCCGACTATCGGCACTTCCGTGCCAGAAGAGTTTATTTCGAGCTGGTAATACCATCCGGCAGCACTGCCAGGGCAGAGTTTTCTGGCAGTTATCTATAGTAACAAATGTTACTTATTTCAATTTTAAAAGAGGGGTTAGTCGATCGAATCGGCCTAATTCTTGATTCGTATCAACCCTACAAAAAATAAAGGTTAAAGTTCATCTTAGAGGGATTTAAACTTAGAACGTAAAGAACCGGAAATACCGCAAGGCATTCTTCCAACGCTCTAATGATTTTTTAATCCCCTACTACTGCAATGTCTGGAACTTGGAGGGGGATAGTCGATTACATCGACCCCAGTGCTCAGATGTCTCGAAAGAATGGAAAGTAGAGCTGACATCAGCGGCATTTGAACTTACAATGTAAAGTCGGAATAAAATGCCGCTAAGCATTTTGTCCGGTGAGTTAATGATTCTGCCAGCTCGCCGCCTAATAATATCAATAATTCTTTCTAATTTTGGCACAAGACCAACAATTTTGAGAAAGGGAGAAGCCAAAACTACTACTATTACTACTACTAATATAATAATATTAATCCTTTCTACTATAGGCACAAGGCCTGAAATTTTGGGGGAGGGGATTAGTCGTTTACAGTGTTTCACTGGTACTTAATTTATCAACCCCGAAAGGATGAAAGTCAAAGTCGACATGAGCAGAATTTGAACTCAGAACGTAGCGACGGGCGAAATACCGCTAAGCATTTCGTCCAGTGCGCTAACGATTCTGCCAGCTCACCTTAATAATAATGATAAATAGTTTATTACACAGGACAATGAGAAGCGATGTGGTGTAATCGATTAAATCCACCTAATATATAGTATTTACTTTATCGATTACAAAGGGATGGATGCAGCGGCAAAAGTAGCATATGCAATAAATTGAACAGAGACTAATCAATTAATTACTGTTATGTAGTAGTTAGTCCAGTATTTTGCCGTTTCTACCATTCGATAAACCTAGTTAAACAACTTCTTTATCAAAGTTCTTCATGGAAGGTTATTTATCAAACATAAACGATGTTGAAACAGGTGTTTTAACAAGATTCAATCTGAGACGGGATCTTGACAGTTTTAACATCTCATTGCTAGCCAAGAAACCTAGCTCAGCCTAGTTACTAGTTATTATAAGTAATCTTTTCTACAATAGGTACAAAGACTGAAAGTTTTGGGGGAGGGGGTTAGTCGATATCATCGATCCCGAAAGGATAAAAGCAAAGTCGACCTCAGCGGAATTTGAACTCAAAACTCGGACGAAATGCCCAGCGCTAGACCCATTCAGCTAGCTCTCAATCACCGTTGAGAAGTTACGTACATTTTCATCACTAAGATTAGCGAAAACACTGTAAAATTAAGGGGTGTTTAATTAACTTTTTCGTACCAATGGCATTCGGCACGCTGACACGTCCTAAAATTACAAAAGTCTTTCAAATAGTGTCACTATCACCTAACTTGTTATGGAGCTGATTTCACTTTGTCTTTATTGACAATGAAAATCTTTAATAATTCTTCCCTAATATCTGTATTGAATCAGAAACATTATAACAGGTTGAAAAAAAAATTTCCGCACCAATTACCTGTTTCAACAGTAAGAATGCATACTGTCCCGAAGGCTTATTTAAATATGAAAAACAGAAAGAAAGAAAGGAGTACTAATATTTATTTTGCATTTTGAATTTTCACGAAATTTTTCTTTTTAAATGACTTGGGAGCAGGAAGAACAGTATCTAAAACCCTTTTTAGAGCAAGGAATTTACAGATCGGAGACCTATTTCGAATGTTTACTACAGAATAGACTCCGCTAAATATACTCAAGTACCAGATAGAAACGATACACCGAGTACAAGTTTCAGTCTCAGAACAAGAACGATACTTCTGAGAGGCTTTCACGCCACCCAAGACATTTCTGACAGACATCCATACATTTCTGTGCACCGAATTTCACTCACAAATCTTTGGTCGACCAAAGTGCCACAAAGTAGGAACGAACCCAAAATCATATGGTGGCGCAGCGAACTTCTGAACTATACAACCGCGACATGATATTTCTACAAAAACAATTCCAAAAGATTTTGATATCCAAATGACAATACTCTCCCCCACCACAACCCATCACACTAGTTATACATAATATTACTTTGTTGAGCCAACGTGGGAGCTTCTATGTGTTCGCCCAGGTTGCTCGAAATAGCAACCAAATGTCCCACAAATCACACCCTGTCGTCTTAAAAATAGAAAAGACTGCTACATTGGACAATGTAGTTTATGATACACAAAAAAAAAAACGTGTAACCACAACTGTGAAAATCACAGGCCTTCTCAACCAGGGTTCACCTGATGCTAATTAAAATAATACTGATTTTTTTTTTTTATATCCAAGGTGGTCGAGATATTCTCCATGTGTGCTCACGCGCGCGAAATTCTCTGTTAGATTGAGAGTGAGGAGAGCGGTGCTAATGATGATTGGCTTTACACAAAATTCTCCGCTAAATTTCGAATGCTTTTTTTTTTTTTAAAGAAAAATCACAAGCATTTAAACTTCTAAATGATATCAGAACTAAGCGATTAGCTTCAACACTGTTCGGCTAATTGAATTTATTGCCTGTGAAATTAATGTATAAACGGCCCAGTGTTCCACATACCGAAGAATGTACTCTTACGTAAATCCACAGGTTGAATCAGTGTGGCACGACTGCACGACTGCACTTCTGAATTATAGAGGTATTTGAGGAGAGAAAAGAATCAACTCCAATACCGGACTAGTAATTGATTTGTTTATCGACTTCGAAAGGCTTGAAGGCGAAGTTGGCTTCAGCTGGATCTGAACTCGGAGCACAGACAACCGAGCGAATGACTACCGCAGAACGCTCTGACAATTCTGTTCATTCACTGCCTACAAGTTGATTGTAACGCTATAATGGAAAATGTAGTCCACCCTACGAAAACTAGTCTTAATTCAACAAAGGCAATTCACTCGCTCACTTTAATAAAAAAGATTCTATTTATGTGCACCACCTGCTTAACTACAGCCGCCAAAAGCATTGGGGGGGGGGGGATTTTTTTGTTTTGTTTTTGCATATTCGCAATCTCCGACATGTAAAACCTAAGAATCCGAATAAATTTTTTCAGAAAAATGCATTTTTCAAGGTGAGGTGCGAACCTGCATTAGCCCCATATAAAGATGAAGTGATTAAGTGATTAATGTTACAATGGTAGCCAAACGGGGATATCATGGACAAGCATACAAGAGGTGCTAGATTTTACAACCACGACTGCTTCATAAACCTACCACCACCACCCAGCGGCGAGAAAATGAGGGAATGTCAACACGGTAGCTCGACTTGCTTAAAATAGCAGACAAGTTTCCTTCGAAATTACACCTGATCGCCAATTTCGATAAGTCGACTGAGGAGTGGCAGAAGACCAACATTTCCGGCACCTATTGAGAGAGGGTGGGCTTTAATCCCGTGGTCGCAAATTTTTATGGACTAATTTTTGCCGAAGCAAAATAAATAAATAAATAAATAAACAAACAGTTATTCTTTTATTCGTTTCAGTCATTTGACTGCGGCCATGCTGGAGCACCGCCTTTAGTCGAACAAATCGATCCCAGAACTTATTCTTTGTAAGCCTCCTACTTATTCTATCGGTTTATTTTGCCGAACCGCTAAGTTACGGCGTAAACACACCAACATTGGTTGTCAAGCGAATGAAGGTGGGGAGGGGGGGAACGGAGAGACACACGCGCACATATATATATATATATATATATATATATATATATATATATATATATATACGACGGGCTTCTTTCAGTTTCCGTCTACCAAATCCACTCACAAGGCTTTGGTCGACATGAGGCTATAGTAGAAGACACCTGCCCAAGGTGCCATGCAGTGGGACTGAACCCGGAACCACATAGCCACCGTAAAATAAGTGAGGCGTAGCCGTGTGAGAAGAAGTTTACTTCCCAAAAACGTGGTTTCGAGTTCAGTCCCACTGCGTGGCATCTTGGCCAAGTGCCTTCTACTGGCCTACCACAGCCTTGTGAGTAGAGTTGGTAGACCGAAACTGAAAGAAGCATGTGTGTGTGTGTGTGTGTGTGCGTGCGTATGTGTTCCATCCCCGCTTGACAACCGGTACTGGTTTGCTTACGTCCCAGTAACTTAACGGTACGGAAAAACAGATCGGTAGAATAAGTACCAAGCTAAAAGAAGAAGAAAAAAAGTATTGGAGTCGATCCGTTCGACTAAAACTTCTTCAAGGTATGGCTGCAGTTGAAAGATGAAAGATGAAGATAAATAAAATGGGGGTAAGTTCTGAGCTTTCAGTTAGGGTATTTTAAGAGAGAGCGAAAACAGTTGCGTAGTCATTAAAACATTTTCCTGCACATGCTTTTGCGATCAGAGCAATGGTTAAAGAAAGGCATCCCAGCCAGCCACGACCATCCAATTTTGTTTTCAGTACGTTATTGCACGTCGGACTTACATTAGCTGTGGACGGCAGGATGTAATTTCAGGAAGTGTTGGTTGGTATTTCTAGCAAGCTTAATGGCACATAGAAGTAGATGCTCTCGTGTGTAGGTTGATGACACACTGGAATACTGGACTGAACACTTTGGAACACCTAATCCGGCTCGGTTCGATGCCCAGTTCAAATTTGTCCGTCATCCTTCTCAAGTCGATTACATTTAAATATCCCAAGTTTGGCACAAGACCAACAATTTTTAAAGGAGGGGCGGTCGATTACATCGACCCCGGAGCTTGACTGGTACGTTATTTTATTGCCCTCGATTGGATGAACGGCAAAGTCGACCTCGGCAACATTTGAACAAATGCTAATTATTTTGTCCGACGCGCTCGCTATTCTGCCGCCAATTCGCTGTCTTGTATAAAATATCAATAACATAATGATATATACTCGGTCATCTACAGCCTTAACTTACAGACACAAGATGCTAATTTAATCTCACTCCAGCTACTTCTATTCATTCACACCTACAAATTCGAAAGATTTCCTAAAGACAGATCTAAGTTAGTTGATATTAAACTCAACATACATACATAACTGGAACTTTTAATATGGAGTCGTTAAAACGAATGCTTGCTTTAAAAGTTATTTTATAACGGAACTAGTTCAATGCTCTTAAAACAAAAATAGCAGCTGCTCAAGCACAGACTTTAGTTTTCCAGTGTCACTTGTTAGTCAGGTTCACTCGAGTAAAGGAGTGAAGGGAGAGGGAGAGAGAGAGAGAATAAATGAGGGAGATAAAAAGACAGAGGGGGTGGGTGGACGCGAACGTATGAGTGAGTTGTTAGCTCCAGGTGAAACCCAACACAAGCAGACCTGATTTAAATCTTTTAGCCACGCGCACTAAAACGTTTTTGTGCAAAGAGAGTGTAACTCGGTCGACTTCACCTTAGTTATATAGTTAATATTTATTCACGTCAATAAATAATTCTCTACGTTGTCAAGCAACCTGTTAGAAATAGCAGACAAATCTTCCTCAAGTCATACCCTACAGTCTTCTAAAAAGAACACGGTGTATAATGTGAGTATTATACGATTCCAGAAGATATGGTCACGGGTAGAATGGTCTCCATGTGTCTGTTCAATTAAGTTTGACCTTGGGGAGAACGTCAAAAAAGGCGGAGACATACAGATATCTGGATATTTAGAGCTGTTTGACCGGAGAAGCGACAACAACACTTCTAAAGACCTGAGAATGACAGTTCTGGTGAGATTTGAACACAGAATAACGCGAGAGTCTGAAGAGATTTGACAGGACTTTTATAAACTAACCTAGTCCAGTATTTCTATCACATACTCTCCGTTGCCGTAGAATACATAAAGTACCAAAAATAATACTGGTCCTTTCAGTATTTTCACCCCTCCACCCCAACATGTTCACAGCTCGATTTCACCTCTTATTCCTCTATGGTTGATAGAATCAAATTTATTTGTTCTCCACTAATTCTTTCCATTATCAAAGTTGGAACTCAATATGAAATTACATGGTAGAACTCACAAAACAAGAAGCTCCCGGAAAGATCACGGGCACCTCAACACCGTTTCACTAACAGCTTCACTCACGCTGCAAATAAACGTTGTTTACAGGAAAGGTATGAACGTCACACATTCACATTTCCCTTCTCTTCCTACAATGTAAAGACTCTATGAGCCAACAAGGAAGTCTCTAGATAGTTGCTCAACCTACTTAGAAATAGCAGCTGAATTTGTCCTAAATTCTACTCTATCAGATATGTAATCCTAGATACGTGTGAGAAAGGATAAGATAGTCGGTCGTAGTTGGAACACTTTTGATAACAGACCAGCCCTCATCAAAACTTACATGAGGCCATATATTACTATATATAAAGAAAGTACTTGAGACTGAATTTACAGTGATCACGTATAATTGTGTAGCACTTGTAGGAACCCGTGATAAAAAACATTTTTTGCACTGAATAAAATACATGTTCTTCTTTATCATTAAGTATTAAAAAAATGCAAAATAGATATATAGACTTATAAATAATTTATACATAGCCACGGCTGCGCGGTAAGAAACTTGCTTCCTAACTACATGGTTCCGGGTTCAGTCCCATTGCGCGGGCCGACCAAGCCTTTTGTAGACGGAAACTGAAAGAAACCTGTCATTCACACACATATATATATATATACACACACACACACACGTGTCTGTGCTTGTTCCACCATCATCGCTTAACTGGTGCTGGTGTGTTTACGTCCCCCATAACTTAGCGGTTCGGCAAAAGAAACCGATAGAATAAGCACAAAGAATAAGTCCTGGGGTCGATTTATTCGACTAAAACTCTTTAGCATGGCCGCATGTGAAAGAATGTGAAACATGTGAAAGAATAAAATAGACGAGCTCAGCTGAGGAAATAACATAGAAATCTGGAGAGGTCGTTGCCTCTAAGCATTTCTACGTAATTCAGAGAAATTAAAAAGAAAAGAAAATTCCACAAAATTCAGAGAAATTAAAAAGAAAAGAAAATTCTACAAAATTCAGAGAAATTTAAAAAAAGTACCACAGTAGCTAATTGCTTTTGATATGAAAGTCAGGAGCATAGACGAGCAAGAGACGGATACTCAATGTTATCAATTATATCAGGAAACGTGCGCGTGTATAAAAATAAAATAATAATAATAATTGTAATTCTTAGTAAAAATTTATTCACCGTTAGCTTCCAAACTCCAGCTCACATTAATAGCTCCATGATACAACTTCTCAAATCACTTCTTGCACACAAAATATTTCTCGCCTCATTAATCTTTCTATTACTCTGGCTTTGGAATCATCAGTCTTTTAGATCAGGAGTACAGAAGTCATCCCCTTCATTTAAATTTGAAACAGCTCACTGGCACAGTCTCTCAAACATAATTTTTTCTTTTTTTTTGCCTGCGTCGACAAGAAGTAAACACAAACGCTTCCAAATTTGCTTGCAGTGAGATGTGTGGTTTCATCCATTGGAAGGTTAATTACTACCAATACTGAATTTATCAGCATCGTCACTATTGTACGGTAGGAAGATTTGGCTGCTATTTCTATCGGAACGAATGACCATGTACTTGCTTAGGGGTATCTTTTGTACCACAGACGATGTGTCACTTAATACAGCAACTCACTTTTACGGTTCTTAGTTATTAGACAGTGACCATGTTGAGATAGCCTGCGAAGGTTTTTAGTTAAGTATATCATCGACCCGAGTACCTATTTTAGCCTGGCGCTTATTTTGTTTATTTATTGAACGGTAAAAATCACATTATTTACATTATTTACATCTGACGGATATTTCTCCTCATCTTGTTTGTTGTTAACACAACGTTTCGGCTGATATACCCTCCAGCCTTCGTCAGGTGTCTTTTCTGGAAATTTCGAACCTGGGTTCTCATTCCTAACGATGTTACTATTATTATAATATTATTATTATTACTATTATTAATCAGGTCGCTGCCGTGAATCGAACTCGGAACCTTGGGGTTAGTAGCTCGTGCTCTTAACCACTACGCCATATGCCCGTGGGTAAAAATCACATTTCGATAAAAAAAGAACCCAACTTAATACACCGGTATACACAGATGCGCACGCGTGCGACAGGCTTTTGCACAATTTCCGTGAACAAAATTATGATCAAAAGGAATTTGTCAATTCGAATCTAAAGTAGAAGACATTTACCCAAAACATTGCGCAGTAGGGCCGAGGTAGGAATTACTTGACTGCATAGCGAACTTCCAAATCATGTGGCTATGTCTGCAGTTCCCTCACAGTAGTTTATTAAAGAAAAACGGGAAAGACGATTCCCCATCAATAATCTAAAACACATTAAACTAGAAATACCATTCTGGTTAAGCCTCAATCTTTTACTATTAGGGATAACTTAACAACGAAACTAGTGCTTGTATAAACCCAGTTAATTTTATCTAAGGGGTTGGGACTATCCTACAGTAACAACTTAGGCACCTTAATTAATATGGGGTGGGGAGTAGAGAATATTTTTTTCCAACATGGCTAGATGTTACAACTCTCGTCTCTTGTCTTGTCTCAGGAGGTGAAAGTCGTAACATCCACCCATGCTGCAAGAAAATAAAACACAAAGTATCTCTGGTCTGTAACACCGAGTTCTTTTTGCTGATTACTAAATCAGCTGATCGAAATCGCCGCCTCTCTCCTAATGTACGCGTCTGTCTCTGTCAGAGAGAGGGGGGGGGGGGAGACTGAACAATCCGGATGATACTGTCAAAGCTAAACAGTACAAACTAGTCCAAATACAAAAGAACAAAACCCATTCGTTAAAATAGGACTACACGAAGTGCAACAATAGTCACAACCTTTTTATGCCAGTCCTTGAAATCGAGGGAAAGTGCAGAGAAACAACCAATGCATATAAAGATAAACAAAAAGTGATGTACAAAAAGACTTGAGCTATTTCACTGATGGAGAGATCGTTTGGGACATTTTTACGCAAAATTTGCACAAAATTCGGAAGCAGTATTTAAAAAACCCGAGTTCATCCGTAAAAAAACCCCAAAAAAAAACACTCTAAATAAAAAATGAAAACTCGTAAAACCTGACAGTGTTGAAGTACTAAAAGCAGGGAAGAGGTATGTGAATACAGAAGACACCAAAGAACTGGGTCTGTATGCCGGTAACAAATGCATAGAAAGGGCGACAGACAAAAACTACAGCGATTTTTCTTTTACCAATTTCGTAAGAGTATTCAATAAAAAGAATCCTCATTGACAAATTGCAAAGTAAAATCGAAGATGCGATGCGAAAGAGTCAGTTTTGGTTTTAGATCTAGTAGAGGAAGAGTCAGTATCCTTTTTATAGGGCCTATCCTCGTATGAACGTTGGATGTAATGAATACAAGCCACCGAAATGGGGTTCATCCAAAGGATCTCTGGAGTAACGTTACTCGACAGGGTTTATTGCTCGGAGATCCAGAAATCTCTCCAGGTCGAGTTGCTATTTCTCCGCTGTGAGAGGTCACAGCTATGATACAACGGACATGTGACCAGAATGTCGTAGGAAAGGATAGCAAGACAAATTCTTCAAACCGAACCAACTGGTAGGAGACTAAGAACGAGATGGTTGGGTAATATTCATAGTCTCAGTTGGTCACGCTTGGGAATCCCAAGTACAATGACGGTTATTTCTGATAGGACCCTAAGAAGCAGGTGGTGCCGGAGAACTCTATCCCAAATGATCCTCCTAAGAATTGGGTGGAGAACATGGGTATATGAATTGTGAGCTAGACAACTGGGGTAGAACCAGAGAGACTCGTGGTTTCAGCTATTCGTATATGTATGTGTAAGGCTGTAAGCTCATTTCGCAATAATGACGTCCTAGGTTCGATCCCTCAGCCTTATGTCTGGAAAATTAGGTAGCTGTTATGAATAAGTTGGGCAAAGGTGAGTTAGAGGATCTAAAAAAATAATGTTTATCTCAGTGTAATAAATCATCGGCTAAAATTTCAATATAAATGATAGTAGTACTCCATGTCTCTTATAGCATGTATGTATATACATCAGCGAACTAAATTTAATTCCAGGAAGCACTCAAAGCTCATTACTGAGCAAAGTGAGGTGAGAAGAAGCCGGTTTATTTCTTAATCCGTGAAGCATTACTCAGGATACAATTTAACATTCTTAATCAGTTCATGACCACGAAGGTGAGGTTATAAAAAAAATCTGAAGATAACTAAAAACAAAGATATTAATACTGGTGATTTAGTTTTATGTCAGCCTTGATAAAAGGCGCTCCAGCTGTGACTATTCTATCCTCCCCACCGAACAAAGTATATCTAGAAATATATTATTCAATGTGTCTAGTTAGGGAGATGTGATTCGAGAGTGATTTGACTGCTGTGTCTAGCTGGTCAATCGACCAAATAAGAGTTCTCTCACTGGTTCATATGGAAAAAAATTAAAGTGAATAATCTACAAAAGAAAATCTCAAGATCTCTTTTTCTTTTAGTCTTTACAAAATGCACCACCTCACTCGCATCCGCTTCTGTTTCCCACATGCACACATACAGTATTCACACTCTCACACTCTCACATACACATAATGTCAAAAGTAGTAATCGGCTTTTGCTAACTTTTTGCCCGGTTTAAAATGTCGTAACTCATCTCACAATATGCAACTGAAATTGTGAAATTGTGATATTATGAAAGTGTGATATCGGAACTGTTCGTGGCTGTCATGTTATCACTAACGTTAAATAGACAATTTTAATGAATGAAAACCAAGTACTTTTCAACTGCATGACACTTGTGTTTTAATCTGTTTCTGAATACAGTGGGGGTGAGGGGTAATATTTGAGGAATATTTAGCAGCAGTTTCTTGCAGGTTGAGTGACTATTTAGAAGCTTCCTCCAACTGAATCGAGGTAGTCTTTATTTACTGATCTCTTAATGAGTTCGGAGTTTAAACTGTGCCCTTGGGGTTATCATGTATCTCTGTGGGCTGGGCATTACCATTAGTATGAGGTATGTCCAATAGCATAAATTCATACTATAGTGGCAACTATCTCATTCTGCCGTAGGCGGAAATGGCGGGAAATGATGATGAATACTAAATATAATGTAGCAGAAAGGAGGACTGTCTTGATTAGAAAGCCGGTCCTACGATGCAAGACATTTCACACACGTGTAAATACCTTCAGAGAACTACAGCGGCCAAAATTATTCACAAAGCAGGTTTCTAAAACACTTAAGCGAATGTGTTGCAAAACATTCAAAATAAACAAAATCACAATCAAACAACATTTATAAATATGCTTCAGAAAAATACACAATTTTGCAAGGAAAATGACAATAATACTGACAACAACAATAACAACAGAAAGTACCGTTGCTTCACGGTTCCCAATGTCACAGAGTTCGCACAGAGTAGATTTAAAGATAAACACTTCACACACAAAAATACATTTTGTAAACATAACAAATGCACACAGTAAATCTAAATATTCTTCAATAGGACACTAACGACATTGAAAGCTACGAAACTAAAAGATTTAATCACCACTCGGGACATTCAATAATTCAGGAAACATTGTTTCTACCAGAAAACTGAACACTCAGCGGTGTAATTATACAAAAAAACAAGCAAGACAACCCTAATAGGGGTAGTTTTTTTAACATACGTATGAACTTCCATTCAACAGATATCACAAATGACATTCTTAAAACAGGGAAGGCATTATTCAAGATATGCTCAATTAACTGAAAGTGGAAACATTGACACGTTTATTATTATTATGATCCAAGCAAGCGTGTCGAATAAGGCAGCCCCCGCCCCACTCGAAAACTTTTAAGGTTACGATTTTACAAACACACACAGTTCTTTGCTCTTCTACTCATCATCACTCCGATTTTTTTGAGGGGTGGGGCACACTTAAAACATGGCGATTACATTTCTGGGGAAAACATTTTTTTACCCCTTCCCTCAAAATATCAAAACTGATTGCTTTATGATAATTTTCCACTTTCTATCTGCGATGACAAACCGAAAGAAAGCTGAAACGCAGTCTTTCAAGAAAAAAAAGAAAGAAAGAAACTAGCAACACAAAACTTTTATCATTAACGCGCTTCCGCGCACGTATGTATGTGTACACACAACATCATCGTCGAAACGTGATAACGAAAAAGTCTACGTGATCGCCTGATTAGCTAAATCTTTCTCTATTTAACAACACCTATTACCTTTGATCAAGGATAACTTAAAACTAAAGACCAATAGGCACCCTTATAGGTTACACAATCCGACTACAACCACTTTAAAAAAAAAATGTTTTGAAGCAGCTTAATGAAAGGGCGAGTTATTGTAAACAGGAAAGAACGTTGATCATATTTCAAAATCCATTTAATTTTAAATATACTTTGAGTAAAACCAAATACAGAACAGAGTAAACACAACAGTATATTTTGTTGGCACTCTGTCGCTTACGACGTCGAGGGTTCCAGTTGATCCAATCAACGGAACAGCCGGCTCGTGAAATTAACGTGCAAGTGGCTGAGCACTCCACAGACACGTGTACCCTTAACGTAGTTCTCGGGGATATTCAGCGTGACACAGTGTGACAAGGCTGGCCCTTTGAATTACAGGTACAATAGAAACAGGAAGAAAGAGTGAGAGAAAGCTGTGGTGAAAGAGTACATCAGGGTTCGCCACCATCCCCTGCCGGAGCCTCGTGGAGCTTTAGGTGTTTTCGCTCAATAAACACTCACAACGCCCGGTCTGGGAATCGAAACCGCGATCCTATGACCGCGAGTCCGCTGCCCTAACCACTGGGCCATTGCGCCTCCACTAAACACAACAGTATAATACATTAAAAAAAAAAACGAAAGTACATAGTAGTCCACGATGCACGTTAAAAGTTAACAAAGTTAATTTCATATTCCAATGCAGGAGAATGTATATTTACACACACACAAAAAGTAATATTCATTAGAATATCCACGAAGAAATTCATATGCAATAGGTCATAATTCAAAACGATTTGAGTCTTTTTTTAATTTTTTATTGTGGATATGCGTATAAATGATAATTACGAATACGTCCGTACGAGAAAGTTGTGTGTGAACGTGCTTCTCATAATGTATGTCGATAAGAATACGCGTGCGCAAGAACATTTTCCTCACAATGTCACTATTAATATCTTTTTATGTAGTGTATGTACGAAGGACAGTTCCTTCGGCTACGGCGGCGGTGAGGAGGTTATGTTCAACTACAGTCAGATGCAAACTGATTGTCAACAGGCGTTTTTCTTTTTCTTTTTTTAAACTTTGTGCGCGCGCGAATTTACGCTTGGCTTTGTTTATATCGTCACCTAAGTTACATTTCAAGTGATGCGCCTGCCTTCAAGGTATGTCTGCAAAGTTGCTGGCATGCGAATCGCTGAAAAAACTTGCTGTTTGTCAAGCTGTGTTATTTGGCATTTTCACTGGATTTGATACAGATTCGATTTCCAATCGAACTGTGTTGTCACAAGGAATGTGAGCAGCCGAAACGGTGTTCCTACGAATTTAACTGCCACAAGCCTCATCATTGCAGGAGCCGACTTTATTGCATTGAACACCTCCAGGTTTTCAAATAGTACAGATGTCGAAACAGCTAACATAGTACCATCAAACTCAACTCCTTGTATACCCTAAACAATCCATATCTTCTCACCAAGCCGACTTAACTCTTCTCTAGACGCTACCTTATGTGCCACAGTGTTAGTTATGCTGGGGGCATTGCCTTGAAGAGTTTTGGTCGAACAAATCGACTATTGGTACTTATTTTAAAAAGTCTGGGACTTATACACTTGGTCTCCTTTACTGAACTACTAAGTTACGACGATATAAATACATCAACACCAGTTGTTAAGACGTAGAGGTGTGGAACAAATACACACACGGCTTCTACGCAGTTTCCTCTATCAAATCCACTTAAAAGGCATTGGTCGGCTCGGGGCTACAGAAGACACTTGCTCAACGTGTTAGGCATTAGTCGGCTCGGGGCTACAGAAGGCACTTGCCCAACGTGTTAGGCATTAGTCGGCTCGGGGGTACAGAAGGCACTTGCCCAACGTGTTGTGCAATGGGACCGAACTCAAAACCACGTGGTTGCAAAATGATTTTTTTTTAACCACAAGCCCATGCCTTCTTGGTAAATTCCCTAATTTTCCACAGACCAGCTACTAATTATCATTACACTGCCCTCGTCAATGAAATAAGCAAAAACATTTTTATGCGTTTTAAAAAAAAAAAGTACTATGGAATGAGTCTTGTCAAAAAACGGAATCATGGTTTTTCAGAATTCAACACCACCACAATCCCGAACATATACACTGCATACATACATTCAATAAAATAACTATAGATGCATTTAAAAAAATGGCAACCTCATAAAATATAACCGCAATTACACACCAGAAATAGCCAGCCTCATATAAACTAAATACAACCTCAAACACAATGCACCAAACCTACACTACTGAAATAAAACTCGGCATCAAACAAGACAAGGGGGGAAAAAAAGCAAAAAAAAAAAAAAATTGGCAAACCTCTGTATCCAATACGAAGAAAAAGAAGAAAAAAAACACTTTACAGAATAATTAGCAACAATAATATCCACAGCATACTCCATGTGACAACAGTTTCAAACAATATGCCCATACTACAACAGTAATAAAATCAGCCGAAGATCATCATCATCGTTTAACGTCCACTTTCCCACGTTTGCATGGATCAGGCGGAACTGGTTGAGGTAGATTTTCTAGTCAGATGCCCTTCCTGTCACTAACCCTCACCCAATTCCAAGCAAGGTGATATTTCCCATAGCTTGACATGTTTTTCAAAGAAGACTAGCAACAAACAACCTTGTTTGTATTGACTATGATGCCCATTTACAAACATCAAAATGACGTCTAGACAAGGGTACACAAATACGAGGGGGTACTGGAGAATTTCTGGCTTTGGGTAAAGGAAAATACAGGAGGATTGGTTAATTGTGATTTTATTCAACATATTCTCCTCTCACATTCACACACACGTCGTAGTGGTCCTTCAGTTTTTCCAAGCCCTGTGAAAGAACTCAGAAGGTTGGGCCTCCAACTAGGCATTTTGCAATACCCTTAAAGCCAGGAACTTTTCAGCCATCCCCCCCGTGTATGCATATATATTCTTTGTATTATACACACACACATAACGAATCCACTCAGAAGGCTTTGGTCGATCCAGAGTTATAGTAGAGGACACTGGCCCAAGGTCCTGTACAGTAAGACTGAACCTAAGGTCCCATAGTTGGGCAACAAATTTCTTAACTACACAGACACACCTGGTACACAAAACAATACGCACCATCCACTCAGAACACAATTTTGACCCTTCTTTCTATCATGCACCCAAAAAAGTAATAAGGAAATCTAAAAGCACAAAAGCCCCAGGGCCAGGCAAAATCACAAAAATATACTTAAAACACTGAGGGCCTGAAAGAATCATTTGCACACCTACTTGTATCAATATTGTCAAATTCCCTACATCATTCACCTTTCTCTATAATGTTGTTTGTGTATTATACACACAATACATGATGCTTAACTACACAGCTAAGAAACCTACATCAGACACCTACATTGACACTACATAAAGATAACCTTAATCTATAACAAATTCTTACAAAAGGAATGTGATCCACAATACAGTTATGAAGAGTGAGAAATAAGAAAGAGTAGTTCAATGTTTCTAGATTTCTCATTAAATAAATCAAGGAATCATTTTTATTACATTCAGAAACATTGAAATCTAGCACTAAATAAAAGCTTCAGTTAATACAAATAACCTATATTCAGAATTAGTTACAATACTTACTGTCATCATTATAACCACTTCCTTCCAGAAACCTCAGAAAATATGTGAACTAATAAGAGACCATGACTTGCTAGAAATAACAGCCAAATCGCACTACTATCTTCACAAAAGTATACTAGCTAGAGTAAATAAAAAGCATGATGGTCATGGCAGGAAGGCGCTTGATCCAGGTCTACTTCACTAGCAGTATTTTCTTCAGTTCTGAGTTCGATTTCTAACTAGGTCAACTTTGGATAAAATAAAGAACCAGTCTAGCACTGAGGCAGATATAATTAAATGTTTTACTTTAACACTAAATTTGAGATCTTGTGACTATATAAGAGACCAACATTATCCACAATACTAACTTTTGAATACCATATAAACATAATTCACATTTTTGAGAGTCAGGTTTTCATGGATGAGTCGGGGTGGGGTTGAAGGAGTTCCTGTCAGAATCTAATAAAAACAACAACAACAATATACTCTATTTGTCCAGTCCTGATTTTAGAGGGTTTTATAAATTGTCAACATTATAAAATAAAGCAATAGAGAACACCTATTATTAGTGATAAAATAAAAAGCAAATTCAACCTCAGTAGAATTCAAACATAGAAAATATCCCTTTCGCAATCAGACTACTCGGTCAAATGTAATACTTATTTATTGACATAGTTTTGAATTAAGCACAAATTATCTTGTACTGTCAAAATTTTGATGAGGTGATTGTTTATTTTTAGAATGAGATTGTAGGCCAAGTGTAAGAGGCAGGATCTGGTCAGTTTGAACATAAAACAGGTAGAATGTTTTGGCAGGATATAGTTTAAACATTTTAAACATTAATCCTTTCACGCCTATATTTCTTATAAAGTCTATGACTTTCAATTAATTTTGAAAATCAGTTCATTTTGAACAATCAAGAATTTGGAGGGAGTTTAGTAAGCTTAGTATTAAACTGTTTGGTATTTTTTTTCTTTTGAAAGGGGTGGGTATTGCACATATATTTCTAGGAGGCCATGTATAATTACATGTAGGGAACTGACTGATGACTTTGATTAATCTGGGGTTTGAAGAAACTGAAGGCAAGATGAGGGCATATGTAACATACTACATTATCTAATGTAGTACTTAAAGGTTTCCAACATAATTTTATGATGGAAGGTTTTAATTTAAATATGATCATTTTAAAATAAGAGGGTCATGTCACAGAATCTTGGGCAGTTTTGGGAGGTTAGAGTTAAACACTTTGGGGGAAGGTCAATTATATTGGTACAAATGTTGGATTTAATCTCAACTACAAATATAATTATGTACTTTACGACACAAAGATATTACTATACCAGCTGAAATCAGTTGAGTGGAACCTGATTCAACATTTTACAGGATATTTAAATGTGTGGAATGATGACATGGAGGTATAAAAACAAAAAGTGGATAGTGAGAGAGATGGAGAGATAGATGATGGATGGATTGATAGATAAATGATATAGATAGATGGACGAATGAATAGTGTGAGTGAGAGAGAGAAAGAATCTAATAAAAATTAGATAAAGTGATAAGCAGCTTAAAATTTAATATGACAACATGAAATCATATTTCCCTGATCACTGTAGCTGCCAACAGCTTAAAAATAATTTTCAGATCAAAAAAGCAGCCATATATCACCTGTAAAGGATTTTAACTGAAGCTTCTGATAGCAAGCTCAATCACTATAGCTATCAAAATTTCAATAATTAATGAGATACTTCTACCTATTATTATTGAAGATTAGAGTTAGAAGAATCACAATCAATAGATGTTGAAGGGCCTGCAAAATTAATGGGCAATGTTTGCTCCTTTTGTAAAAATTTGTAGGAATAGAGGATGTGATGGAGAACTTCTTTTAACCCAAGGAATCTTCAATTTTACTACCACCTCAACAATAATACCAACACAATGATGACTACTGCTGCTGCTGACTAGATATCATTGTGAAAAATCAAGTAGCAAAGACTTGGATGTTGCTGCCCCAACTGATAAAATTACACCTCTGAAAACATTTGAGAAATTGAGCAAAAGGATTTGGAGAATAGAAACCAGAAGAATGTGGCATCCTAAAGCAACAACGTTTACCTATTGCTATTGAGGCACTTGAAATTTTATCAAAAGGAGTAAACAAATATGTAGACCAAATTCCTGGCATCCCCAAAATAGATGAATAGCAAAAGAGTATATTTATGGGTTACCTCTCATATATGAAATAAATTCCTCTTCATGTAAATACCATCTCATTCATTCAGTCTTATAAATTTTACAGAGATTTCTTTCATACAACACACAGTCACTAGTTTTATCAATTGCACTACACCTCACCTGTTGTCCTTTAATATCTCTGGTTGAGACTAGAGTGCAGCTTGTGTAAATTAAAGGAAAGGCAAAACATAATGATGATGATAATTCTTTCTAATTTAGGCACAAGGCTACCAAGTTTGAAGGGAATGGGGTTAGTCAATTACAGCAGCCTCGAGAGAGCTAAAATAAACTTCAGCACTGAAGATTATGTGAAATTTTTATTGAGAAAGGTGGAACATCGAACTACCTATACCACTGAGGGATCCTGTACATAGTTGTTTGACCTACTAGAAATAACAGCCAAACCTTCATCAAATTAAACCATACCACTGGATAATATATGTAGTCCTACAAACCTCTGAAAAGCAAGAAAGTCATGGTTAGAACATCTAAAAGCCTGTTCTGTCAGGGTTGACCTGGGGCTCAGCAACAATGACACCAGCAACTACTACAAAGCAACAGTCTCTGTTACTATTTACATTAGTGTTTCTCAACCAGTTTTTGCTTATGGGCCCCTTTGATTCCTATTTTACTCTGCTTGACCCACATACCCATTCAATGTTTTACAAAAAATCGTATTATATTCTTATAATTAAATATCATTAAGAATTGTATTAAAAAAATTGAATATTTTGTGTATTGTAGAAATATAACCAACGTCTTGCGCATAAACTTTAACAACAAAATCTTATATGGACCCCACCAAGGGTCATGTGAACCCCAGTTGAAAACCACTGATTTATGTCATTTCCATCTTTCATGATACATAAATACTGAAGTAGAAAGTAAAAATCTATCAAAAAGCTTGAAATAAACTGTTCTTTAAACCATCGCAGTTAAGGTCATGCTGGTGCATCACTTCTACAACTGTTCTGTCTTCCACTATGAAAATTAACAAAAGACCAACTTTTTAATTTCACTAAATATGTTTAATATTTAACAAATATTTCAACTTTTAAGAGGAAAAAATGCCTACTTAATTTTATGTAATTTTTTTCTTTTTCTTTTCTTTGAACCAATAAAAGAATATTGATGAATTGTTCCGCCTGTTTGAAAACACATCCTATGACATTAAAAGAATACGATAGGTATGAGTGCCTTTAATCACATGACTACTTGAGCAGAAGCCATTGGAGTAAATAACAACTCTACTCCCCACCCCTGATCTGAGAGAAGTCTTAAATTATTTTTCAGTCTTTTGAGATGGACTCATAAAGACATAACTGGCAGGGCTGAAGTATTGTGGGTGGGTGTTTAGAGAGAAACAAAGAGAGAAAGCAGAAACAAATGAGCATCTCAATCCCATTTTCTTTTTAGTATAATTACTAATCTATAATAATTGATTTTATATACTTAACAAGGATTAGAATCTCTAGTCACATATGTTTTGGATGTAGTTCAGTAACTTGTCAAAATTCATTTACCAAATTAGAAATATGAAATGTCTTAACAGCAAAAAACTCAAGGCTTTTAATCAGTGACAAACTTTACAGATGCATATTTGTTATCATTTAGCATCAGGTCAATTCTTGATCGAGTAGGACCTACGATTAAAAGTATTCCAACTATGACTGTCTTGCCTTTAATTCTGACACATCTAGGACTAAATTATTCAACAAATCCTTACCTTTAACCCTTTAGCGTTCAGACTACTTGGGCCAGATATGGCTGATTTAAATACTAAAATGTTAAGACAGTAGAAACAAATGATATGAAGAAGATTTTCTACCAAGAGACTATGTAGAAGTTCTTGCATTGGCTTGAAGTTAATGGTTAATATAGAAAGAAATCAAGAAAAAGATAGGGTTCAATTCACAGCTGGCACTTATTTTTAATTCCTTCCTAATTGTGGATCTATGACTAGAATTTAAAATTACACATGAGAAGGCAGTTTTATCATTGTTGTTCCTTAAAATGGTTTCATAGTTCTGCACTCAAATGCAATAGATGTACACAAATTAAAAAACAAAATGACTGTCACTAATGAAGGATTATAAGACAGCCCAACACTACACAGTACAATTTAGCTGGTTCTACTGCTTTGGTCACTGGAGGGTATTTTTTTTATTTATTTATCTATTTATTTTATTTTACTCAGAAAGATAGCATCCATCAAGCTTTTTCAAGGATTGGTAGGCAAATGGGAGAGAAGTTGTCCTTAGAACAGAGATCTGGCTCAAATGCTTTGCAATAGAGTGGGCTGGCTCAACTAAAGGAATAATTGTGGGTCAGGTGGTGGTGGTGTTAAATATGGACCACAGATTAATCCTTTTGTGTTCACATTCTAACAAAATACACTACTGATGCATTTCAATTCAATTGTTATTTGTAAGGAAATTTTGTACTTGCATAAAATTATGATGGAAGACATAATTTCAATACTTTAAATTGGTATTTTTACATCAGAACTAGAATGTTCTCAGGCAAGTTTGTATCAAAAGGATTAAGCCTAGAACTCAAGAACAATCACTCTGACAGCCTTCCATACAGTTTCTGTTTATCAAATTTCACTTACAAGACTGTGGAAGAAAGCAAAATTGGCAAAGTTGCTATGCAACAAGATTGAACTAAAATCATGTGATTGCAATGAGAGCTTCTTAACCACACAACTATGCCTTAGCCCATATCAAACCTGACTGAACCAGCTGTAAGCGGTTTTTTTTTTTTTTTTGTATTTCTAACAGGCCAAGCAACCAGTTAGAGGAAGTGTTGACTGTAGAGAAGATAAATTCAGTTAAGTATTTGCTCTGATAAATCATATGATTTCATAAACAATATACCCAACTACTTAATCAATTGTTACCATTGCACATAAAACTGTACATTTCATTTAGGTTCGGGACTGCTCTGTTTGAGCAAACTTATGATTGATCAAAGACACATTATCTAAGATGTCCCTTTTGTTGAAAGAACTGGATATTACAAGTATCTGCTGTAGTGAGCAAGAATGATAACTGTGGTGGTATGGACAGCACATAATGAGTATAGAAAGTGATAGATTATGAAAGCATGGTAGATCCGATGAGGTTGATCTCAGAACATTGAGTCTCACAAAGGAGAGAACGAAGAATTGTAACATGAAATGCTATGTAAAAAAACTAACTCATTAACGCATGGGAACAGCATCATCATCATCGTTTAACATCTGCTTTCCATGCTGGCATGGGTTGGATGGTTTGATTGAGGACTAGCAAGCCAGTAGGCTGCACCAGGTTCCAATCTGATCTGGCAGGGTTTCTACAGCTGGATGCCCTTTCTGATCCCATCCACTCTGAGAGTGTAGTGGGTGCTTTTTATGTGCCACTGGCACAGGAGCCAGTCAGGGGCTACTGGCATAGACCATGTTTGGATGGTGCTTTTTACATGCCACCGGCAGGGGAGCCAGTCAGGTGGCATTACCAAGTCAGGCGATGGAGAAAAATGTAAAAATTATGAAGATATTTACAAACATCTATCTAGAAAAGAGAAAAGAAAATAGGCTTCCCCATGTTAACAATTACAAAGCAATACTAGCTTAGATTGGTGCTAGTAAACATCTTATATAGTTCATATTTACAGTCAATATATAGCTTGTCCCTATATATGTATTCATTCATTTTCCATTCTTTTTCCAAGCCAGCATGGGTAAGATGGAGATTTATTGAAACAGGAATTTTGCTCAGATGGCATTATGCAAAAACACGGAATATTTGCATGTACATGTGCACACTAACTCACCCCCACACACCTATATAGATATGTTCAGGCAACATCAATTTGATGGAGGGAGTGAGCTAATATCAAGCACATACACTTGATCACTATAAGTAAATCAGTTGTGCAGATCGTTCAGCAAAAGCTGAACACTCATACATCATCTTCAACATGAGAGTCCATCATCATCATCGTTTAACGTCCACTTCCCATGCTAGCTTGGGTTGGACGATTTGACTGAGTACTGGTGAACCAGATGGCTGCACAAGGCTCCAATCTGATCTGGCAGAGTTTCTACAGCTGGATGCCCTTCCTAACACCAACCACTCCGAGAGTGTAGTGGGTTCTTTTACGTGCCACCGGCACGGAAGCCAGACAGCTGCTCTGGCAAGGATTATGCTTGGACGGTGCTGTTAGTTCTCCACTGGCACAGGTGCCAAGTCATTGAATTTGGTTCAATTACGATTTCGATTTCACTTGCCCCAACAGGTCTTCGCAAGCAGAGTTTAGTGTCCAATGAAGGAAAGGTTGGCATGGGTGCACATCTTCCTTACAGTTTTCGTTTACCACTTTCATTCACAAGGCATTATTAGTTGGCTCAAGGCTATACTAGAAAATACTTGTACAAGGTGGGTTAGAACCTGATGTTACTAATTATAATGTTTGTACACACACCTACACTCATATTACAATTAGTGCCTGTTGCTGATGTTGACATCTGCTGGCGGATATCCTCTAAGATAATCTCTTGTTTACAATATGTAGGTAATGGTAACTTGAGACTTCATTTACAAACATGTCTTTTAAGTGAAGAGATGAAAAAGGAGAAGTAGAATTAAATGGGAATTTAACATGTGGGAAATTAAACCACAAAATGCTACATTCACAATTAAAACTAATGGAGTTGTATGTGCATGTGTCAAATCAATGTATGTATGTGTACATATGTAACAAATGCGTGTGTGTGTGTGTGTGCATATGTGACAGTAAAGTATATGTGTGCATCTATGTGGTTGGTTCAATAAGTACTTGACCTACATTGAAATAGTATCCTGGCATCATTTACAGCATAAATAGCCAATTATAGAAAATTATTAAAAAGCTTTATTTTAAAATTTATATATATAAAACCAATAGCAAATATTGGACACTAAAACAATTGGGAGGGATGTTTAGACAACTTCAATAAACAACTCATTATATACTACATTGTAGAATATTGGCTTCAAATTTTGGCCCAAAGCCAGCAATTTCAGGGGAGGGGTAAGTCGATTATATTGACCCCAGTACTCAACTGGTATTTTATTGTCCTTGAAAGGATGAAAGGCAAAGTTGACTTCAACAGAATTTGAACTCAGAATGTAAAGATGGACGAAATGTAGCTAAGCATTTTACTGAGCTTGCTAACAATTCTGCCAGCTCGCTGCCTTACTACATGGTGAAATACGGAGTTGGATAATTTGAAGGTGAGAGAATGTCTATAAGTGCTGAAGAAAAAATCTGGATAACAAAACATTCAGGAAACTGTTACAGAATATTTGATAAAAACTGAAGTAGAAAAGTGATAAATTGGTGTGTGATTACTTTCAAAGCGGTTCACTATTAGTGTTTGGCAAAGTTCACAATATTATCAGAGAAAAATTATTTTCAATGTCTATTTCAACCTTTTTAATGCTTTTTTTAAACTATATTTCTGAATTACGAAATCTTTATTTTAATTAATTTTGAAAATAATAAAGGAGTTATTAAAATAACTGTCGTTATTAAGCTGGTGTTTGTAATATAAATTAACATGAAATTCTGACTGATGTAAATTAAGATAATTTTAAAGGAGTTTGCTTTATGGAACCAAGGGATGGTTTTAGGTGGGTTAACCAGTAAATTGATGGAATGAAACATTAATTACTGTACCATTACAAACTTAGCACAATCGTGCAGCTATTTTCATTTATTTATAATTTCAGTCAAAAGTCTTAACACAGGACAAAACTCTGTTGTCCCTTTATATTCCAGACACTAAGAGACCATCCTGTGAGTAAAAGTTGTCTGGAAGAAAACCAACAAAGAAGCTCAAAATGCTTGAGGTGTGTAATCTTATTGGATTTTGTTGACAATGCTACCAAGTTGGATGCTGACTACTGCAGTGAACAAGTATCAGAAGAAAAAAAAGCAAAAGTTTTGAAACATAACACTTATGTTGTAATAAGAATATTTCCATACACACTGTTACTGTTTCTATTTCAACAATTCAAGCTGCTAACTTTGCTGTGCTACCACATCTACTGAACAGTTTTGATTTTGCTCCAACTATCTGTGTGTATCTGTATAAGTATATACGTGTGTGTGTGTGCATGTAGGTACAGATGTGGTTAAGAAGTTCATTTCACAACCATGTCATTTTGGGTTCAATCCCACTGTGCACAGCACAATAGGGAGGCAAGTGTCTCTTACTACAGTTCTGGGCCAACCTATACTTTGGGCGTGAAACTGGTAGACAGAAACTGAGTGGCCGCCCATTATATTTATGTTTGTATGTGCATTTTTGTGTTTGTATCTCTGCTTGTCAACTGGTTCTGGTTTGTGTTTATGTCCCTGTAACTCAGCAGTCTGGCAAAAAGAAACCAATAGAATGAGTGCTAGATTTCAAACAAGTACTGAGGTCAATATAATCAACAGAAAGGCTTCTGTTTGAAGACTCAGCATGGTTGCAGTCAAATAAATTAAAGAATGTGCATACATAGGGTGTGTGTATTCAGAAGGGGCAGCATGTATTCTAATTAAGACCATTCAATCAACAACCATTTATAGCAAACGGAATAGAAAAAAATCATGACATGAAAACAAGGAAAGATAACAAGCAAAAAGGATATCTGGTAGTAGAAACACTACCTCAATATGTATTTGTCCAATTCATGCTAGCATGGAAAAAAGGATGTCAAAACTGTGTGTGTGTGTAATGTATACACATACATATATTTAAAGGGTAACAATCTCCTTTGGTCAAGAATGACCATGGGATCGCACCAAGAATGTTCTCTTCTGAGGCACAAGTCAATTTTTACCTACTAGCTTACTTGGATTCATTCTTAAGGCTGGCTTGATTACTGATTGCTCATCTTGTGCTACACCCATCCACACAATTTCAGCCAAGATCAAAATATACGTGAAATCAAAACACACGTGACAATTGTGAAAGCATGTGTTATGATGATATGAAGCACTGATGTTATAGAAGAAGATATAAGGAACAAAAAAGCATAGCGGTAATGGTAATATCAATCATAATAGGGTTATCAACAATCATTTTCGAAACATTAATCTTATCTATAGATTGTATATATTTACACATCATTTCAATTAATTCAAAATTGTGAAGATTATGAACAAGGGTTATAAACATCCACTGAGCTACAAATGGATAAATACATTAATAGCTGTTCACTCAGGTTCCTAAGTCCAGATGGTCAGCATTTATGAAGGGTGTGATGAACTTGTTGGTCAGAGCTGGGTCACCCCACCCTGAGGGAATGCCACTGCACGTACAAATAAGTACTAAGCCCAAATGTATATATTTTGGAATAAGACACCTGATGATGATCAATAATCAAACACGTTCCAATATAGTATAAATGTAAATATCCACTCTAAAAATGTTGTCAATAGCCCAGAAAATGCCACTCTGAAAGAATTAACAATCTATCTCAAAACATTCAACATTTATTCAGTGGTTCTCAAAGTGGGCAGTACTGCTCCTGGGGGGGGGGGGGAAGGCATTGAAGAAAAGTGGGATGATAATGGGGTGATAAATGTAAAAAAAAAAAATTAATAGGTTAATTAGGTTTAAGATTATTTGTGAAATACAGTTGCTTTGAATTTGTTGGAGAAAGTGGTCTATATTTGTAGTGGGGAGGGGCCACTAAGAATGTGGCTTGGGTGCCAAGGCAGCCTGAAAAAGTTTGGGAACTACTTATTTATATAAAGGAAATAGAAGCTGAAGTTCTATGAGATTCTCACACTTATTTGCTTTTGCATTGTTAACCCTAACCCTAACCCTAACCCTGGCAGGCCAGGCCCAATAGACTTATAACAAAAGGTATTTCAATCATCACTATCCCATCCTTTGTTTGCACATTTCATATTTTAGACTACCATTATCCAGTCTACCCATTTTTAAGATGGCACAGTATAACTTTAGGGAGATTAGGCTGCTGTCTCTGGCAGATTAAGTGATGACACAGAGGTTCCTTCACTGGGTCATCATATTCTGTTTTATGTCTGCAATGATGTTTCTTAGTAAACAACTATTTTACAAAATATTTATCAAAAGTATCTCAAATTATTAAGTGTATTAGAAATCAATATCCCAGTTTCTAAGAATGTGAAGTAACAATATATTTGATGGAGAGTTTATCTCCATTATTGTCTCTCAATACATTAAAACTATGGCTTCTTATATAAACACAGGACCCAAGATTTAAAGATTTATTGGAAATGAATAAGTGTAACCTTTTTCAATAACATTAGCAACAAAAAGAAAGCAAAACAGTTGAATCAACAAAAGAGCCTTAATATAGTCACTCAATCTCTTAAAAATTGTGAGCAAATCTCTCTCAAATCACAACTTTCTGCCTCAAAACAATTTAAAAAACCCAAAATATCTTGAATAATATAGTCTTAAATGTATTATACTTGAAAATAATATGAAATGGTCATAACAAGAATGTCTTTGATTGTAAGTCTGTTCAGTCAGGGTCAATATGGGACTACACAACAACTATGGTAAAAAACAAAAAAAAAACTAATCATCATAAGTGCAATTTAAAAAGCATAAAGTTGAATGTTATGTTTCAACATTATTTGGAATGCACATACATTTTTTTTAATGGCTTTATCAGAGGAGGAAATAGAAAGCAAGAAGCTATCTTCAGATTGAAGACAACCTAGATGTTAACCTCAGAATGGGCCCCACTAAAGGTATGGTGTTAATCTGTGCAACAGATTATGTATATCACCCAGTAAGAAGAGCAGTTCTCTGATAGGATCCTACACAGTTTCCATCTACTCCATTTCATTCACAAGGTTTTGGCTGACCCAAGTTCATGGCAGAAAACATAGTTGTAAAGCTAACAGCCAATGTTTACATTACCTCAGAATATTGTCCACTTCCTTCAGTAATTCATAAATATACCAGCTCAACTGACAGGTAAAATTTACACCAAGTAACAATTTTTACCAACTAGCTTTTTACCAACTAGTTAAATCAGTCTCCTTCAACCCTTTGCCTGTCTAAAACATTTCCTAAGCATCCATGTCTTTTTTTTCAGACTTTTAATTAGCCTTTGTATCATGTTTTGAGTAACATAAAACTTTCCTAACTCCCAAGTTACCCTGGTGGTTGAAAATAATTACAAATGTGTATCATACATGATGCAAAGACACCAGGGAAATATGCCCTACAACAGGGAAAGGACTAACAAATTTCTTTGTTATCTCAATTATTGAAAGAGAAACTTATAAATACATACACCAAAAGATGTGACCCATTTGCCAGGGCCGCTGACTGGCACCTAAAAAGCACCATTCGAGCATGATTATTGCCAGCATCGCCTGACTGGCTCCTGTCCTAGTGGCATGTAAAAAACACCATTTGAGCGTGATTGTTGCCAGTGCTGCTGGACTGGATCCTGTGCATGTGGCACGTAAAAGCACCCACTACACTCTTGGGATGGTTGGCGTCAGGAAGGGCAACCAGCTGTAGAAACTTTGCAAGATCAGATTGGAGCCTGGTGCAGCCTTCTGGCTTGCCAGCCCTCAGTCAGACCGTCCAACCCATGCCAGCATGGAAAGCAGACGATGATGATGAAGCTAAACAGAAGTTTTTTTTGTTTTTTTACAAATTTACATGCATGTTCATCTAAATGAATTCTAGTGATATGAATGATTAAAAGCCAAATTAGTTTAACACCCCCTGCACTATACTATAGCTTAGTAGACTAGAAACAGTAGTCAAATCTCCCTTAAATCACACCTTATCTTAAAAAGGAATACATTGGATAAAGTATGCAGTTCCTGATGTACAAAGACAGAGTAGCCATGATTGATCATAATTCCGCTTGATCAGGGCTTACCCAAGGATAAGCAAGAACAATATTTTAACTGGAATAGAGTATGAATTCACTGATTGGTGGGCCAGTAATTTGTAACTTTTAGCAACCCACTTAAATAAATCTCATTAAAAGCTGGGGTTTCATTAGGAACGTGTGCGTGTGTGTGTATGAATGATAGAAGGAAAGATAAATTTTAGTGAAAAAGATTCAGAGAGTTCATTCTAAGTGAGCAAACTTTTATTTAGCAACATGTAAAAACATTAAAAGTATAAAAGATCAAATTATTGAGGACCCCAACCCCACCTGCCCATCTGAAACACCTCACCAAAGAAACAGTGTAAAAGAAGAAAAAGGAAGGTGGGAATTAAACAGCAGAAGATGGTGGGGAAGTAGCAGGTTGTATACTGCAGGCCAAATGACATGTTCAGCTGTGCCTTGCAGACATGATTGCAAAAGGGTTGCTGCAGAGAATGGCCAGTGACCCTTGCTGCAACAGCCACCCTACCTCATGGGGCTCTTTTCTCAGACAGGCCACTATTATCCCAATTTTGCAAAGGAAATCTGTAGTGCAGTGTCTGAGAACACCTGATGTCGCAACAGTAACTGGCACAAACTGATAGCAATCAGTTGGGCTCCCGTATTTGTTTCTCTTCCTCTCTTCTGTTATGGGCAGCGATTGATTTCAGAATGTTGGATTGCTGCAAATAAGTAGTACACTATGCAGTTATGACATTCAATCTGTATCTGTTGCAAAGATTGGTTTGTCAGATATATAGAAAATATAATATTAAATAGAAATGACATCCTGCATGTAAAGTAGTCAGATAGGTTAGTAGCATAAGAAAGAGTATTCAAAAGGTCAACAACATCCATGGTAGCTGGCTGACTCACTATTATTAACACACTCTTGAGCATTCAGTGGTTTGATCAACTTGTTAAATTAACATGTGACTTGAATATTCCACATACAGACATACATGTTCCCTTAACATAACTCTTAGGTAAAGTCAATATGACATGGCTGGACTTTTGAATTCAAGATAACAATCAATCTAAAAGGTTGCCACACTGTTTACATCAACCCAATTTCACTCTCAAGGAGTGGGCTGACCAAAACGCCACACAGTGAAATTGAACCTGGATCCTTATGATTGAAAACTAAACTTTCTCTAACCACTCAGCCATAATTACATATTAATACGATAGACACCATTTGACTGCTATACTCCTATGTGACTACAGATGCTGTTTTGAGGAGGATCAATTCTATCAAGTTGGAATTTTCTATGACTCGTGACTAACTGAAACTTTGATTTTAAGACAATAATTGCAAACCTACAAAGACATAGCCTGGAATAACAGTGACCATATGAAGCATATCATTAGGTGAACTTTTCCAGAATTGGTATCACTTCTATTAAAAAGCAATGTTAATTGCAGACAATGCTGGAGCAGGCATGTCTGTATGGTTAAGAAGTTCATTTTGCAACCACCTGGTTCTGGTTTTGATGCCTTTGCATGGCAAACTTAGGTAACTGTCTTCTATGATAGCATTAGTTTGATTGAAACCTGGAAAACAGAATTTGGTAAACAGGAAGTGTGGTTAAGAAGTTTGCTTCACAACCATGTGATTTTGGGTTCAATCCTTTTGTGCAGCATCTTGAGCAAGTACTATAGCCTTGGGAAATAGTGTAGTTGTTGTATGTGTATGTTAGTGTTTATCTACCACTGCTTGATAGCCAGTGTAGGTTTGTTTACATCTCAATAACTTAGTATCTAGCAAAAAGAGGCAGAAGTCCAGAGTTAAAAATAAAACCTGGGGTCAATTCAAGTGATGAAAAGAAAATACTCCTGAAGGCAGTGCCCCAGTATGCTTGAAGTCCAATGACAAACAAATAAAAGAATAATAATAATAATGGCTTCAAATTTTGCCACAAGGACAGCAATTTGGAGGGAGGGGATGCGTTGATTACATCGACCCCAGTGTTCAACTGGTAATTAATTTATCGACCCCCAAAAGGATGAAAGGCAAAGTCAACCTTGGTGGGATTTCAACTCAGAACATAAAGATGGACGAATGCCGCTAAGTATTTTGCCCCGCATGCTAACGACTCTGTGCGTGTGTATATAAATACACACACATATGTATATCTTCCATGGAACATTAGTAAAAGATGTAAACAAAAAACTTGAAAAACTTTTGTTTTCAAATAAAAATAACCACTTTGGTATTTGTGCCACCCAAGTTGCACAGACAACAACTTGTTATGCTTGATAACAATGACGTGTAAATTTAGTCAGGAATATTAAAGACCAAATGTGATAGGGGTATATGAATGTGAAAAGCTGATGCACGACTGAAGTGTGTTATAAAGCAAACAAGTCAGAAATGCAGTGACCCCATAACTGATTAAGTGGAAACCTCTGAACAACAATGTTAGTTTACCAAATATGTGATATAAAATAGATAAATATAAGTAAACATGAAGGAATGAATGGAGAAGTAGACTCTGCAAGCCACAAAGCACTAACAAGGAAGCTTAATCTACTAGAAACAGAAGTCAAATTTTCCTCAAATCTCATACTATCATCTTAAAGAAAGGAATGGACATATTGAGCAATACAGCCTTAGATACACTAAAAAAAAAAAAAAAAAACGAACTTCAGATGATCATGGCTGGAATGCCTCTGATTATAGATCTGCTCAAAGACTAACTTTACCAGTCAATCTGTTAATCCTGAAAGATAAATGAACTGAGGCCTATCTATCAAATGTTTGCTGTGGATTTTGAAGAGCAAGCTGCCAACACCATGATAACTACACAGATTTATAAGATTAGCAACACCACTCAGATATCAAATTCCCATATCAAGCTAATTAACCACAGTGACAGTAACTTTTTTTATATTTTTTTCAGATATCAGCATAGTCAGTTATTTGAAGAAATAGCAACAGACAGTAAAATATTGGATTTGAGGAAGAGATAATAATTAATAATGTTTCTAAACTAGGCACAAGGAGCATAGTCAATTCAATCAACTACAGTACTTGGTTGATCCTTTACTTTATTATCCCTAAAGAAATGTAAGGCTTCAGTTGATAAATACTGCAAGGTATTTTGTCTGATGCCTCAGTGATTAATAATAATTGTCTCTAATTTAGGCACAAGGCCAACAATTTTGAGGGTAGGGGGTTAGTCAATAACATCAACTTCCATACTTGGGAAGTTTCCTGGAGATTTCGTGAAGAGATTTAATTTAAAGGATGTGGTATGGTCACTTGCTTCTGCCTAGAATAAAGTCAAGAAAAATACAATACAAAGCGGCCGGCACTTATTGTGACTAAGCATAATGTGTCATGACCATAATTGGTGATGAACTTGGCTTCACTAAGTTTAGAATTCTAATGAAAAGAAATTGATCTCTAATTTGGATGAGTGTTCCAGAAGTGTGACTAATGTGCCTTGCAATAAATAACCAGAGATTACAGAAGAAAATGTTGAGGAAAGGATGAACATTGATAATGATGAACTTGTTTATCAACTACCTGAAGAAGAAATTGTGGAAATGGCTCGGCAAGATGAAGGAAGATAAGATGATGCTCAGGAAGAAAGTGGAAGAATTTCTACAGATAAATGAATCCAGAGGATGAGTGATTTGATTGCAGGACTGGAGCAAAGAGATTTTATAATACAATAAGAAACTATGTTTATTTTATTCAAAGAAAAATAATCAAGGAAGAACCAAAGTACCAGAAGTTACATTACAGCAGCAGTTGATGAAGATATTGATAACACTGCCAAGACTCATTCCAATGTAGAATATCCACTTCCTTGCACTACTGCCCCTGATATACACATACCTGCCGACTCTGATGACTTCTGTAATCTAAGCTACATGTACAACAGGTATTATTTTGGGTTTGTGGGGTTGTTAGTGGATTAACAAGTTTTAACAGTTTTACTCTTTAGCTCGATACAAAATATATTTTATTTATTCTATTCAAAATAGTGAACCACAGTAGTCAGTTTGTTTTCCTGTACAACTTTAAGAAGGAACACCTTTAGTATATGATATTGAGATGGCTGGGATCTTGGGCAAGAAATAATTAAGATTTCAAATCAATATTGCCAGTTTGCAAACTGCTAATCAATTTGTGATCCTTGCCACATAAGGCAATGTATTGTAACATCCCTAGAGTACTCATTAAAATCTAAGTGATCTGGACCACTGAGATTGCAATGCTTCTGCAGAGGACAGAAGATAGTTGCTGATAATGAAATACCAGTTATTGAGCATCCAGCCAAAAAGTGATTACCCTCAAGAATTTGGTCACCTACAAGACAGTAAATTTAAAACATTTAATTAACTTCTTAACATAAAAATATTATTAAACTGAATACTTACACCTGTACTGGAGGAAGGGAGGGTGTGTGTGTGTATATAAATCCTAACATATCTACAGTGTTATATTAAAAGTACCTATTTTATTGATTCTAAATCCACCACCACCCCACCACCATAGGATGTGCATTACAAAACAATTATGGCAATAGAGATTAGACTTAAAGCTGTAGATCTCTACTGTTTGTGCCAATTCTGTCACTGTTTAATTACATCATTTTCTGATTTAGAATTAATAAAAGTATTTTTTAAAAATCTTTATGATTCTGTATAATGCAAGTTCTTGCTGCTTTAATGAGCAATAAATTTCTAAAAAAGCAACCATTTGAACAAAGATTCACCAGCAATGGAGTTGTCATATAGATAATTCATATAACAAAGGAAGTTAGTAGTGTTTACATGAGTAGGCACACACACATACACACACTGAACATGTAACAAGAAAGGGTAAAAGTAAAGTGTAATGAACTGATTTTAACAAATGGAACTGTTAAATTCACTTGGTAAATTTTAGAACCATTCAAAATAATTCACTTCTACACAGCATACACTGACAGTTTCAAACTTTGAAGAGTTCTGACAAAGAAGCTCCATCTTTCTTAGCAGTTGAGATATTGATGGTTTCTGTATTTGAAATCTTGATCTATAAAATGTGTAGTTTGCTAAATTCATACAATAACTGATTTAAAGATCTGATAAATACAAAAGAGTCTTATATATGTAATATAATGAGTTGAAAAACATCAATAAACTGAGATTGTCCACACAATCAACAGAAAAAGAAAAAAAACCTCTAGGAGTTTTTAAAATCTAAGAACCAACTAGAAAAAGAAATAACTCTATTAAGATCAGTTGATTAAAGTTAAGGGATAATACAGACTTGCTTTAAAGACTGGTGGATCAACTGGTGAAAGCAACAGATATCTCTTTTTTTAAGTCTATGCAAAACATATTCTGCTTGGTTGACAAGAATGAAGATGATGTATGATATTATTCTTAATTTGTTTTTTATGGATTGGTCAGGAGAAAGGAGTTGTGCCATTGACATTTGTAGGTCCTCTGAAGCCTGTGGTTGATGTTCACTTTGAACAGTTGCAGGAAGGACGAGGTGTAGTGGTTAATACAAGAGACCAAGATACAATATAGGTGACAAGTGAGGTGAGACTGGAGTAAATGGATGGAGAGGGCATAAGATCAGCAAGCTCTAAGAAGCAGAAACCATTGTAGTAGTGGTAGAAAGAGCAGAATGAAGAGACTGAACACCTGTGGGCCTGAGGTTGGAATGTGCTGGAAAGTGACTGCATGCAATCAGCTGGATAGCATTTTCTGAGTGTTATATAGGATGTATGTATTTGTAGTAGCAGCACCATTTTAAATGTGAGAGTAGTATTTATTGTATTGTGGGTCTCACATGAACTCTGTCAAGGTTTAGTAATAGTGAGGAGCTAAAGTATTTTCTGGCTGCCTTCTTGAGGGCCAGAAAATACCTTGTGATGTTTTTGCTATATTGAGGATGTGAATTAGAAGGGATCCTCAATCATGTAGAGGTTTGGCATTTGTAGCAATTTTGAAAGATTCTAGCTACATGTTCTTCATGATTTAAAATGTTACTAGATTGGTTATGGCAAAACATATATACAGCTGGTGTTTAGGTGAAACATGATGGACTTTGGAAAAGAATTTCCTTGCTCTATCATGTTATAGAAAGATTATCTCTCAGCACTTACCTAAAAACAAAATACATTCAAACATATAACACTCCAATAACTGGATTATTAAAGAAATTAAAATTTTGACATGCCAGGCCAAAATTTAGACTGATAAATACAATACCAGTTACTTAAAAATAGTTATTTTTGAGATCAATTAAAAAATAACCTAGATCGATGTTATTGAATCTTGGTCACAGGAAACTGAGTAAATGAAGGAAGCAGATACTCTAGAATCATATTTGCAGAGTGTCAGTGAATGAAAACTAAATCATGTTAACTCATTTTAACAGACTAATTTAAAAGTCATTATTATAACAATTACTAGTATTGCTGATAGGGATTAAATGTGCAAAGATGTATATTTTAGGGAGCTGGGCATAATAAATTGGGAAAATACTGCTATAGATAATAATATAAATACAAAATATTTTACCAAATTTTCACCTCCTTCAATGCCCCCTCCTCTATAGCAAGACGCCTGTTTCTGCCTCTCTGTCACACTATAACCTTTCATCATCTGACATAAGATCCCCTCTCCCCTCTCAAAATTCCTTGTCTTGCAAGTTACTTGGTGACCCTGCCGGTTCTGGTGCCATGTAAAAAGCATCCAGTCCACACTGTAAAGTGGTTGGCATTTAGAAGGACATCCAGCTGTAAAAACCTTGCTAAAACAGACACAATACCCGGGGTAGTCTTCTACCTGGCCCACTCCTGTCAAACCGTCCAACACATGCCTGCATAGAAGGCAGACGTTAAACGATAATGTTACATATAGATATAGATATATCTTATGAGCAGTAATCATGGATGATATACTTAATCTGTCATCCAATTTAACACCTTCCTTTAGCTGTTATGTATTTGTGGTATCTCTTCTGTTGCAAGAATTCCTCCCTTTCCTCACACCAGTTTTGGAAACCCGTCGTTACCCCCAAAAAGTTAATGGGTGTTGTCTTTCCTTTTCCGACTAAATCATAAAAAAACAGGTTGGTCGATAACATATGGAGATATAGGTGCATATAAATTGGTACTAGCTCTAAGTAACTAACTCTAACAGCCACATAATGTTTTTTTTATTATTGAAGGCAACACAAAATACACAAAGCTCATTAAAAACACCTCACAATAGAATCACACTATAAAAGCAAACAGCTACGTCGTTGCTAGACCGGCTAAAAACAGCAGAGAACTCTCTAGCAAATAATACTCCCGTACTATGATCTTTAAAAAAAAAAAAAAAAAGGATACATTGGATAGTGTAGTCTTACAGAAAAAGACTGGTTGGAACGCTTTTTATTACAGGAATGTCTGATTCGGACCAATCTGAGGTTAGAAAACAACCACGCTAGACATGTAGATAAAACGACAGCACACACAGACACACACAAACATAGATATTGAAATTTTGCAATACACAAAATAATTCCAAGACAGTTAACATTCAGACCTGATAGCAACGTAAAAACAGTTACTGCTGTCAAAAATTGAAAACAAAACACAATCCAAAATTTTACAAAATAAAACTGCTGCCAGCCAAAATATAAAGGGCATTTAAAATGAAACTTATAGAAAGTTGTTTTCCTGATACAGAATATAACAGACAGACTCAAAAGAAGTAACAATATATTCATCCCTCCAATAATCTAACGCGCCTAAACAAAACGTGACTTAAAAATTAGAGCAGAAGGCTGGCTGAAGGAGTTAGGTAGACATGTTGGCAAAGTGGCTGCTGATGTAGTTGGTAACAGCAGCTAGGGTTTATAGTTGCTGTACATGAACCACCACCATTAATTAATAACCAGACACACGAGGCAACCAAGAAGCCTCTATGTGGTCATTTGACATACTAGAGATAGCAGTCAAATTTCCTTTAAATTACGTCTTACCGTCTTAGAAAAAGGACACGTTGGGTAATATAGTCTCGGGTTCGGATCTTGTTAAATTTCTTTGAACCACTTGAAGTATTTCAAATTTTCACCACATTTTATTCTGGCAAATTTTCCACACTGATTAAACTCTTTATAATTAATTTCTAGAAAAAAAAAAATGAATGCGATCTGTCACTGATAATAAAATAGTGAAAATTTGAAATGCTTCAACCGTTTGGAAGGCAGTTAACATCATCTCTGGCTGGGTCTCTGCAATTAGGAAAAAGAAGTGATAGGCACGGCCGAAATACTTTTAATCAGAGGCCTGCATTGAAACTGAATTACAAGAACCGGTCTATCACTACAACCAATGAAGGAGAATCTAGGAGCGCATGACTTGCTAGAAACAGCAGTCAGAATCTAAGCTCATAACCGTTTTTGAATAAAGAGGATAACGCAGTCAGAGATAAACTATATTCAAAATGACGGAATAATCCTGACAAGAATGCTTCTGATCATAGATCTGCTCGAACAAGGCTGAAATTAGGCTAAATAACAATTACCACTAGAAATACTACTATTATAAATAAGACAGTCACAACAGCTCTAAGCGGACAGACCGCCTTTTTATGTACATTGTCCAATGTATCCTTTTATTAAGACAGTGGAAGAAGGGAGGGGGGATTTCGTGTAGGAAAAATGTGCTGCCATTTCTAGCAGGCTGAGTGACTACATCAAGGTTATGAACTGGTGGTACATGTGGAGCTTAAAATTTATTTCAAATGGAAACAGGAGTTAGCAATGACTATCTATCTATCCACACAAGCGCTGGCTGCGAGACCTTGTCCGTTGGGCGGTAACCGTATGAAGTATATATATATATATATATATATATATATATATATATATATATATATATATATATATAAAACTTATGTAACCACTTCCCTACACTTACTTGGAAAAGGATGCGTGGCGTACGATCATATAATAATATATATAAATATATGCATATATCTATACATATATGTACACACCTACATATATATGTATATATACATGCATATATGGGTACAGGGCATAAAAAAACGTTGAACACAATGAAAAACAAAAACATTGAAAATATATATATATATATATATATATATATATGTATGTATGTATAAATATAACTATATATTGTAGATATTATATATATAGTAAATAAAAATATATATATTGTAAAATATATAAATAATTGTATATTGTAAATAAATATAATTATACATAATAAATATATATAATCATATATATATATATATATATAGTATAATTGTATATTGTAAATATATATACATACACACACACACTCTAATATTAGACTATTATTTTCTATAGTCAATATTCGGTGAAAGCTTATAATCATATTTACAAAATTTTCACTTGTCACCTTTTCTCAACTTACGTACATATATATGTGCGTGTGTGTGAAAGGCTATATGAGTAACTAAAGCACACACGCTAAGAGATTTCAATGTAAATCTTTATCAAAAGGAAAAAAAAGGTTCTCATATTGTTTCGCTGAAGACTTGATCAGGTTCTCAGTCTGTCTGTTTGTCTTGCTTTCTCTCTCTCTCTTTCTCTCTGTTTGGTGAATGACGGCCATTGATGGGAGAGAGAGAGAGAGACGATCAGACAGACTTGTGGAGACAGGGAGAAACATATATATACACATAGAGAAAGAGAAACATTTCTTTTTGTCAAATACTGAAATAGTGTCCTGCAATTCATTTTACACTATACGCAGTAACAAAGATATGAAATGTATAAAATACACACACTGTATGTGTGTGTGTGTGTACGCGCGCAAAAAATATTCCAAGAGTGTGTGAAGGAGAGAGCGAGAGAGGGAGGATAAAGTGTAGTAGCAGTAGCGAAGTTTATATAGTAGTTGAAAGATAGCACCGACCGATATACATCACACACTAACGATATATAAAAGCAATTAAGTGTGCATATCTACTACATATCAATTAGGCACAGACACATTACATACACACACGTTCAAGTACATATATGAACATTATATATATATACAGAGAGAGAGAGAGAGCAGCTAGTTGGAAAGAAATATGATTGACTTCACTGCTGATTCTAGCAGTAGTTTCTCAATAATAAACCGTCTTTGACCTGGATTTTATTATTTTTTTTTTAGCCAAAAACAATTCTAGAGCTAGCAACTTAAAAAGAAAACAAGCCAACGAGAGTTTGTAGAAATAGCAGCCATATCAGAAAAATGAGATACGACGCTAATGGTTAATGGACTCTTAGGTAACCCTAAATGAAACGCGTTTAGATCATAGATAGATCTTGCTCAATCAGGTCTGACCTGCTGTTCAATAAGAAAATATATGGAACTCTACTTCAGCAAATTGAATAACACACACACACACACACGTACGTTTGTATGTGTATATACATATATGCATACAAATACATATTTATACACACGAATGTATATACACATACTTTAATGTGTTAACACATATAATATATATATATATATATATATATATATATATATATATATATATATATATATATATATAGAGAGAGAGAGAGAGAGAGAGAGAGAGAGAGAGAGAGAGAGAGAGAGAAATTAAGGTACTCAGAAATCTGGATGTTTGTACATTTACAGATTTTTATTAATGTCACATATTAAATAAAGCGCTTTTCACCTGGTCGTGCAGGATTTTCAAATTGTTTTGAGAAAACTTTGCGGAGGTCTCCATATATATATATATATATATATATATATATATGCAAATACATTTTCAACTTTAGGATTCAACGCGTTAATTCTGGAGACTATTTTTAGCGTTCTCTTCTTGATATTCCTTTATAGAAAATAAACGATTAGAAGTAGTTCACAGCAACTCATCTCAGACAACAACGGAAAGTCTGTGGTAACCAAACATGCTAGAAATAGCAGCCAATTCATCTTCGAATCACACTCCTAACATCTTAAAAGTAATAAGTGACTTTAGATACGCTGAATATATGCTGGATGATCACGAGAAGAACTAAACAATAACTTGTACTTATTTTAAAGAATCTCCGAAGTAAAAAAAAACGCAACAACAAAAAAATTGATCTCGGCCTCGGCAGGATTTGAACCCAAACCCAAGAACAGAGCCGAGAATACTAAGAAATTTAATTTTTTAAAGATATGCTAAATCGAAAAACCTGATCGCAGATACAGAACATGAGAAGAAGACAAAAGTAATGGAGGAGGAAATTAAAAGATAAGCTTATTTAAATGAGGGAATTAGGAGTGAAAAGGAGAAGGTAGAATTGAACTGTGTTGTGTATGTGTGTCCGTGTGTCGCAGCTAACAACGCTGTGCTACGTGACATCTCAGAGGTGATCCATGGAGGAGTGATTCCGATATAGATGAGAGTGGGGGGTGATATAAATATATCTAAAAATTGTTGCTAAGCCCCAATATCTGTTTTGACTGAGCAAACTTCATGACCAAATGTGTGAGTGTTTCAACCGTGTTTAAGATTACCTAATGGTATCTTCTGGCTGCTATTTTAGCAAGTCGAGCGACCACGTACAGGCTGTGACAACAATATAAGTGACGAAGTAGCTTCAGTAGTCGATCGTCCTGCTGGAAATAGCAGCCAAATCTCCCTCATAGCACAACATACTGTCTTTAATAATAATAAATTCGATAATTTAGTCCTTGAAAATGATGGGAGAATCAGAGTTTGGGGAGAACGTCTTTGATTTTGGAGGTTTACTCACTCTGAGCTGACCTATGGTTAAACAACAAAAGTGCTACGTTGTGCGCGCGATGGTGCATCTCCGTGGAGAAAATTAGTTTTTAAATTCACAAATTCTTATTATGTAATTGACATTAATTAAATTGCTGTTTCTTTGGTGAGTTTTTCCCCACCCTTGAATTATAAAAACAGTACTGGTAAAATTGCCGATACAGTTTAAAAGTCAACGATGGGTGGGTGGGGGAGATCGTGTGGTTGTTACCTACACGATCTTTCGACCTGCTAAAAATGGCAGTCAAATATCTCTCAAATTGCTCTCCAGTCATAAACAGGCCGGACAATGTCGTGCTTGATAAACAAAAAGGGTTGGTCACGACTGAAGGTCTTTGAAACAAAACAACTGATAGGATTATAGTCTCATTGCTTAAAAACAGAAAGTTGCGGGAGTTTACATCAAAGAGAAAGTAACAACAAATAATGTCAAAAAGGAAAAAAAATCCACAATCGGAGTAGGGTACCAAAGGCTAATCGAAAACCCCCACAGATCTAGTTTGTCTACCAAGGCAAATACTCTATCCAAGTTATATTCCCCGGCCAACAGGAACATACTGAAAATGGACTTATTCATTCGGGTCATTCTCACGGTACTCATTCACGTTCCAACAAAACTCCACAAGTTAGTAATGCTCACACACTGAAAGAGTGCGTGCACAACTTTCGTCACACCGTCTGGAGAATTTATGTCAGACCAGCAATGTCTTTGTTGCAATACCATGTCAGGTATTATCTATAGTCGCCGGACAGACAGAAAGTCCTCCGGAACAGACTCGTCAAGTTGACGTCCGGAGTATTCCGGGGAGAACACCGTCGCTCTTCCCCATCGTATGTTTTCTGTAGAAAGTTGACGTCAAAGCCCTACCAGCAGCATTGTTCGACTGATGCGAGCGCCTGAGAACATTATAGACGCCAAACACCCGGTTTTGAGGACTTTGCTTCAAAGACTGCAATTCCGTCAGAGACGAACTGTGAAAAACGTGTCCGAAAAAAAAACAAAAGACAACACCTGCTCACTGTCGAGGAAATCTCAGCAGATGTCACCACCTCCAGCACATCATCAGCCATGGTTACACCGAGCTGTCTACATGTGAGTGTCTCCAGCAAATGGGTTGTCCGACTAGTGGAACACGTTTCTTGCACAAGAAGCGAAAGAGCAGACGCTCCAAATTGATTAGACGAAAACTGGAGCAAGGTAAGGCAGACAGGTAAATAATACATAACGGAGGCGACGTACGCGTTCGCCTAATTTTTCAAGGAAAGCTTCTCTCAGCCAATCTCTGTCTGTCGTCTCATCCAAATTTCTATTCACAGGAGGTTCGGACCGAACCAGACTCCAAGCGACTTATCAGGCCTGACTGTCCAGCATCCCACAACGCTGGTCGGCAGCATGGACTTGCTCGAGATGGTAATTGCAAGCTCAACGACTTGTTCGAGTTAATCTTTGTGCCTGTCACCACCTTGAGTTCCTAGATTTCCGCGCAAATCATTCAAGCAGGATGATTTCGCTCCTCGCTCAACTACTACTTACTTTTCACAGCACTTCGAGGCTTCTGCCGAGAGCTGCGAAGGTCGTCGAGGTCAGCACTAAGTCCACTGTCGCAGTTGTTCTAAATGCAATCGAAAAGCAACACACATCTATCCGGAATCGAATACACGTACACGTCCCGATCGATCCTTTGAAGACTGAATTTTGGTTTCCTGTCACGTCACCTCTGTCTCTTGGATCCAGTCAAACAGCTTTCGATCCTTTGCGTATGGTTTCTAACAGTTATAAGAACCATAAGTTTTGAAGGGGAGGAGTAGCGTTCGATTTAAATGACTCCGATACTTGAATAGTACATATTTCATCGACACCATAGGATTTTAAGGCAAAGTGGGATGATCACAGACCGCAAAAAATATTAACTGAAGGCGTTTTAGCAATCCTGCATATCCAACAACAAGAAAATGCTTTCTACAAGACTATTCGGCTTGATTCGCTAGAAATACATGTCAAATTCCTTCCTATCACAACCTAGCGTCTTATAATTGTCAGGATACACATTGGACAATGTAGTTCCTGATATATAATATAAAGACAGAATGGCAACGTAGAACGTTCAGAGGTGTTTAATCAGGGATGATATAATTATATCATTGAGGGCGGTGATTTGCCAGAATCATTAGATCGTCGGGGGTAAAAAAAAATTTTTTAAAAGACTGGCAACCTTTTTTTTTCTAGCGCTTCACGTTCTGGGTTTAAATCCCATAGAGATTAACTTCGCCTTTCGTGGTCGTAAGATGAAGCACCAGTCAGGTATTGAGATCGAAAGTGCATGGTAAACCCCGCCCTTCAAAACTGCTGGTAGTATCGTTAAGAGCGCCGAAAATAATGCTTTGCAGTATTTGCTTCGGCTTTTTACATTCAGGGATCAGATTCCGCTGAGGTCAATAGGGAGTCGATAAAATCAAGTACTAGCCAAGTACAGGGGGTCGATGACATTGACTAACCTCTTCTCTTAAAATTATTCGCCTAAATCAAAAATTATTATTATTAAGGCGGCGAGCTGGTAGAACCCTTAGCACGCCGAACAGAAAACTTAGCGGTATTTCGTTCGTATTCACGTTCTAAGTTAAAATTCCGCCGAGGTCGACTTTGCCTTTCATCCTTTCGGGGTCGATAAATTAAGTACCACTGAGCACTGGGGTCGAGCCCCTTACCCGAAATTGCTGGCCTTGTGCCAAAATTTGAAACTATTATTTGTTATTGTTCAAATTCCACCAGTGTCTACATTGTCTTTCATCTTTCTCAGGGGAAAGGTGGGACAATAAAATAACAAACCAGTCACCAACAACTACAAGCAGCTGTTATCGTTTAGCCCCAGTTAAGTTTTATATTTATGTTAGACATTATCGGAAACAGCAGATCAGATCAGATGTGGGGGCATGCGCCGTTGCAGCGCGTTGCTGCAGTCACCATTTGTCGGTATATTCCCGTGTTCTGGCGACCCGTCGAGCAGAGTCCCAGACAGTGCCCATCTCCGCGAGATACATCCTCATCTTCCGTGACCATGTGGTATGTGGTCGACCAACACAAGCTATCAAGCCTGCCGAATCCTCAGAGAAGAGAACACAGTAAGCAGGGTTTAACTTGGAAAATCAAACAACATGGCCTGGTACCGAAAGAGCCCAGGCGTCTCCTAAGGGCTCCGGGCAGTGTCGAAGCCTCACAATTATAGAGCAGGACAGGGAGGTCCAGAGACCTAAAGATCCGTACCTTTATCCTTCTGTTCAGATATCGGCAGTGCCAAACACCCACCTTGTCCAATGCTTTTTAGGACTTCAGACTCGCAGCTAATGCCGCTATGAAGCTCACTGCTGAGATAAATGAAGCGACCAACTTCGAATTTTCACCTGCAACTGAGATAGACGAAGTGGAGTCCTCCAAGAAGTCAACGAAGGACTGGGTCGTTGTCTTGATCTAAGAGACTCTAAAGCCAGGTGGTTCCGCTTCCTCACTCAGTGAAAGGAGAGCGTTCGTAAGTCATCCAGACTCGGCAAGAATGACTACGTCATAGGCAAAATCTTGGTCTGTAATTCTAGTTTCACCAATCAGTGCACCACAACTCGATCGAGCCGCCATACCACCAAGTGTCCAATCCATGCAGGCATTGAAAAGAGTGGGATCCAAGACACAACCATGACGGAACCCAGATGTAACTGGAAAAAAATCAGATGTTGAGCTCCCAGTCCGAACTCAACTGACTGTTCTGGTATAGGAATGCCTCGCAGCTCCAGAATCCTACAAGGAACATCTCTGTCTACCTCGCGAGGATCGACACAGACTGCAAGCAGCCCCTGCTGAAAGCTCCGCTTGCGTTCAATGAGTACACGAAGAGCCAGGATTCTATCAGTAGTTGACCTTTTTGGTGGGAAATCCAGCCGCTAAGACACATCGCACTTTGTTCAGGATTAACCTGATAAAAACCTTACTAGGCACTGAGTGGAGTGTAACAGCCCTATAATTGTTGCAGTCGTAGCGGTCGCCTTTACTTTTCCAGAGACGGATAATTATACCCGTCTTCCAGTCAGGTGGTATGAGACAGCTGCTCCAGATTGAGCAGATGATCTGTCGCAAAAACAAGACTGAAGCGGGCACACCTTTCTTGATCATTTCCCCGTCACAAACACCGGCTACCTTCCCGCCCTTTAGCTGATTTACTGCTGTACAAACTGCACATCGTTTTCTTTTTTGCCTGTATCCCTACTTCAAATTCCACTACTGTTGTCGATCTTCCCGGGATTAAAAAAAAATAGCAGCAGTTATGACGAGGGGACATTATTGTGGCGTAACATATGCGTGGTCACGGGTTCATATCTTAGACGTGTTTGATATATAATTTGCCATGGATAATGTTGCAACAAAACCACGACAATAAAAAAAATCGAAGAAAATACAAATTAAGAATAAAAAAGTTAATTCATCTGACTACGTCTTACCTCCAGAGAGATGTGACCTTACTGAGGATCGTCAAATCAGTCGTTCACACCCCACTCCAAACTATTTTTATGCAAACATATGACTTAACTCAAATGTGAAAGCAACTTGACTGACATTCTTAAAGATGTTACCACTTCCAAAATACAGCAATGTTTTCATCACTTATACAAACATGAACATGTACATATACACATAAGGCGATTGATTGGCAGAACACATAGAGCGTTGAAACATAGTAACGTTCGAAGTTCCCTGGAGTCGATAAAATATGCTTCTGTGAAGTACTGGGGCTGATATTATTGACTTACACACACACACACACACACACACACATATATATATATATATTAGAGAGAGAGAGAGGTGGGGGCTTTATGTAAATAGTCACAATTGATCTATTATAACAAATATAATAGCTCTATAACAGAACACCTGAGCAAAATAATGGGATGCATTTAGTATAGTACTACTTAACTTTTCTATAATCATAAATAATAATGTGAGTAACGAAAGTATTATACATTCTTTCATTTTGCACAGATGTTTTCCATCCAAAATTATGACAAAGATCAGAATTACATAAATATTATGTTGCTTGTATATCAAATGACACTATCATCACTCAAAAAATTAAAGCAACGGCATTTCAAATTTTACAGAAAACGTTCTTTTGAGAGTTCTTACTATTTGCCTAGGAACGTTTTTTTCTCAATGTTTTCAATTCAAATGATGACCATATACATGAATATAACCGTATAAACAAATTTCGTTTGCATGAAGCAGATATTTTGTTTGTAAAATTGTAGTTACATTTACATCCCTTCATTATTTCGCTCGGCTATTCTGCAATAAAGCCCAAATAATAATCAGCAGACTTTAATGCTAACGACTAAAAGTACAATATCCACTCTATTTCAATATCACCACCACCAGCAAAAACAAACTGAATTAAGGCCTGATTGATGTCTGCCATGATGGTTGACAAGCAAAAATATAGAATTAAGCTAAAAATGAAATAAAACCAAAAAGCTATAACATATTTCACAGCACATATAATCTCCACCTCTTACTCTCTCTCTCTCTTACTTTATCAATAGTATATGTACTCAACCTCACTTATTATTAACTACCTCCAACCTAGTTAATGAAATAGGCAGAGGGATCACATGAAACGTTAAGTGTAATAGCTAACCCATGGGTCAGTTAGCCTCTATGTAATCACTCCAACTACTATAAAGAGCAAGGAAATTTCCCTGGAATGACTTTTCTATCGTCTTTAAAAACAAACGAATTGACACACTGAACAAAGTACTCGTTATATATACAAATGCGATTACAGCTCTTTTGACATGGGCTGACTTGGGGCTAAACAACAACTTAACTCAAACCCAACCCTAATTTGAGTGAGAAGGGAGCGTTGGATGAAAAACAAAAACAAAATATTCAAATAATTTGTTAGTAAAGTAGATACTTCTTGTCAACAAAACAATGTCCAATCTGTAATTATATACACGCACAAGACCAACAAGATGGAACGGCTGTAAACAGCAGCAAATATCCCTCAAATCACATCCTACAGTCTTTAAAAAAGAATAAGGATACATGAAATAATGTAGTCATTTAAATATTATATCAGGATGACAAAAGCTAGGATGTTCTTTATCAAAAGGCTACAAAATCAGGGCTGAAATGGGGCTTTAACAACTCAAACACATAAACACGCACGCGCGCAAATATTTTTGTTTTCGATTGGAACTGGACATCGGAACTCAGTTTGAAACGGACAGATGGTCAATAAAAACAGATTAGCTGCTGAAGACCAATGATCATGTATACTTATATATAATAGTGTATATATATATATATATTATTCATATATATCATATACACACACAAAGGACGATAAGTCTTAAATTTAATCTAACCAAAACACCATAATTAATCGCTATATATATATATATATATATATATATATATATGTAATGTGAAGGTAAAGCACATGATCACCGTATATGAGGTAGAAGAGGAGGGTGGAAGCAGCAGCAGCAGCAACTCAGCCACTGTGTTTCATCGACCTCCTAGAAATGGCAGCCAAATCGTCTTCGAATACGCCCTGGCAAGTTTTTAAAAGAGAGGAAGGAACCACACAAGGCAAAACAGTGTGAAAAGTTTAAGAAAAAATAAATGATGATCATAGCTAGAAATGCCTTTGACCATAGATCTGCTCAATCAGTGTCGCCCTAGGACCAGAAAAATATCATAACCAAAGCGTCGTGCTTGGGTATGTGAGAGAGAGAGAGAGAGAGAGAGATTAATGCCACTCGTACATAGATAGTAGTCATTACTATTGCAATAACAGAAGGGAGCGAGAAGAAAATAACACCGACGGTGATGGCTGATTTGTGTGTGTATGTGTGTGTGTGTATTCAACATCTATGGTATAAGACATAGATGGATATCTGGATGTTTTATCGCATCGTCTACAGAGACATACAAATTAGTATCAGCAGGGAAGATGACTGGTGACTAACACATACATACATATATGTATATATATATATATATACATACATATATATATATATATATATATATATATATATATATATATACATATATATATATATATATATATACATATATATATATACATATATATATATACATATATATATATACATATATATATACATATATATATACATATATATATATACATATATATATATACATATATATATATACATATATATATATACATATATATATATACATATATATATATACATATATATATATACATATATATATATACATATATATATATACATATATATATATACATATATATATATACATATATATATATACATATATATATATACATATATATATATATATATATATATATATATATATACATATATATATACATATATATATACATATATATATATATATATATATATATATATATATATATACATATATATATATATATATATATATATATATATATATATATATATATATATAATAAAGTGATCTATCTATATATATATATATGTGTGTGTGTGTGTGTGTGTGTATGCACACACGCATTTGAGTGCACAGACAAGGAGAAAAAGTACTCAATATATGTAGCAGAATGCATTCGTTCGAGAATGAATCATCAGCTTCCAATGAGAGAGAGGGGGGAGTGAAATATGAAAATAATTGAACTTATTCCTTTTACAAATCAGAGTATGCAAGAGCAAGCTGTTAAGATTGATGGCATACGTTTGTTGAGAGTCGATTGTATGAGCTTTTCTCATGATCAATTCAATGCAAGAGTGTGCACACACAGTCATATTTATGTTTGCATCAGTTTTCTTAATTGCAACCCTCTCGTTTGAAAGTGTGACATATAAACACGTACATTCACACCTGTGCTGGGGATGTATATATAGGATCACAGATGAGATTGAGTGGGACAAAATACAATGTCTAAACAACATTAAGATTTTAGATATAAACAAGAGAATACAATAATCTTTAATCAGAAAATTTCCCTAATATATGGTGCTAATAACAAAAAGTGAGAAAAATAAAGTGGAAATTATATAAGTTGAGCGAAGAAAATGATATATCTAACGAAAATGCGGAGTTGCCTAATAAATCATAAAGAACTTATCAAAAATAAATACATACACATAAATGCATATATATGTGTATGTGTGTGTGTATAAAAAGAGACTATATCCATGTAGATATATAAAAGTATATATATATGTGTGTGTGTGTGTGTGTGCATAGTCGTCTACGAATCCTTAAGTTAGGGAAAAGCAGGCACTCGTATATTTGTCAATAGAGCAAGTAATCAATCTTTAATATATATTTGGATATGTGTATATACTGTATGAGAAGACTATCATCATGTTAGGCTGAATTAACTATGATAGAGGAAACAGCATTGATTTCTATACAGAAGTAGATTTAATTGAAATATGATAAAAATCGTTATTTTCAATGCAAAGCTTAGCGCCAGGAAAGCAGCCATTTAACAAGGAAAAACCAAAACTGCTATCAGCCAGAACATGCAATTGTGTGTATATAGATATACACACACACATATATACAATTCAGGATGGTTTACAAATATATATAATTCTCTGTTTGAAGTACCGTACAAAGTTTCGATAAAGTCATATAAGCACGACATAATATATACATATATATATATATAAACACTATGTGTGTGTGAGAGAGAGAGAGAGAGAAAGAATGGAGAAAAAGTTCCGACACGCAGCCATTATGGTAGATTTGACGACTACGACGACGAGGATGCTTTCACCGTGGCGGCTACTGCCTTAGATATATTGGCGGCCAACGCCTTAGACTTACCGTGCAGAAACCCTTGCAATAAACCGCTGTAGCTTGTTCTTTATCAGTTACTCTTTTCTTGTATTGTTCATTTAGAGTCCTTAATTCGTGCACAATAACGGGCAAATCCATTTTGTGGGAAACATTAGTGCTACATGTGCGCCATACGTAAACAGTAAGGTTTCGCATATAACGCACCCTTGTGCCAAACAATATAAACAAGGGGAAGATAACTTTGCTGACACGTTCTACCAACAAGTTTTTATTTATTTATTTATGATTTTACAAGTATTGAACTCGGAGAACTTTTAACTCTCTTTTCTCTTAGTCTTTTATTATAATTATAATTCCATTCATATACTGGATGTTTTATAGGAATACTAGAATCGACTCCACTACGTAACTAGCATAGAATTGTATTAACCATTGCAAAAGAAAAATGTTTACGGTTTCTTTCTCAAAAATATTTACATGTCGGATGAAGTTATGTAGAACGAAGTTCAGAAATGTTCGAGGAAAAAAAAATAACCAATTACCCGTAGATATATTTTATTCTCGAGCAAAAACGGAAAGAAATAAAACGCGACAGCAAAGCTTCGAAGTGGTTGCTTGATCTGCTATAAATGGCATGTAAATCGCAGTCTAATAATGGTCTTATATATATATATATATATATAGAGAGAGAGAGAGAGAGAGAATGTGAATAGATTTTCTATGTTAATTCTTGTTTGTCCTTTATTTAAGACCATCATTAACTGTTATTTGCATGCCATTTCTAGCAGGTCGAGCAGCCACTTCGAAGCTTCTTTGCGGTCACGTTTTATTTCTTTCCGTTATTGCCCAAGAATAAAATATAGTTACTAGTAATTCATATATATATATATATATATATATATATATATATATATATATATATATATATATGTGTGTGTGTGTGTGTGTGTGTGTGGTAAAGTCTATTTGCCAACGGAATGTGGCAGTCCTACGCAGGACAACGTCATTACTTTTTAGCCCCAGGAAAACATCTTTTCCAGCTGGCTACTAACACATATTTTGTGTTCGCCTACTGTAAGTAAAGGAGTCTACCGCTCTCTTTCTATCTACAGTGATACCCGTAGACCAATAGTTTCTGGGTAATTTCCCTTCCTTTGTACAAGATAACCACTGGCTAGAGATAGCAGTCACTTGCTCTTGCTCACAGTATATACTTTTTAAGTGACATACAATCGCTGATCTCGTAAAGAGAAAAACAACTAGTTTTAGTACCATACAGTAAGATCTTTTTACCAACGCAATGTTAAAGACCTACGCAGGACGATGTTATTACTTTTTAGTCCCAAGTCATGTGTCGGTAGACTCCCTTGCTCACAGTATATAAATACAGATCATGTGTCAGTAGCCAGCTGGAAAAGATGTTTTCCTGGGGCTAAAATGTAGTAACATTGTCCTGTGTAGGACTGCCACATTGCATTGGCAAATAGACTTTACTGTATGGCACTGTTACTACATATTTCTTGCTCAGAGATTTAAAACTAGTTGTTTTTCTCTTTGTGAGATCAGCAACTGTGTGTCACTTTAAAAGTATATATTGTGAGCAAAAGTAAGTGACTGCTATCTCTAACTGGTGGTTGTTCTGTACTGAAGAAGGGAAATTACTCAGAAACCATTGGTCTATAAGTATCACTATGGCTAGAAAGGGAGTGGTAGACTCCCTTGCTCACAGTATATGGACACAGATCATGTGTTGGTAGCCAGTTGGAAAAGATGTTTTCTTGGGGCTAAAATGTAGTAACATTGTCTTGCATAGGACTGCCACATTGCATTGTATGGTACTGTTACTACATTTTTCTTGCTCAGATATTTAAAACTATATATATAAATATTTTAGAGTGTGCTTCTTTTTTGGATATATGATTCATTGACAGTATATATATATATACGAAGACCCGCCCATGTCAGTGAAACTCAGTTCTAGAAGAGCTGTGTGTCCCACAAGAAAATTTCTCACACACTTTACCACCATCTTTATCCTGCTGTCTCTCTCTCTCTCTCCTTCTCCTGCACTTCTCTCAGGTTGGGTAACCACGTATCTCCTTTGTGGCAGTGTACCTGTTTCCGCCTTCATTCTCTCTCTCTCTCTCTCTCTCTCCCTCTCTCTCTCTTTCTCTCTCCCTCTCTCTGGCCAGGTAACTTTGTACCTCCTCTACAGCAAGACACCTGTTTCTGTCTCTCTGCCTCACTATAACCTTTCATTATCCAGCACAAGATCACCTCCTCCAATGCCCTCTTCCATCTCAAAAGAGTTTTCTTTTGTCTTGCACTTGGTGACCCTGTCAGTGCAGGTGCCACTCAAAAGCACTCTGTCTACACTGTAAAGTGGTTGGTGTTTGGAAAGGCATCCAGCTGTAAAAACCTTGCCAAAACTGACCTCACCTGTGCTTGTGCCATGTAAAAAAGCACTAAGTCCACTCTGCCAAGTGGTTGGTGTTAGGAAGGGTATCCAGCTGTAAAAATCCTGCCAAAACAGTTACAGAAGTCTGGTGCAAGCTTCTGTCTAGCCAGCTCTTGTCAAACCGTTTCACCCATGCCAGGAGGGAAGGCGGATGTTAAACGATGATGATGGTGGTGATGATGATGGTGATGATGATGATGATGATGTATGGTGCATTTTGTTTTTCCATTGTATCAGTACTACAGTGGTATTCTTGTCTTCAGCAAGACTAAACAATCTTTTGAATCTTGTACTGTCTCTGCTCAATTTGCCAAACCATTTTTCAACATGTACTGAATACTTTAATGTGGCATCAGTGCTAGTGAGATCACTTTATAACTTACAAATAAGAGAAAGTGATGACTTTACGAGATGTTGAGAAAGATTAGAAATATGATTTCCAGAAAAAAAATTACTGTTGTAAGATGATGGTAGTGGAGAGAGTAACAGAATATAAAGTATTAGAGTGGGGGAATTAAAGAAGAGAGAGAAGAAAAGGATAGGGAAAGGCAAATCATAAATGTCAAGAATTAGAGTGAAAGAGGAAGGGAGAGCAGCACTATAGTCAGCTATTATAAAGGTAAAAGAGAAGCCTCAGATGGAAGTAATTACAGAAGGATCAAGTTGCTGGACCAGAGCCTGAAAGTTACAGAGATTAAAGCCCAATAAATTAGGAACAAAATTACACAAAATGAGATGCAGTTTGATTTTGTGCCATGGAGAAGTACTTTTGATACCATCTTAATAAAACAACTGCAGAAGGATTTAACTAAAAGTAAGCCTTTGTACTTGGCATACATTGGCCTGGAGAAAGCCTTTTCACAGAGTCCCTTGGTCAGTGTTCTGGTGGTCTATGAGAAAGCTTGGAGTAGATGAATGGCTTGTGAGAGTTATATAACTGTGTACGGGGATACTGTCAGTAAGGTGAGAGTCATTCATGAGTAGAGATAAGAGTTCACCAGGGTTCAGTACTCAGTCCCCTTTAATTCATCATAGACCCACTGGTCATAACAGAGAAATTTAAGACCACTTATCATTGAGAAGTATTAAATGCTGATGACCTCATTTTTATAATGGAATCTGTAGTAGAATTAGAAAAGTAATTCCAGGTGTGGAATTAAATTGGGAATCAAGGGGTCTTAAAGTTACCTTGGCAAAGACCAAAGTTCTAGTCAGTAGAGAAACAGGACTTTACTCTCTTCAAGGAAATGGTCCTGCTTAATATTTAGCAAAAACGGAGATAGAAATTCCTTATGGTGCTTTGGACGCACAAAAGATGTAATGGAATCACAGGAAGATTATCAAAGAAAGTAGTCTTTGTGTGGAAGATGTGCAGGAGCAATAAACACTAAAGACATATGGGAGGCTCTGCAGAAGTAGTAGACAGTTTCTGTTTCTGTGACCTAACTAGCAGAGGAGGAGAATTTTATGAAAGTATAGTTGCTAGAACAGAAATAGAATGGAGAAAGTTCAGAGAACTATTACCTCTGTAGGAAACAAAAACTCTCTCTCTCTCTCTCACACACACACACAGTGATAGATTGTATGATGCTTGCGTATGAACAGCAATGCTACATGGTAGTAAGACTTGGGCCAAAAATGCAGAGGACATGCAAAGACCAGAGGAATGAAGTTAGTATGCTGCACTGAATGTACAAAGAAATGTTAAGGTATTGAGAGAAAAATTGATATGTCAACCCAACAGAGGGACCAGCTGTCCGAATTTACAGTACCATGGTAGATAGAGCAATTAAGAGTATGAAGACAGGGAAAGCCCCCAGCCCATCAGCAATCACTGCAAAGATGCTCAAAATATCTGGTAGTGTCGGCTATAGCCTAGTCACCCGTATTGTTAACCAGGTGATACACGAAGGAGTCATACCCAATGACTGGTGTAGCAGCAACATAGTGAATTGTTACAAAGGTAATGGTGACACTTTAGATACAAATAATTACAGAGGTATCAAGTTGTTTGATCAGGTAATGAAAGTCACAGAGAGGGTCATAGCCCAACTAATTAGGGAGCAAGTCAGTTTAGATGAGATGCAGTTTGGGTTCGTGCCAAGGAAGAGCACCACTGATGCTATATTTCTGGTAAGACAGCTGCAGGAGAAATACCTAGCCAAGGATAAACCTCTGTACCTGGCTTTCGTTGATATGGAGAAAGCCTTTGACAGGGTCCCCCAATCCCTTACTTGGTGGTCAATGAGGAAACTAGGGATAGAAGAATGGTTAGTGAGAGCTGTGTGAGCTATGTACAGAGACGCTGTCAGTAAGGGGAGGGTTGGCAATGAGTACAGTGAAGAATTCCGGGTAGAGGTAGGGGTCCACCAAGGTTCAGTCCTCAGCCCCACCTATTTATCATAGTCCTCCAGGCGATAACAGAGGAATTCAAGACAGGATGCCCCTGGGAGCTCCTCTATGCTGACGACCTTGCACTAATTGCTGAGTCACTATCAGAACTAGAGAAGTTTCAGGTGTGGAAGCAGGGACTAGAATCGAAGGACCTTAGAGTCAACCTAGCTAAAACCAAAGTCCTAATAAGTAGAAAGGTAGACAAAACACAAACCCCTTCAGGTAGATGGCCATGCTTGATCTGTAGAAAAGGTGTTGGCAGAAACTCTATAAGATGTACCCAGTGCAAGCTATGGACACATAAGAGGTGCAGCAATATCAAAGGCAGGTTAACTAGGAAGCTAGTTTTTGTATGTGGCAGATGTTCAGTTGATAGCTTCCGATATGTGGGTGACCAAGTTAGTAGTGGGGGAGGGTGCGCTGAAAGTACAGCTGCTAGAATAAGAATAGCCTGGGCGAAGTTCAGAGAGCTCTTACCTCTGCTGGCGACAAAGGGCCTCTCACTCAGAGTAAAAGGCAGACTGTATGACGCATGTGTAGAAACAGCCATGCTACATGGCAGTGAAACATGGGCCGTGACTGCTGAGGACATGCATAAGCTTGCAAGGAATGAAGCCAGTATGCTCCAATGGATGAGTAATGTCAGTGTGCATACCCGTCAGAGTGTAAGTATCTTGAGAGAAAAGTTGAACCTAAGAAGCATCAGTTGTGATATGCAAGAGAGATGATTGCGCTGGTATGGACATGTGGCAAGAATGGATGAGGATAGCTGTGTGAAAAAGTGCCACACCCTAGCGGTTGAGGGAACCCGTGGAAGAGGCAGGCCCAGGAAGACCTGGGATGAGGTGGTGAAGCACGACTTCCGAACATTAGGCCTCACCGAGGCAATGACTTCTGACCAAGACCTTTGGAAATATGCTGTGCGTGAGAAGACCTGGCAAGCCAAGTGAGACCAAAATCCAAGGCCTCTGCCAGGGATGTAGCCAGCCCACTTACGTGTAACATTCCTTCTTTGGACACTAAACTCCGTTAGTGAAGACCTGTTGAGGCAAGTGAAATTGAAATCGAAATCGAAATCGAACTAAATTTGTAGACTGGCACCCATGCCAACGTCTCCTCATTGAACACTAAACTTGGTTTGCGAAGACCTGTTGGGGCAAGCGAAAGCGAAATCGTGATGGTACCTGTACCAGTAGATCACTAAGAGCACTGTCTGAGCGTGATCATTGCCAGAGCACCAGCTGTCTGGCTTCCATGCTGGTGGCACATAAATAGCACTATTTGAGTGTGATCATTACCAACGTCGCCTTCCTGGCACTTGTGCCAGTGGCACATGAAAAGACATTCAAGCAAGTTCATTGCCAGTGCCCCTGGACTGGCTCTTGTGCGGGTGGCACATGAAATACACCATTTTGAGTGTGGCCATTGCCAGTACCGCCTGACTGGCCTTCGTGCCGGTGGCACGTAAAAGCACCCACTACACTCTCGAAGTGGTTGGTGTTAAGAAGGGCATCCAGCTGTAGAAATTCTGCCAAATCAGATTGGAGTCTGGTGTAGCCATCTGGTTTCACCAGTCCTCAGTCAAATCGTCCAACCCATGCTAGCATGGAAAGCGGATGTTAAACGACGACGATGATGATGATCTGTAAAAATATGTGACACTTGAATATATATATACATACATATATATATATAAGTAAAGTTAATGGCTGCATCAATAAGGCTGTTCAATGTTACTATTGTTTTAACTCCAGGTAAATCTTCCACCAGCTGGTTACAGGTGCAGCCTACACCCTGAATATATTGCAAGCAGGGGAGCAAACCTCTACCACCCCCCAGCAGATGATGGGATCACAAGACTGACTCAGTTTCGAGCTAGTTTTGCTCATCCTCAGTGGCTTAGGCACATGGTTTAGTGGTTAGGGATTCAGCTCACAATCTTTGTCAGTTCAGTTACCAGTGGTGCATTGTGTCCTTAAGCAAGATGTTTTAATTTACATTGCTCCAGTCCACTCAGCTGGCAAAAATGAGTAGTACCTGTATTTCAAAGGTTCAGCCTTGTCACATTCCATGTCACACTGAATCTCCATGAGATTACATTAACCTATTACCTACCAGTGATCTCATATGAAATCACTTAAAAATTACAAATTTCGTAATTATCTGTCAATATTTCCACATATCTAACCTTTTTGCTATATCTACCAGGTATATTTCTCTGATACTCAAATGAGGTTTGCTAATTTTTCACCCAATATCTCGCTTATTTCTATTTAAAATGTTATTTTGAAATGTTATTTTGATCATTCCAGCGTGTTTCTAAGGCTGTTTTATGTTAGAAATCAAAGTTTCATAAAAAATTCCAGTTAATAGAATTATGGGAGGTAATGGGTTAAGGATATGCATGCCTGTGGAGTGTTCAGCCACTTGCTTGTTAATTTCATGAGCAAGCTGTTCTGTTATTTGGATCAACTGGAAACCTCATCGTTGTAACCAACAGAGTGCCAGTTAAAAGGAAATATATGAAGATCCTTAAAGACTCACTCATGTTAGGGGGCACCCTGAACTCCAGGGCAGAGATTTTCGAACCGTGCTTGCATTTTAGAAAATTCCTCCAATGATTGAAGGGTACTCTTAACTGGGCTGGTTATACAGCACTGGCATAGGCCACGGTTATTAAGAGGGTTATAGCTCAATTGATTAGGAATAGAATTAAACTAGATGAGATGCAGTTTGGTTTTGTGCCTGGGAAGAGTACCACAGATACCATCTTTCTCGTGAGACAACTGCAGGAAAAGTATTTGACCTAAGTAAGCCATTGTACTTAGCTTTTGTTGACCTGGAGAAAGCTTTCGACAGAGTCCCCTGCTCTGTTATCTGGTGATCTCTAAGGAAGTTAGGAGTAGAGGAGTGGCTTGTTAGAGCAGTTCAAGCCATGTACAGTGGTGCTGTCAGTAAGGTGAGAGTCAGCCATGAATATAGTGAGGAATTTAGCGTACAAGTAGGGATTCACCAAGGTTCAGTTCTCAGCCCACTCTTATTCACTATAGTTCTCCAGGCCATAACAGAGGAATTCAAAACTGGCAGCCCATGGGAACTACTTTATGCTGATGATTTTGCTCTTATTGCAGAATTGGAGTAGATATTCTAGGTATGGAAGCAAAACATGAAATCAAAGGGTGTTAAAGTTAACCTAGCAAGGAACAAAGTTGTTGTTAACAAGAAAGAAGGTAAGACTCTCTTTCTGCTCAGTATGTAGGAATGGTGTTGGAAGTAATTCCACTCACTGCACCCAGTGTAAGCTATGAACGCATAAGAGGTGCAGTGGAGTCACAGGTAGATTAACAGATAAAGTCACTTTTGTATGTGGCAAATGTGTAGGAACTATAAGCACTAAGAGTAGACAGGACTTAGATTTTCTCAAATGCCCAGGATGCTCTCTCAAGGTTGTAGATAGTTTCTGTTACCTAGGTGACCAAATTAGCAATGGTGGAGGATGCTCTGACAGTATTGTTTCTAGAATAAGAATAAGGTGGAGGAAGTTCAGGGAGCTGTTATCTCTGTTGGCAACAAAAGTACTCTCTCTCAGAGTGAAAGATAGACTGCATGATGCTTGTGTATGAACAACTATACTCCATGGTAGTGAGACATGGGCTCTGGATGCTGAAGACATGCATTAACTGGAAAGAAATGAAGGCTGTATGCTCTGCTGGATGTGCAACGTCAGTGTGTATGTATAAGAAAGTGCAAATGTACTGAGAGAAAAGTTGGGCATAACATATCAAATGCAGCATGCAAGAGAGAAGACTATGCTGGTTTGGACATGTGATGTGTATGAAGACAACTGTATAAAGAAATGCTGATCATCCATGGAAGTGGGAGACCTATGAAGACATGGGATGAAGTGGTAAGGGCTGATCTTAAGTTGTTGGGCTTCACAGAGGAAATGATAATGGACTGAGATGTTTGGCAATACAAAGTTCTTGAGAAAACCTGCCCGCATCAGCAAAACTAAGTTCTAGAAGCACTGTGTGTTCTATCCACAGTAATTGAGGTTCATTAATTTGATCAATAAATAACAGAAGTGATAAGTCAAAAGAAGATGTGCTGATTTATGTAATCACAAACAAAACAAAACAAAAACTTTTGATTGAAATTTCTTTCTTGGAGAAAGAAAATATAAACCTTAGAGGTCATTGATAGTGACTCACAAAGAAGAAGAGAGATAATTAAAAAAAAAAAACCTTAATTTTCTAAATTTACATGTTTTGGGGATGGGGGAAGTTGATCTTGATTTGCATGCAACAGGACAAACACAAACATGTTTCAATCTTGTTGGATCTCACCAGCATAGTATTGTTTATTTAAACTGTATTAATCAGTTGACAATAAGTTTGCACACAGGAAGACTTACAAAGGTCATTCAAATTCGTTTAATTAAAACGAAACAGACAGATAAACGAGCTAAGGGAAATAATGCAAGTGGACAATGGCATTATTCTAAATAACTTAAAGGATAAGATACGGAATTACGCAAAACAACAAAAACAAAATTAATCCTAATTGAAATTATTCTACGTAATAGAAAGTTTCTACTAAAATACATTTTTGTGTACCAGAAGAAAATCATATTAAATACAACTGTTGTGGACAACAACTATTTGACATGAGTTTTATTTGCATTTCTACAGGAAAGTCTAAGTAAAACTTCACAGCTATATTACTTCACGATTTTCGAACTTTCGTGGGCTTCAAAACACCTTAGTGAACCCCACATAAGTAATCCAGCTAGCCTGACGATATCAAAATTAGTGAACCCTGTGGGGTCACACCAAGCTGAATGTAATCACCGTTGAAAGTCCCAGTCATTTAAAGAAAACCCACCTGGCAGGACTCTTCTGTCTAAGAATTATATCTGTTGCCTGACATCGAGAACCATTGCTTTCCTTTACAATACTCTCAATGACTTGGTGGGAAGATTTGCGTTCTACTTCTATGTTTATATTATAGCACCATTGCATAATTTCTCTCCATATTTCCAGAACTCTATCATTTGTGGTAATGGCTAATACCAGAAATAAGAAGTTTTGAAAAAAAACATAGACATCGTTCATCTGTCAAAATCCCTTGTTTATCAAAAATCCAACGAGTGAAAGAGGATTGTCGTAGCAGAGACTTCTACTGCGTGATAACAGCACAGTCCATTGAATGAAATTAGTAAAAGAATGGAAAAGAATATTGTTCGATATAAATAGTTTACATGTTGCAAAATCGAGGAAACTAAAGCTACAACCGGTGATCGCCAATTATACAAATGGCAATATAATGTATAAAAAGAAAATGGTTCTAAGTCAGCTTTCTTACGACAAAAGGTTTGATAGTAGAAATATAAATGAAAATAAAAAAAAATACTCGCTTCTCGAACTTAGTTGTGCCCCTTTAGTCTTATGACATGACTTCTGAAGTATTGTTAAGATATTGTTAGGATAGAATTTCATTCAGAATAGAAAATAGTAATTTCTTTGGTTAAGAAGTGTGCCACTGATATATTAAATATAAATATCTATATTATTTTAATGGTATAAAACAGAGTTGCGAAAATTATTACATATATGTATTTAGATCAAAACATACTTTTATATAAATATAATTGTATTCAGATGCTAAATCTTAGCAAAAAAGGGTGAAAGGAACTTTAAACTTACTATATTGCCCTGTCTTGGGACCTCATTTATTCAATGGAGTCGTAGGGGTGCCGTTGTAACATATGGCATGTCTTGGGCATTTTTAAATCTGGTGTAACCCATTGCACTCAATATCTGTGTACAATCAATTCCTTCCAGATGAGAGAAAACCAGACAGACAAAAAGGAAGAGTGAGCAAAAGAGAAGAAATTAATACAATATAGGGCTGGTTCTTCATTTATTGATTTTGAAAGGATGAAAGGGAAACTAGGAAACTGACCATGGCAAGATATGACCTCAGAGCTCACAAATGATTACTGTATAATCTCATACAAAATTTCAGCTAGAAATTTGAGTCACACTTGAAGATAGTAATTAGATCTGATGGTCTAACAACTCTGTTAAGGGGAGAATGCATGAAAAGTGTGATAGATAGAATAATAACAGGATGTGGGGAATTCAGAGAGTTGTTACCTCTGCTGGCCACAAAAGGTTTCTCTCTCTGAGTGAAAGGAAGATTGTATGATGCATGTATATGGACAGCAATTTGACATGGTAGTGAGACATGGGACCTGAATGCAGAGGACAAGTGAAGGTTAGAAAGGAATGAGGCTAGTATTTTCCACTGGATGTGTAATGTAAGTGTACATGTTTGACAGTGCAAGTGTTCTGGGAGAGAAGTTAGGCATAAGAAGAATTAGTTGCTATGTGCAAGAGAGAAGACTGCACTAGTTTGATCATGTGATACGGATGGATGGTGACTGCTCCATAAAGAAGTGCTGATCTCTCAATGTAGATGGAATATGTGGAAGTGGGAAACCCAGGTAGACATGGTATGAAGTACTGAAGAATGATCTCAGGACACTAAACCTTTCAGGTGAGATGACAAAGGACCAAGATGTTTGGGGCCTTGCTGTACTCAAGAAGACCCATACTCTGCAGCAGAAGTGTTAATGCCAGTTCCTCTGGTGGCGAGAAGCACTTGTGGAGGTGTCATGTAAAAGTGCTTGTGTAGTATCATGTAAAAGCATCCGTGTGAGGCCATGTAAAAGTGCCTGTGCAATGCCACATGAAAGCACCCAGCACACTCTGTAAAGTGGCTGGTGTTAGGAAGACATCCAGCCATAGAAACCATGTCAAATCAGATTGGAGTCTGGTGCAGCATCCCAGCTTGCCAGCTCTGGTCAAACTGTCTGACCTATGCCAACAGGGACAACGGATGTTAAATGATGATGATGATGATGATGATGATGATGATGATACATGTATACCTCTTGTCTTTTAGTTGTTCCAGTCATTGGACTGTGGTCATGCTGGGGCACCATCTTGAAGAGATGATGTCAAATGGATTGATTCCAGTGCTTTTTTTCTAAGCTTGGTACTTATTCTATTGGTCTCTTTTGCTGAACTGCCAAGTTATAAGGATGTAAACAAATCAACACCAGTTATCAAGCGGGCAGAGGTGAAAAACACAAGTACATATATATACGAAGGAATGCTGAAAAGTTCTTCGTTTTTAGGGTATCAGGAAAGGCCTGGCTGAAAGCCCAACTTTCTAAGTTCTTTTACTAGGCTTAGAAAAACTGAAGTACTACTGCAACAGGTGGGGGGATATGTTGAATAAAATCATAATTAACTGATCTACCTGTATTTTCTTTTACCCAAATCCAGGAACTTTTCAGCACCTCCTCGAACACACACACACACACACACATATATGATGAGCTACATTCAGTTTCTTTCTCCCAAATCCACACACAAGGCTTTAGTTGACCTGGGGCTATAGTAGAGAACACTTGCACTTGGTGCCAGGTAGTTATGCAGTCGGACTGAACTCTGAATCACATAGTTGGGAAGCAAACTTCCTATCACATAACCATGCTGGCACCTACACACACACACACACACACACACATACACACACATACATACATATTAGTATGGATGGATGAATGTATGTATATGTGTGTTTACATATATACATATGTGCGTGTGTGTTAACAAACAACCTTCTAAACATACTACTGCTCTAATGCTTTAGAGTGTGGACTGTAAAAAGTACCATTTGTGTGTGGCCGATACCAGTACTGCCTGACTCACCCTTGTGCTGGTGGCACGTAAAAGCACAAACGGCCACGCTCGAAATGGTGTCTTTTATGTGCCACCCGCACAAGCCAGTCCAGGGGCACTGGCAACGATCTCGCTCGAAAATCCTACAGGAGCCAGTCAGGCGGTACTGGCAATGGCCACGCTCAAAATGGTGCATCTCATGTGCCACCCGCACAAGAACCAGTCCAGGGGCACTTGCAACGATCTTACTTGGCTTGCCGGGTCTTCTCACGCACAGCACATTTCCAAAGGTCTCGATATATATATATATATACATATACATATATATATATATATATTATCATCATCATTTAACATCTGTTCCATGCTGGCATGGGATGGATGGTTTGGCAAGATTTGATGGGTCTAAGGACCATATCTTGCTCTAGTGTCTACTTTGGTACAATTTCCATGGTTGGATGCCTTTTTTGTGCCACTGGCACTCGTGAGGTCACAGTGCAGCTTGTGAGACTACAAAAACTTGGTGGGGTGGGAGAATTTATGCAAGAAAATGAGAGGGTTAAAGTATGAAAGAAGGAAGGAGGGAGGGGCAAGCAGGTTCTCGTTGAGGAGCTACAGGGTTACTCACTTTTAGGAGAGAGAATGGGAATGATCAGTCGAAGCTGCAAGTTCAGGATTCTGCTCAAGATTCAGTGAGCAGAATTATGCTGCGATAGTGAAACTAGGAATGTGGGTGAGTGGTGGGGAGTTATAAGAGTGTAGGGGGAGCAAGAGATGGGGGTGAAGGGAGGTAGGCTACAACTTTAAAGATTGGGTAAGTTTGAATGGTGGATATAGGGAGTGATGGATGAGTTGGGGAAGGTAGAGCGATGTAGAAGATAGTGGAGGAGAGCAGCAGGATAGTAATAGTGATAGAATCATGATACAGTTTACAGGAGGAGGACAAGAGAGAGATGACATGTGGACAGGATGGCTACAGGAATTGGAGAGAGAGGAGAGAGTCAAGCAGAGTGCATGAGGGGAGGTAATTTGGTGGTTTAGTGGTGGCGGGAGGAGGGATGAAGTCCACTGTTAATAATACTTAAAAGAAGGGGGTGAATTAATTTTCAACAGCATTGAACTTAAAACGAAAACGCAGAATCAAATAATTTTATTAATGCACTGGATTTAACCATTGATTATATTATGGCTGTCAGTTTAAGGGGACTATCAGTTCAATCAGTAATAATATTAATCCACCTTCATTCTTTGGATGTTCACATAGTTATAGAATGGAGGTGCATTAGTGTCCACACCTGATGAACTGATGATAGTCAGTAAAACTGTTAGTCATAATGTAATTGTTGGTCAATCAAGTTTTTATGTAAAAAGTTTGTGAGGGAAAGAGAAAAGCCACTGACTACAGCAAGTAGAACAAACAGTTTATTATAAAATGTTCCATTATGGAATATATGCAGATAGATTTGGGATAAAGACTGCACTTGCTCCAGGTCATTCAGTCAACTTTGAGGCCAGTTGTATTTTTGTGGTGGAGGCAAAGAAGATAGTCATGATTGAGTTTACAGTCTCATATGAAGAAAAGAGCAATTAAGCCTGTGAATAGAGGGGGCCCAAGTGCTAGAAACTTGCAGGATTACAGGGAGAATGCTTACAGCCATTGGAATACAAAGAAGAGAGAAAGACAGCTGCATGCAGGATGGTTGATGCAGCTGAAAGAGTTCCTTATTGGTTATAGAACAAAAGAGAAGAGTTTGACTGAAAGACAGGAAGAGATGATGAGCAGTGATCTGGCCACCACTACAGACACACTAGCAGGAAGGTGTTACAGTTCAGGGTCAAAATATCCAAAGATTGTTGACACCATCTGATGATGAATTCCTCTTAGTCAAGGCTATATTTACCAAAGGTGAACAAAGGAGAAGCAACTTCTCTTAGGTGTAATCATTTTGATATTTGCAACAAAATTTTTGGAAAATTTTGAAACAGCACAAAATGTTTTCTTCTAAATATTCCAGCAAATAAAGCAGCCTTTCAATGCGTTTAGTAGAATAAAAGAAAACATATTTAGAGATTTAACTTCTTATATACTACATTATTTCTCCATATTTCATGTCAATAGAAGTTCTAAAGCAGTCATGGGCAAACTGCAACCCATAGGACTCTCTGAAGGGCATGCCTAACAAAAAATTACCTTGAACTTTTTTAGTCGTGCAGTCCATCTGATAATTAGTCATGTCTCATACAGCTTGCTTTTTGTAAAAGGTTGACCATGCCTGTTCTAAAGCTTCCTTTCTTTGAAAAATCAATTGCATTCAAATAGGAAACAATTCTATAAATTGAAATAAACTGTTATGCCATATTGATGGTTTATACACCTGTTGCAAGTGATTCAACAAAAGAGTCTCTATGTTATCTCCCAGCTTGTTAGAAATAACAGCCAGATCTACATCAAATCACAAACTATAGTTTTAAAAAGGGATATATTGGATAATGCAGTCCTAGATATATAATATTTCTGTGTCTTAGAAAAATATTTAAGGTCAGGAATAGAATGCTTCTTTCTTATCACTCTGCTTGATTAATGTTGACCTGTGGTTGAACAACAGCAACAGCCACAGCAGCAACAGCAGCAACAGCAACAACAAGAACAAGAACAACAACAACAGTTACTTAGTCTTTGTTCCTTTTCACAAAGAAGTTTTTTAAAACTGCTCAATTACGTTTGAGGTGAAATTGGATATCAAATTAAAAAAAGTAAATATAATCTTTTTCTTTATCATTATGTCTTAGATAAATCATCATCATCATCATCATCATCATCATCATCATCATCAACATCATCATTATCATCGTTTAATGTCCGCTTTCCATGCTAGCATGGGTTGGACAATTCGACTGAGGACTGGAAAGCCAGAAGGCTGCACCAGGCCCCAATCTGATCTGGCAGAGTTTCTACAGCTGGATGCCCTTCCTAATGCCAACCACTCCGAGAGTGTAGTGGGTGCTTTTACGTGCCACCGGTATGAGGGCCAGTCACACAGTACTGGCAACGGCCACTCTCAAAAAGGTGTTTTTTACGTGCCACCTGCACGGGAATAGATAAAGAAAAAAATGTAGCTATGATAGTCTGTGAATAAATAAACTGATTGTTCTTCATCAAGGTGGTGTGGGCTTTAACAAAATATGAAACTGAAAATTGAAAGCATCCAGAAAATGGTTAATGCGAAGAAAGGCACTGAGTTAAATGGCCTCTAGTTTAATGGCTAGCAAGAATGCTAAAGGGCACTCAGTTAAAAAGTTGTGGTTAGAGAGAAGAAAGTTAAGAAGCTTGTTGTGCCTTTAGTAAAGAGGGTGCCAACATACTTAATGCAATGAGCCAATTAAATTAAAATTACACAGCCAGTTTAATTAAAAGTAAAGAGAAAAGTCATTATCTGAACTGCTATTTCTGCTCAAGAAAGGTAAGGGAGAGAACCCAGAATTAAAATAAATTAAAAATGGAATAAATTGGAGAGCAAGTTTGATCTGTGGCAGTACAGTGAAAACTCCTGACATGTTTCAGATTTATTAGATCTCATTAGTAAAGCATAATTTACTGTTATAACGATTTGAACAAATACAGAATTTTAATGAACATTAGGCACAGGCATAGCTGTGTGGTAAGAAGTTTGCTTCACTACCACATGGTCTCAGGTTCAGTCCCACTGCATGGCACCTTGGACAAGTAGCTTCCACTATAGCCCTAAACCAACCAAAGCCTTGGAGTGGATTTGGTCGATAGAAACTGAAAGAAGGCAGTCACATATGTGTATGTGTGTGTTACTGTTTCTTTGCATTGATTTTATGTGATTGTTGTAAATGAATGTCACTAATCTTGCAAGTAATGTCCTTCATTTCAAATCTTCCATGAAAGCATATCTGGGAATATTACCTTGAGGGTTGAAACAGGTGAAGGTTGGCAACAGGAACAACATCCAGCTGTAAAAAAGCTGCCTCAGCAAATTTCGTCTGACTCATGCAAGCATGAAAATGTGGAGATTAAATGATGTTGATGATGATGATGATTATGTAGCATAATAAAATAGTACAAATGAAAAATATCCAGAGGTACATACTGCATGAAAAACAAATAGTAAAGAGGACATTAACATATATAATATAGCATGCCGAAAAATCTTCATTAAAATTATACTTGAATGAGGTACGATAATCTGCATGACTAAATTTAGTTCAGAAAGGCAGGGGAAGCAATAGTAGAATTTAAATAAAAACAATAATGAAGGGCAGTGTGTTTGATTTGTGGGATTACTGTGAAAACTTTATATATATTCAAATATGCCTATATATATATATATATTTGAAGGTTTGGAGGTGACGTACAGAAATTATATAGAAAAAAATTTTAATTAAGGTACTCAGAAACCTGAATGTTTGTACATTTACAGATTTTTATTAATGTCCCATATTAAATGAAGCGCTTTTCACCTAGTCGTGTAGGTTTTTCAAATTGTTTACCTACACGACTAGGTGAAAAGCGCTTCATCTAATATGTGACATTATTAAAATCTGTAAATGTACAAACATCCAGGTTTCTGAGTACCTTAATTAAAATTTTTTTCTATATATATATATATATATTCAAATTAAAATTATCTCTTAACAAGGCCCTTTTACCTCTATTTAAACTTATATATATATATACATACATAGCGTGATGACTGCCAGAGCAGCTGACTGGCTTCTGTGCTGATGTTATGTAAAAAGCACCATTCGAACGTGATCATTACCAGTGTTGCTTTACTGACACTTATGCCGGTGGCACGTAAAAACACCACTTGAACGTGACCATTGCCAGTGCTGCCTGACCGGCCCTCATGCCGGTGGCACGTAAGAGCACTCAATACACTCTCGGAGTGGTTGGTATTAGGAATGGCATCCAGCTGTAGGAACTCTGCCAGATCAGATTGGAGCCTGGTGCAGCCATCTGGTTCGCTAGTCCTCAGTCAAATCGTCCAACCCATGCTAGCATGGAAAGCAGACATTAAACAATGATGATGATGATGATAAGGATGATATATATATATATATATATATATATATATATATATATATACACACATACATATATATATATAAATGCATATATATATACTAATACATAAATATACATACATCAGCATCATCATTTAACTTCTGATTCATGATGAAGTGTACACACACATATATTAGTTTCAAGTTTTGGCACAAGGCCAGCAATTTTGAGGAAGGGGGTTAAGTCGATTACATTGACCCCAGTGTTCAACTGGTACTTGTTTCATTGACCCTGAAGGATGAAAGGCAAGTCAACCTTCATAGAAATTGAACTCAGAGTGTAAAGACAGATGAAATATCGCTAAGCATTTCGCCTGGCGTGCTAACCATTCTGCCAGCTCACCACCTTACATACACATATATTGGAAGTAAAACTGCAGTATCTTGCTTACTAACAGTGCATATATGTTAAGTAACACACATAAATGGCAATTTTAATTTAATACTGCTTCAATTGTACACACTAATGTTTTATTCAGTCTGGCACATATTGCAATATCATTAATGTATTATTCAGTGTTTCCCATATATATTGGTCTCAAATTTTGGCATAAAGCCATTAATTTGAAGGGAGGGGTAAGTTATTTACATTGACACCAGTGCTTAACTGGTACCGATTTTACCAACCCTAATAAAGATGAAGTTGACTTTGGTGGGATTTGAACTCAAAATGTAAAGATGGATAAAATACCACTATTCATTTTGTCCACTGAGCTAACAACACTTGTGTCTGCTCATTGCCTTAGTGTTTCCTATATACTAGAGACAAATTTTGCATAAGCATGTGGCTGTGTGTATCATTGATAAGGTCCAACACCGCTGAAATGCATCAGGTGTTCCTGCTGGGATAATTTTCTGTCCTTCTCTTCCAATATATATTGTTCTTAACACAGCACACCTATAAGATATTTTATCTTGGATGAAAGGCAGAGTATCTTGTCTTTCAATGGCATATGTTTATTAAGTTGTGTGACGCATATACGCACCTATATACCTACATATATATATATATTTATATGATGGTTACAACTGAAATGCTTTTGATCATAAGTCTATTTGATCAGAATTGACTCAGGGTTAAATAATAACATCCACTTAATAACTAACAAGAAATTTAGCAAACTAAAAAGAATTTAATATATGGTTAGCAAGAAAAAAGTACCAAGCTGAACCTGTGTGCAGTCGTTAAGCCTGTGAAACATAGCAAGCAAATTTATTTAAAATTACCATCCTTCCTATAATCAAAAAGTAATAAATTGGATATTGTAATCTTTGAAACACTGTCCTTGTAAAAGAAATGTGACGTGATGGTGAAAGCTAGAACGTCTTTCATCAAAGCTTAGTTTTGGTTAACAGTTTATCTTAGTAATTACGTTAAAAAGCAGACTGTTATGCTTTTGTATCTGATTTGCAAGATTCCTTATGTGAATTCGTATATTGAAACAAATTTTGTTGAGTCTGACGAGAGTCATAGTGCCATAATATAACACACGCACCAGTTCAATTTCCACTCATTTATTGAACCGGTGAGTGTGTTATATTTAGGCACTCTGAATCTCCCCAGACACAGCAGACTGTTAATAAATGGTTAAATAAGATGAAAACCAGTAAACTAAAATTCATCAAATTGATGGTTAACAAGAAAAAATAAATCTAACAAAACTGATGGAAAACGCACCAAGTTGATAGTTAAGAAGGAAGCTACCCTAAAATTAAATTTGTAAAGCATCCAGAACGATTTCTGAATCACAAACAGCAGGAAGATCATATGACGCATTGACGTCATCTTTCAAAACCTCATTTGATATTCAATATGGCGTTCTGCTTATATGTGGCTGGGAAGCAAGCGGTCATATATAATTCTTTATTTTACTATAATTCACTTTAGAACATAGTGCATAACATTTGTTTATTGATACTAATATTGAAAAAAAAAAATCAAAATACAAAAAAACAGAAGAAAGACAAATTTGAAAAAAAAAAGATAATGAAATGAACACACACAAAGTAAGAAGAAAATAGAACAACGTGGCATGGCGGAAGTGTGGTGTTGCTGTGTGTAAAATCTCTTACGACTCGAGATTTTGTGTTGCCTTTATTGTTTTTCATTCTTTCTCTCTTTTGCCGGCGTATTATTTTTAGAAAACCTCTCCCAAAGACAGAAAAATCAGACAAAGAATTTAAAAAAAAAAAAAATTACTGTTGTGTAATTTCTGGTAATGGTCGTCCTTGGTGAAAATATGTCGGAAAATAACGAAAAAAAAAAAAAATTAAACGAATTGTATATTTCTAAATATATAATTTTAGAAGAGTTTTTATTTTGGTTAAGTATAATTGGTTCTTAGAATTTCGAATATATTCACAATTTCATGGAAATAATAATAATATAGGGAAATGCAAAAAAAAAAAAATGATAGTCACCTTAAAAAAAAACAAAAAAAAAACTCGTTTAAGATCACAAAAGTCTGAAAATAAATGAACAGAAATATTAATAATTTTCAAACCTGTGACAATATTTTATTTAAAATTATTAACTTGCTGTTTGAAATAAGTGATAAAAGAATCCCTATATCTATAAAAGAGATAGAATGGTAAGTCAGTTGTTGGCAGCTTGTATAATTACATTGGATTTTAGGCAAAAAAAAAAGTGTCTGTAAAAATTGCTTTTTGTTTCGCAAAAGGAGCCTATTTAAATATCAGAAATAGAAATTGTAATTAAATATGCACCTTGCGTGACTATATTTGCTGCAGTCATTGTTGAGATGACCAATGTCAAACATAAACATCTTTCAAATATACCCTTTCATATTGTTCGATTTAAAAGACTACTGGATTTTGTCTGTTAGTCAGGTAAAGCCTTTTCAACTTCTGGATTTGTTTAACTTTAATCCCACAATGGTAAGTATCTGAAAGGAAAGTCTTCTGACTTTGATTTCAAGAAGAAAAAAAAATATTGTAAGACTTTTCTATATACAAGTATAAAGAATTAAAATGATACATTGAAAAAAAATGGTTTATATATAAAAAAATATGTTTGCTCATATGTAAAAAAAATTTTGATGGAAGACACTTATTATATACATCTTCAATACCCTGTAAGTTATTAGGCTATGGGCTAGTCCCTTTTGCTGAGTTAAAGAAAATAAAAAGAATATCTGAAGTAGTAATGACTAATGGATGTAGGAAAATGAAGTAAAAACACCATTCTACCATACTGAATGAAGACTGTTGAAAGTAAATGTAGTTTTTAAAAATAGTTCATAATTTGTTCAATAATTTGTTGGTACAAGGTTGTGGGAAGTTCTAAGAGGGCCCCACTCTAACTACCATATCTAGTTCTTCTCCAGAGCATCAAGCATCTGGAATTTTCCTGCTTGATTGTGTCTTTTCTGTGTCAACTTGCAACAGTTTAGATAGAACATTATTGGTACCAATCTCATTAGTTTCAAAGGGCATGGTAAGGTCTTGGGCATTACCTCTTCCTTCTGGCCCAGCAAGTAAAAAAAAAAAAAGAAAAAAATGTAAAGTAAGATTGCTGTAAAATTAAAACTGGCAAATCTCATAAGAATTATAGAAACACTACAGATTCAAAAAATTAAAGTTATGTAATTAAATGAAGACCAAGGACTTATTTTAAATTACAGCAATTTCAAAACTACTATAATAATAATAATCATAAATAGTTTCTGACATAGGCACATATTTGGGGGAATGGATTAATCATTTAAATTGTTCCCAGTACTTGATTGGTACTTTATTTTGTTGACACCCCCCACCAGAAAGAGGAAAAGTGAAGATGACCCAGTATCAACTGGACTCAAAAAACTTAAAGGGTCTGCTACTAAATACTACTGGACATTTTGCCTGATATGATAACATTTTGGCAAATAATAATAATGTTGCTAGCTTAAGCACAAATCCTGAAACTTTGGAGTGCGGAGTCGTTGATTTCATCAACCCCATACTTGACTAGTGGGCCTCCAGCTGTAGAACCCATACCACTGCAGACAATTTGTGTCTGGACAGCTCACTGGCTGGCCAACTCTTGCCAAAACTGTCCAACACATGCTAGCTTGGAAAATGGATGTTAAACGATGATGATGATGAATTCCAAAGAGTTGAAAGGCAAAACCGACCAGTTTGGAATTTGAACTCAAACAATTAACTGCCACAAAGTGTTGCTATTCCACTGCTCTTTATAATATATATAACATAAGCTCAAGGCCACAAGTTGAGGAGGAGTTGATTATTTCAGCCTTGACTGGGGCTTTGTTTTATTGAACCATGGAAGATGGAAGGCAACAATGACCTCAGCTGGATTTGAGCTCAGAATGTAAAGAACCAGATTATCTGATGTTTTAACTGTTCTGCTAGTACGCAAAGATATTGATAATGTCTAACACTATAAAAGATATGATTTTTAACAAAGTATTTGAAAAAGGGGACTTAAAAGATTTCTTATATATAAATAATGTGAACCTTTTGCTTTATTCTGGAAGTTGTGAAATCTATCCCTGTATGACTCCTTACTGAATCCTGTTGACATGCATACTCGCATGCATGCATGCACACACATACACACACACACTGACACATATACATATATAACTAGTATTCTGTTGAAGCATTTCGTGGACTCAGATTTCACAAACAGAATGGAATAATATATGAAGGAGACAGAAATAAAAGGTGGAGTTCCTTGTGTGTCATCATCATCATCTGTTTAATGTTAACTTTTCCATGTTTGCTTAGGTTAGACAAAATTTCTTGAGGCAAGTTTTTTTTCATGATTCGATGCCCTTCTTGTCAGCAACTGTCACCTGTTTCCAAGAAGGTAATATTTTTGAATATTTTCATGGAAAATAGGAAATAAGGACACTGCTTGCATGATAGAAACTATTAAATGATGTCAAAATAAACACACACATACACACAGGCTTTTTTCAGTTTTTGTCCACCAAATTCATAAGCCTGTAGTGGGAGACACATTCCCAAGGTGCCATATAGTGTGACTGAACCTGAAACTATGTGGTTGGGTAGCAAGTTTCTTAACTATGCAGCTACACCTGTGCCTGTGGCCATACTTGTGCCTACGTTATCCATTATCATTTACTTGTTTCAGTCATTGGAGTGCGCCCATACTGGAGCACCACCTTGAGTTGAATCGAACAAATCGACCCCAATATTGATTGGTAAGTCTGGTACTTATTCTACTAATCTCTTTTGTTGAACTAAGTTATGGCTGTAAACAGACCGACACTGATTGTCAAGCAGTGGTGGGAGACAAACACAAATACAAGGATAAGCCCAAAGTGCTATGCAGTGGAACTGAACCTGAAATGTTGCAAAACAAACTTCTTAATTACAGTTATGCCTGAATGTTACAGATGTGCAGGTACATCTGTCACATGCAGGCATAACACGTACATAAGGCGGTGAGCTGGCAGATACGTTACCCCGCTGGGCGAAATGCTTAGCAGTATTTCATCTGCTGTTACGTTCTGAGTTCAAATTCCGCCGAGGTCGACTTTGCCTTTCATCCTTTCGGGGTTGATAAATTAAGTACCAGTTACGCACTGGGCTCGATGTGATCGACTTAATCCCTTTGTCTGTCCTTGTTTGTCCCTTCTATGTTTAGCCCCTTGTGGGCAATAAAGAAATAAGATGTGCAGGTACATTAAACAGCAAGAATGTACAAAAAGTAGACTCCCTCAAATGTCAGGGGTGTTCACTAGAAGTAGTAGACAGTTTCTGTTACTTAGGTGACCAAGTTAGTTGTAGGGGATGTTGTTCTGAAAGCATAGCTGCTAGAATGAGAATAGGCTTCAAAATGTTTAAAGAGCTACTACCTCTGTTAGTAAAGAAGGGCCTTTCCCTCAGTGAAATGTAAGTTGTATGATGCTTGTGTATGAGCAGCTATGCTACTTGGCAGTGAGACAAAGGCTGTGACTACTGAGGATATAAGAAGGTTTGAAAGAAATGAAGCCAATATGCTCTGCTGGATGGGTAATGTCAGCATGTATGCACAACAGTATAAGTGATTTGAGAGAAAAACTGGGTATACAAGGCATCAGATGTGGCATGCAAGAGAGAAGACTGCTTGTATCGCCATGTAATGCGTATGAATAAAGGCAGTTGCATCAAGTGGTGCTGATCTTTAATTTTAGAGAAAACGTGGAAGGAGTAGACCCAGGAAGATGTGAGATGAAGTGGTGTGAAAGGATCTACAGATGGGACTCCCTGAGGGGATGTCAGGGGACAGATTCCTGGTGGTTTGCAGTGCTTAAAAAGACAATTCAAGCTAAGTAAAAGTATGGTTGTCCTTGCATATAGGCTATCCCCTGCATCTCTCTACAGGTGAGCATTCCTAACCTTGCGGACTTGTGGGTGCTGGTGCCACATGAAAAGCACTTGTACCAGTACCACGTAAACGCACCTGTGCCAGTGCTGCATAGAGTGGTTGGTGTTAGGAAGTGCATTCAGCCGTAGATACCATGTCAAAACAGACATGGAGCCCGAGGAGCTCTTCAGCTAGCCAGCTCCTGTTAAACAGTCCAACCCATCCCAGCATGAAAAATGGATGTTTGATGGTGATGCTGATGATGATATATATGTTTTGGAATTGTTGTGTTTTGGGTTCTTCACCTGTTACACAGACTCTCCTCCACCCTTCATGCATTATTCCCATCTCCTCTCTCTCTGCTCTGGCTCCGCGTACTACCCAACCATATCATATCTCCCTTGTTTGTCCCTCCCCACCACCAAACGACTGTATCATCTTTACTGTACCTACTGCTTTCTGCCCCCACTCTCCTGCAATCCTCTGTCTTCCCCAGCTTATGGACCTTGTTTCATCTGCCCTTCAAATGTACTCATTTTGGTGGTCTGCTTTCTCACCCTTCATTCACCTTCTCATACAATCTTGCAACCCACCCACTAATCTACTTGTGTGCCTTGTGGGTCCACCAGGGCACCTTATTGCCATTATTTATATCTTGCTACTATTGGTCACTCTCTTTCTCTCCTCTCCCTTTTCCATTACTAATTGTGAGTAGCTGTGCAGATCCTGCTACTAGAACTTGCTTTGCTTCCCACTCTTATAGTAATACTCTTGTCACCTAGTATGAAGCTGACCTTTCCTCAACTCCCTCAGGGCTTATAGCTGTGTGAACTGCATAGCAATCCCAATAGTGCAGGTGGTACAAAAAAAAAAACTGTCTGTGTTGTACAACGGTTGGCGTTAGAAATGGCATCAAGCCATAAAAACCATGCCGAAGCAGACATTGGAGCTTGATGCAGTCCTTGGATAAATCAAATCCTGTCAAACCATCCAACTCATGCCAGCATTGTTTCAATTACACACAGAAATTAATTAAATATCAAAATCATGTTTCTGAGCGTAATCTCTAGAGAGGGGAAAAAAATACCCTTTGATATTTTGTGTGTTTGTAGACTCATCACAGCAGACTCAGGGATAATGATTAATTTATTGCTGATAATAAACTCTTATTAACTTCAATATCTCCATTTTCTTCTTCATTTATATGAATATAAAGTATGGTTTATATACAAACCTATTATTTTATGGATATCAATTCCCCCCCACCAATATTTGGTATTGAACCAGTATTTCTTTGGATGACACCATCCATCCCTTCATGAGGCTAACACAACCTCTATCTGAATTATATATATATATATATATATATATATATATATATATATATATATATATATATATATATATATATATATATATCATCGTTTAGCGTCTGCTTTCCATGCTAGCATGGGTTGGACATATATATATCATCATCATCATCATCGTTTAACGTCCGCTTTCCATGCTAGCATGGGTTGGACGATTTGACTGAGGACTGGTGAAACCGGATGGCAACACCAGGCTCCAATCTAATTTGGCAGAGTTTCTACAGCTGGATGCCCTTCCTAACGCCAACCACTCAGAGAGTGTAGTGGGTGCTTTTACGTGTCACCCGCACGAAAACGGCCACGCTCGAAATGGTGTCTTTTATGTGCCACCCGCACAAGCCAGTCCAGGGGCACTGGCAACGATCTCACTCGAAAATCCTACGGGAGCCAGTCAGGCGGTACTGGCAATGGCCACGCTCAAAATGGTGCATCTCACGTGCCACCCGCACAAGAACCAGTCCAGGGGCACTGGCAACGATCTTACTTGGCTTGCCGGGTCTTCTCACGCACAGCACATTTCCAAAGGTCTCAGTCAGTAGTCATCGCCTCGGTGAGGCCCAATGTATGAAGGTCTTGCCTCACCACCTCAGCCCAGGTCTTCCTGGGCATACATACACACACACACACAAACACACACACACAGAGTGAGAGAGTACAGCATTGGACAGAAGAACCCATGTCAAATATAAGTATTGCAATTCTTATATGAAGTTATGAAGTGGTAAAAACTTTACTCCAGTCATAAAAATATAATTTACAATCATAGCTTACATTAATATATTAATATTTTATTTAATATTGTATAAAATTTGATGAAACTTAAATATGTGAATTTATCTAGTAACTAGGTGATGATATGCAATGTAATTATTACAGGTAAAATTGAATTGTAGATAAACTTTATTAATAATAAGGTGTTGAGTATTATCTGGAAATCAATAATGCCAAAAACTAAGGATCTTGCAGAGGCACAGAGAGCCCAGATACACTTTCTTCATAAAGAAGAATTATCATAGGTGAAAATTTTCAGAAGAAAATGAAATGCTCACGATTCACTGTGCAGATGACAATAAAAAGATTTAACAAGACTGGAAACTTCCAATCAAGACCAAAACATGGAAGAAAATGAATTGCCACAACTCCAAGAAAACTGATTACTGGTTTGGACATCTCTCTGCAACCACATCAAAAATATCACCAATAACAACAGCAAGAAGAAGACTTCAAGAACACAGTCTGAAAGATCTGTAAAGCAAGGAAAAAACCCTGGATTTCTGAGGTCAACAAATAGAAGCACCTCCAGTGGGCCAAAAGTAATCAAAACTGGACTCTTACACAATAATCAAACGTCATCTGGTCAGATGAAAGTAACTGTCAGGTATATAAATTGCGCTATACTCTTGTTATTTTACATATATAAAATAATTTTATTTCTAATCCTGACTTGCAATGAATAATGTTTTAAAGGCCATATTTAAGCAATTTTTTCCAGATTTTCAATACATCTGGTGCAACTTATGTGAGGAGAAGAGTTGGAGGAGCCTATAATCCCGGTTGTGTGGTGCCAACAATGAAGCACGACAGTGGTTCCATCATGGAATGGGCATGCATGTCCTCAGCAGGGACAGGAATTCATCAGCGACTTCCAAATACACCTAGAAATTTGGCAGGAAGTATGACCTTGTCATACTTCCTACCAAATGAAAAGTTTAAAAAAAAAGGCTTTACTTGAGAGGCCACTACAAGATTCTGACCATAATCCTATTAAACATTTTTGGTGGATGCTTGGGAAAGGTATTGGGAGCAGCACAACTAAAAATAAAGCACAATTATTTCATACTTTACAAGCTACACAAGAGAACATAACATCAGAAGAGTGTCACAACCTCATTGTATCCATGCCAAGATGAATTATGGCACTCATTAAAGCCAGAGGGGTCCCACTAAGTATTAAATTACTTAAAAGTAAGTTATTTTTACATTGATGTACTTATATTGTCCTAATTTAGCCATACACCTTAAAAGTAATTAATTTTGGCCAAGGCTAGTTCAAAAGATATGACAGAAAGTGTGACTTGTTACCAATGCTAATGGGCATGATAGATCTACTTAACTCTTATCTCTGACATGCTTAGACAATCTTCATAACTCCAGCTAGGCTACAATGCAGACTTCACAAGCCGTACATAGAAAAGGAACACAAGCAACTTAGTCACTATTAATGCTTTATATAATGTAATTGTGTTTCATGAGATTAGTAGACATCAGTTATGTGAGTGTAAAATCTAGTTATGTGAACAAATGTCATTGGAAGCAGGTGAATGTTGGTGAAAGGAATGGCATCCAGTCTTAGAAAATCTGTCTCCATGAATTTCATCCTACCCATACAAGGATTGAAAAGTGATGATATGTATATATATTTATGTTTATATACATATGATATGTATATACATATATGTCTGTATACATATGTGAGTGCACAATGTTCTTAATAGTCAGTGATGGTTTTCCTTGGTCATGAGTGGACAGCCATCCTATGTGTGTGCATGTGTGTACGTGTGTGCATGATACAATTATAGTATCTATTAGTACTTGTTTGACTGGAGTCAGTTATTAATTGGTGTTGACGAAATACTGTTAAGCATTTCACCCGGCGTGCTAACGTTTCTGCCAGCTCACCGCCGTGCTAAATGCAAGAAATGGTCTTGGCTAGAAAGTCTTTGATTGTAGCATCCTGCTCTCATTACCTGATATTTATGACTACTGCTTTCTTGTACTCACTTCCAATTTCTCAAAAGTGATGATAACAGCCATTAACAGCAACATTCTCCAATGTGAACTTAACTTTTTAATGACTATTAAGAGAGTCTTACTTAGTTACCTGCTGTGGACTGTCACACTCAAGAAATTTGGTGAAAGCTGTGTTATCCTCAACAAGGAAAACTGATTGTTTGGCACAAAAATCTCTGGGCAAAACTGAGTTCCTGTTGTCTCCATCAGTCTCTCATCTTTTGCCACTTCTTGTTACATTTGTACCATTGTGGCTTGTGCTAATAGATTCTCTCTGATCCCAACACTGTCAGTTTTGGTGTACCTTAGATTTGATTTTGTCTCTATTTACCATTACACCTGACAATATCTACTTTGAATCAGATGATTCTACCCTTCATTCCTCCATAACCTTCTGCACTCCATTACCATCCACATGCAACTTCATGCCAGATCTGAATTGACTTGTGTACAGAGACCTCAAAATATTCTCCAGTTGGATAATACTACTCTTGTCTCTTTCATCAGTAAAAAAGAGTCATTAAACATATCAAGAAAACATTACTCACCACCTCTACCAACATGAATAGCATGCAACTAGAAGTTTCACATCTGCTTTATATGTTAGGTCTGAACATCACTGAAGATTTTTCAACACTGATACAATAATGTTTGATAAGGTCATATTTTTTAAAGATTTTTTTTTACCTAATCTTTAGAGTGTTTGTTTACACATTTCAATTGAATCACTCTGATCAAGTAGATTTATGATTAAATGATTTCCAGTCTTGATCATCTCTCTGCTTCAGACTTAAGAACTTCATTTATCCACTGTATTCTTCAATTTTTAGACAGTGGTTTGATGAAAATTTAGTTACTGTTCTGGCAGAGCAAATTATTGCATAGAATTTTCCTCATTGGCTTGAGTTATCTTGGTTATTACCTCTGCCTTAGTGAAGGCAGAGGTATTGTTTTCAGTTGTGATTGTTTATTTGTTTGTCTGTGGACGAGTTATCTCAAGAACCACTGGATGGATTCGGATGAAACTTTCAGGGATGTTTGGCTTCACGACTGGCACAAACTGATTAGATTTTGGGATCAATCCAGTATCAGACAAGGATTTTCGATTATTTTTTTCTGTTTTGTTACTTAATTTTTGAGAGTGGTTGGGTTCATTTTTAGTATTCTCATTTGTGAGAGCAGTTGCGTTTATTTCAGATATTCTCATTTTAAAAATCATCTCTGGCTAATCGTTGAGAGGATGTTGGTGTTGCCTTGGCAGAGGTTTGTGCTCTTTGAGTGCTCGTTTAATTTGATATCAATATTTTGTTAGAGAGGAAGGTGGGGAGCTGGCAGAATTGTTAGCACGGTGGGCAAAATGCTTAGCGGCATTTCATACTTCTTAATGTTCTGAGTTCAAATTCTGCCAAGGTTGACTTTGCCTTTTATCTTTTTGGGTTTGATAAAATGAGTACCAGTTGAATATTGGGGTGGGGGGGTTGATGTAATTGACTTACCTTCCTTCTGAAGTTGCTGGCCTTGTGCCAAAATTTGAAATCAATATTTTGTTAGAGATGTTATTCGTCTAAGCTCAAAACTGACACAAGATGTTTCTGTATCCATGGGAAATTTCATAAACTTTATCCAAACTTGCCTTTCTGTTTTATTAAAGCCTAGTATACCTCTGAAGGACACCTGTTTGTGAGTGCTTCCTATCCCCACTCCTCTTCTCTACTTAATTTTGCATGAGTTATGGATTGATTGGTCACAATGTTTGGATATAGTTTAGGATGTGAACTTAAATCTTGGTAATATGTCAAATTTAAAATACTGAGAAGAAAATAAACAAAAAACCTCGAACATCTTTAAAGTAATTAAAATTTTAAAAATAATTTTGTTCATTTCTCATTCACAATACCCTTTTCTTGTGGTAAAATTTATAAAGGAACAAATATGGATTGGTTTTATAATTTAAGCTTTGTGGCAGCCAAAGTTTCAGATGAACATGTTGAAAACCCTTACATTTCTATATTACTTAATTTTCTCTTGACAAAAATAACCCCTAAGCAAAAAATACAAGTGCTGCGACTGTTGTGAAAAGTTCTGTAAAACTTATTCCAAGGAAGATCATGTTATGTGAACTAAGTCTATTTTTGAATTGTTGAATTGTAATTGGATAATTATTAACTGTGACACATAATTTATGTCAGCCCAAAAGATAATGAAACACATGATCTTAATATTGTCCTGAAAAGATAAAGCTTAATCTTTACTAAATATAACTCTTTCTTTTTAGAGTATGCTGACACTTTTCCATTAAGCATAGTTCATAAAGCAAAACAAAACAAAACAACAAATAAACGCTTAAAACCCATTCAGATAACTGAATTTTTATTATGGTATTCGACCTACAAAATAAATATTTATTTAGAATATCTTTCTTTGTTTTGAGTTTAAAATTGGATTTTCAGTGGAAATTTATGAAGACTTAGATTGTTTTGGCAAACATAGAAACCACACTCAAATCCCAAGTTGATAACTCAGAAGAGTATTTTTTTATAGTAGGGAGTATAGTAACTTCCTATTAATTGCAAGCAATAGATTCGTGGTTCTGGTCCTATCAGTAGAGAATGTTCTGTTTTCTTGTTTCATATTTGCCCTTTTGATATCTAATATCACTCATAAATGATGTTTTTAAATGCAATAGTAAAAACTACAATTTTTCAAATTCATTAGTCAAGTGTTTCCGGATAGTAATTATTGGATCTGGTGAGAAAAGACTGTAGAGGGAGACAACTCAGCCACGACTAAATACTGCGAAGTAATTTTGTTTGCTGTACCAGTTTTGTCTTATCCCACGCTGATATAAACACACTCACATACAAACACACGCACACACACACACACACACACGCGCACGTGCAGCGATTTATATATGGAAATCCTTGAAGGGTTAGCACCAAACTTTGGTATTGATTCCTATACCAACCACTAAACTAGTTGTTAACTGCATTCTCCAAAAAGTCCCATCAAGAATCACAACCAGATATTGCAACAGCATAGATTTCAAAGGGCTCCAGCTTTTCAATATCTCTCAAAAGAATTTGAAAAATATGCATGGAATGGATGTAAGTATATTCAATAAACACCTGAATATTCTACTACCTATGAACAATATCTACTAAAAGTAGTAGTACTAACCTTCATCATCATCATCGTCGTTGTTTAACGTCCGCTTTCTATGCTGGCATGGGTTTGGATGGTTTGACTGAGGGCTGGTGAGCTAGAAGGCTGCACCAGGTTCCAATTTGATCTGGCAAAGTTTCTACAGCTGGATGCCCTTCCTAGCGCCAACCACTCCGAGAGTGTAATAGGTGCTTTAACATGCCACCAGCATGAGGGCCAGTCAGGCGTAATGGAATCGACCACACTCAAATGGTGCTTTTTATGTGTCACCTGCACAGGAGCCCGTCAGGCGATGCTGGCAGTGACCACGCTCAAATGGTGCTTTTTATGTGCCACTGGTGATGCATGTGTGTGAACAGCCATACTACATGGCAGTGAAACATGGGCTGTGACTGCTGAGGACATGCATAAGCTTGCAAGGAAGTTGGAAATAAGAAGTATCAGATGTGGTGTGCAAGAGAGACGACTGCACTGGTATGGTCATATGTTGCGAATGGATGAGGATAGCTGTGTGAGAAAGTGTCACACCCTAGCAGTTGAAAAAACCTGCGGAAGTGGTAGACCCTCTTCCTCATCCCAGGAAGATCTGGGACAAGGTGGTGAAGCATGACCTTTGAACATTGGGCTTCTCCGAGGCAATGACAAGTGACAGAAACCTTTGGAGATATGCTGTGCTTGAGAAGACCCGGCAAGCCAAATGAGACTGTAACTGTGGCCTATGCCAGTGCAGCATAACCAGCCCATTTAAGAGTACCCTTCAAATATTGGGCAGTAATCTCCGCTTGCGAAGACCTGTTGAGGCGAGTGAAATCGCTGTCGTGGCCGATGACAGTACCACCTGACTGGCACCTGTGCCAGTGGAACGTTAAAATCACATTAACCTTATTCATTAAAAATCAGCTCCAGAAAAAAGGTTGTATTTAGAGTAGCAATAATATTAAGCATTGCCCTAGCATAACTGCATCTTTCAGGCTGGCACTAGTAAAAACATGCATGTATGCTTGTATGTATGCATGTTTGAATGTATGGATGTATGTGCACATGCACATCCACATATGCCCACACACACTTCAGTTTTTGCTGACCAGATTTCATAAACAAGCTATTTTTTAACCCAAGAACAGCCAAATTTCTGTGTAGTATGATTAAACCTGAAATCATGTGGTTATAAAACAAATTTCTTAAGCATCAGTATCAACTGTATTTATCAACATTTTACTGCTCTTTGTTCACCTTTCATCTCACCATCAGATTTTGCTTAGTTCATTCATTTCTGCCAGCTTTTAAGATGTATTTTCCATTTCTATCTGATTGTTAAATAAGTATTTCTAAAGTAGTTAAAAGCATAATCTCTTAAAACTCTAGTTTCTTATTCATGCTTCCTGTTATACTCATTACTGTCTAGATCATTGTTGTATATGTGTTACATTTGTATATGTATCTACTTTACAAATAACTCAGCCATCACTTGCAAATAAATCTGGCAGCTTGTACCATTCTTTCTCTATTTGTTTTTAAGCTCCTGTGCAGTTACGAGCAGATAGACACCCACTTGGCCTAGCAGAATATTGAGAATATAACAGTAGGAGGGAGAGAGGGCTGCACTTGTAGCTGAGTGGTGTTCTTTTCCAGCTGAATAGACTGGTGCAACATGAAATAAAGTGCTTTGATAAAGGACACAGCATACTGAAAACACTCTCTAGAAATGTTTATGCTTAATGTCTACTTTCCATGGGTTGGATGGTTTGATGGGAGCTGGGAAGTTGGAGCACTGCGCCTGGCTCCAGTCATCTGTTTTGGTATGGTTTCTATGGCTGGATGTCCTTCCTAATGCCAACCACTTTACAGAGAGTACTGGATGCTTTTTATGTGGCACCAGCATGAGTGCTATTTACATGACACTGGCATGGATGCTTTCTTTATGTGGTGCCAGTACAGGTACTCTTTATATGATGCCAGCACGGGTGTTTTTATGTGGCACCAGTACCTATAGACAGGGCCGGATTAAGACCCACAGAAGCCCTAAGCACTTAAAAGGTTTTAGTGTCACCACATACATGTAATCCAAAATATAAACAATGATAAGCCATAAAAGAAATTTCTATTTTTCAAAATGTAACACAACTAACAGTAAGATAGAAAATAATGTTTATTTTTGTATACTTTCCCTTTATTTATATTTGAAAAGTTTCCTCCAACTTTCTTTAATTGCAAAGTCTTTGAACAGATCTTCAAAATTAATCTTACATAATGCATCTGCTTCTCTTCTTAGTAAAAACAAAGCATCCAGCCTGCCTTGTTGCATAGTTGTTTTGATGAGATTTTTTAATATACTTCAACTGAGAAAATGAATGCTTAGCTGAGCAATTTGTGACCATTAATGTTAAAAATATACGAATGGTAATGTCTACACTTGGGAAGCACACTCAGTAATGTTTATTTTAGCAAGTTTAAAACGATTCCTAATGTGCTGTAAACTATTTACAGTTTCTGTGGTGCTCACCCTTCCCACAATGCCCTAAGCACATGCTTATTTTGCTTAAGGGTTAATCCACCGTTGCTTATAGAAACAACAAGCAGGAGAGATAACTGCAGTAAAATCACTGGAAATTTTGGAAAATATAGAAAATGCAATATGGAAGAGGATCTAGTTTTTAAACCTGATGAAATCAACCGATATGTTTCTGTCTTTTTATACTTCAGTGAAACATTCTATTCAGTTTACAAATCTAATAGTGATATATATATCATCATCATCATCATCATCATCATCATTGTTTAACGTCCGCTTTCCATGCTAGCATGGGTTGGACGATTTGACTGAGGACTGGTGCAACCGGATGGCTACACCAGGCTCCAATCTAATTTGGCAGAGTTTCTACAGCTGGATGCCCTTCCTAATACACACACAAACAGGGAATATAATGATGTTGATTATGAAGATCAACAATATGACTGAGGGAAAATAGCAATGGAGGACATACAAAATATGAATATGGCATTGTCTCATATATGTAACAGGATAAATTGAAAACAAAAAGTAAACTGTGATTATGTATGAAAGTAGTAGACAAACATTACTTCTTTGTATCGGAAAAATGTAGCACTTATTCATTTACAGTGCTGTTAGTTAGCTGTAGATCCTACACTGTGCTGGATCCAGGCTATCAACTGTATTATCATTCACCTAACCTTCATATGCGCATTGGGACTGAATCCCTCTCTCACTTGGTAAGCATCCATTCCTCTAAAAAAATAAGAATCCCTGTAACCATTTTGTTAGACATTCCTTAGCTCCTATCTACACCCAATAAAGTACTTTCAAGTTTATTTGCTGCAACAATCTATGGCCCACAGACCCCACTAACAAACCACCCAAAACATCAGTTGCTTATCTGCCAATATCAAACAATGAATCATAAACTTTGAGCAGTCCTCCATGTTGGTCAAACAGGTTGTTGTCTGAGTGATTGTTTAGACAGTCTCAATTACAACATTCTTCAATGTACTCAAAGCATATCTACTGCTTACCATGTCATAACACTTGGTCACTCCATTCACTCTTGGTATTTGGTGTTTCCACCCACAATAGGGCATCATTCCCAAGGAACCACACACACACACACACACACACACACACACACACACACAGACACACACACACTTAGCCACACAAATTTCCCTTGGAACATCTGCTCTCTTAGATATACATGAACATTTTACCTTCTGTTCTACCACCATCTCTGTTTTTATGTATTTGTTTTATATAGAATACTTCTATCTTTATTTTAAATTTATTTCTGCAGTTTTTAGTATTATTCTGCTGCTTTAAGTAATGAAACCAGAATCAGTTATTTCATACCATATTACCATTTCTGTACTAACAGTTACCATTCTCTCTCTTCTGAGCTACTCCCAACTGACATCTCTCCAGCATTTTTATCATTCCTTCCCCTCCCACCCAGACATATGAAATGGGTGGGTGGAGATGACTGGGGTGGTGGTGGAAATAAACTTGTCCCTCCTATCATACCTTAACCTCTCAACACCTTGCATAAAGTGAATTCAGAAAGATCCGTACTAGTGTAAGGAAAAAAGCACCCAGTACATTTCTGTAAAGTAGTTGGCATTAGGAAGAGCATCCAGCCATAGAAACCTGGCCAAAGCTAATGCACTGGAGCATGACAAAGTCCTTCGACTTGTTGGATCTTCTCAAAGGTCCAACCCATACCAGCATGGAAAGCGGATATAAAAATGAGGATGTGTGTGTCTTGATGTGGATGAATTTTTTTTTTTGGTATCTTCGATAAGACAGGAAACATTGGTGTTCTGCCCAAGATACTAATGGAGTGGGATCGGACCTTGGAGCTCGTGGTTGCAAAGTAAACTTAACTATCCGGTAATACTGATCTACGGTTTTCAATATAAGATGTTAAACAAAAAAGCTGTTTCCCAATGCACGCACGCACGCACACACACACGCACACACGCACACACACACACACACACACACACACACACACACACACACACACACATTACTACCACCATTACATAGAGACCGAATACTAAAACAAGTCTGGTTATTTAAAGTCTTTCACTGTCATGGTGGCGGTATTAGTACTTTTAAAAAAAGGTGAAGTATAATAGCGATAATAGTGGTGGCAGTATTGTTCATGGTTAAAATGGTAGTGGCGGTAGCAGAAGTAATTATTACAGTCGTGGTGGTGGCGGAATAGTTAGCCCTGGCGGAATTGTGAGCGCGCCGGACGAAATGTTTAGCAGTATTTCTTCTGTCTTTGTGTTCTGAGTTCAAACTCCTTTCGGTAAAATAAGTACCACTTAAGCATCGGGGTTCGATATAATCGACTCGTCCCCTCTCCCAAAATTGTACCTATAGCAGAAAAAAAACAAAAAACAAAAACACCCCTCCGCAAACTATTGTTTAGCCCCAGGTCAACCCTAATCGAGTCGACATATGATCAAAAGCTTTCCAGCTGTGACTTTTTTTTTATCTGTTTTCTAGCGTCCTTTTCCGTTTTCAAAAACTTTAAGGTAGTGGTTCTCAACCATTTTTTTTTGTTACCTATAGACCCCCTTTAATTCCTAATTTACTCGGGTGGAACCTCCCAGCCATTCAATGATTGACAGAAACCTTATTGTATTTTTATATTTAAATATTATTAGGAATAGCATAACAAATTGTTAAACATTTAGTGTATTGTAAGAAGTATAACCAATTTTTTGCACATCAGTTTTAAGAACAAAATCTTATATAGATCCCTAAGGGTCATATGAGCCCTGGTTGAGAACCACTGCTTCAAGGTATGATTTGAGAGATTTGACTACTTTCTATAGCCAGGTAGATAACCACATATAAGCTTCCTGGTTATTATCAGGCTACTCCCTAGTAGACCCTTATTTTGAAGAGCTACGATTAAAAGTTAAAAACCTTCTAGCTATGACCATTCCAACTCTTTCTTTTTTTCTTTATGGGTGTGATTTGATAAAGATATGGCTTCTATTTCTAGCAAATCTATTGACCTAGTCTCAGTTTTCTTGCTGGTTTATTAGGTTGTTGTTTGCTCCCGACCAGCTCTGATAGAGTCGACCTATAATTTGTATATCTAGGACACCGTGTACAAATGTGTACGATTTTGATAGGTCGAGCAGACCGCATCCTTTTGTTGGCTTGTTAGCAAATAATTTTGAGTTTTAACCTATTTCTTGCAGGTATTACAAATTCACCTGCATTATTCTGTCGGCCAGTAAATATATATATATATATATATATATATATATATATATATATATATATATATATATATATATATATATATATATCTGTTTGTATCGAGTATATCTTGTCGATGTTGCACTCGACTGCTGCTATCCCTCCTACTCCTATTGTAAACAATCACTGTTGTAATCATCGGGTGATTATTTTCATTGTATGTACCTAGTAACTATTACTACTCTTACCGCCACCACTTCTGATATCAATGTCACTGAAGGACCATTTATTTTCCACGACGACGACGACCACCACCACGACCACCACCACGACCACCACCTCGACCACGACCACCATTACCACGACGACCACGACCACGACCACTACTACTACTTCTTTCACTACTACAATCCTACCACTACTACCACCATCTCTACTACTATCTCCACCAACACTATCTCTATTACTATTCAATATGCTATGTGATTGTCGTCACGATATTTAATGAAATATGTCGTAAGCCTTTATTTCTCTCACAACCCCCACTTAACCATCATCGTTTAACTACTAGCTAAAATTAACATCTCGTGCTAATCGAATGAGCTTGTGTTTGCTCGATCACCTAGTAGTTGTCAAGTTTCTTTCAGATTTATATCTGTGTTTCAAAAATTGAATTGAAATAAACATTTTAGACATCGTCATCTTAGATAATAAAACCCTATCTGAAGTAAAACAAAATAACACAAAATGAAACAAAATAAATAAATGAGATAAGCTAAAATGTCTTTGTTCACAGGTCTCCTGGGACAAAACCGACCTGTGCGCACACAATTACACTATTATCATCGAGTTAGTTTTCTCAGAAAACTGACTGTACCCCCAAAACGTTTGATTTAATGCTTCTACTTCTTGTCAAACTTTATAAATGAGTTTCATTTTTACCGTTGCTGATCATCAGCATTTACTTCAGACTGTGAATTAAAATTTTTTTTATCTTTGCTGCTCTATACAAAGCGATCGAGAGAACTTCTACTTGATCACTCGACCTGCTAGAAATAGCAGCCAAATCGGCCTTAAATCATAACTACTCTATAGAGAAAGGAAAACATTCATTTGAATAATGTAGTCTTGAATATTCTTAAAAACGACAGGATGGTCCTGGTGGAAACACTTTTGGTCCTAAAGTTGCTTGATCAAGGCTGACTTATATATCTCACGTTGTCACTCGACTGCTTGAAAGAGCTGTCAAATATCCCTTAAATCACACCCTACCTTTTTAAATAAAGGACATTCTACAGTGAGCGTTGAGTTTAGGATATCATTTTCACATTCACCAATCAGCTGTTAGTATAATTTTGTGTGAGGGGGTTTTGGGGAAAAGTTTTACCTTATTTTAATATGTATTTTTTTCTGAAATCGCGAGCTTGTAGCATAAATTTGAACTTTTATTCGTCTGTTAAGCGTCTATGAAATACTATCTATTTATATATGTATAAAGATGAGAATGTGTGTGTGTGTGTGTGTGTGTGAATCCCTAAAACTCGAGAACTATTCAACCGATTTCATTCAAATTTTACACATGCCTTACTTAGAGTCCATGTAGTGTCATGGGCCCAAACATTTTCAACTTCCTGCCTAATCCGAACCCAGAGCAATCTCTTATCTCGTCCACTATTTCAATATTACGTGTCAAGAGTGAAACAATAACATCTCTCTATTGTAATGTCAGATACTTTCACTTCAATAGTTTCACTATTAATACTGAAACTATTAAAGTGAAGCTATTATTTCACATACATACATACATACATACATACATACATACATACATACATACATACATACATACATACATACATACATACATACATATATATTATGTATTTATATATGTATACATCTGCACATATGTATATATATATGTGTATATATATGTATATATATGTAGGTGTATATATATATATATATATATATATATATATATATATATATAGATGTATATGTGTAGATGTATATATATAGATTTATATGTATAGATGTAGATATAGATGTATAATATAGATGTATATGTATATATATGTACACACACACACACACATACACACACATACATATACGCACACACACACACACACACACACACACACACACACACACACACACACATATATAGATTTATATGTTTATGTTTGCATATAGGTATGTATATGTATATAGATATATATGTAATATGTAAACATATGTACGGGATGCCCCTGGGAGCTCCTCTATGCTGATGACCTTGCTCTAATTGCTGAGTCACTATCAGAACTAGAGGAGAAGTTTCAGGTGTGGAAGCAAGGACTAGAATTGAAGGGCCTTAGAGTCAACTTAGCTAAAACCAAAGTCCTAATAAGTAGGAAGGTAGACAAAACACAAACCCCTTCAGGTAGATGGCCCTGCTCGATCTGTAGAAAAGGCGTAGGTAGAAACTCCATAAGATGTACCCAGTGTAAGCTATGGACACATAAGAGGTGCAGCAGTATCAAAGGAAGGCTAACTAACAAAAATTTTTTGGATGTGGCAGATGTTCAGGAGCAATAAACACTGAAAATGTGCAGAAAACAACTTTGGCCACATTCCAGAGAGAAAAACTAGACTTTGTTGATAGCTTCCGCTATCTAGGTGACCAAGTTAGTAGTGGGGGAGGGTGTGCTGAAAGTGTAGCTTCTAGGATAAGAATAGCCTGGGCAAAGTTCAGAGAGCTCTAACCTTTGCTGGTGACAAAGGGCCTCTCACTCAGAGTAAAAGGCAGACTGTATGACGCATGTGTACGAACCGCCATGCTACATGGCAGTGAAACATGGGCCGTAACTGCTGAGAACATGCGTAAGCTCACAAGAAACGAAGCCAGTATGCTCCAATGGATGTGTAATGTCAGTGTGCATACTCGACAGTGCGTAAGTACCTTGAGAGAAAAGTTAGACCTAAGAAGCATCAGTTGTGGTGTGCAAGAGAGACGATTGCGCTGGTATGATCATGTTGCAAGAATGGATGAGGATAGCTGTGTGAAAAAGTGCCACACCCTAGCGGTTGAGGGAACCTGTGGAAGAAGCAGGCCCAGGAAGACCTGGGATGAGGTGGTGAAGCATGACCTTCGAACTTTAGGCCTCATCGAGGCAATGGCTAATGACCGGGACCTTTGGAAATATGCAGTACGTGAGAAGACCCGGCAAGCCAAGTGAGAGCATAATCTGTGGCCTCTGCCAGAAGTGTAGCCAGCTCACTTATTCGTTTCTTTACTTTATTGGACACTAAACTCTGCTTACGAAGACCTGTTGAGCCAAATGAATTTCAAATCGAAATCGAACCAAATTCGATGACTGGCACCCATGCCAACCTCTCCTTCATTGGACACTAAACTCTGCTTGCGAAGACCTGTTGGGGCAAGTGAAATCGTAATTGAACCATATTCGATGACTGGCACCTGTGCTAGTGGAGCACTAACAGCACCGTCCGAGCGTGATCATTGCCAGAGCAGCTGTCTGGCTTCCGCGCTAGTGGCATGTAAATAACACCATTTGAGCGTGATCGTTACCAGCATCACCTTACTGGCACTTGTGCCGGTGGCACGTTAGAAAATCATTCGAGCGAGATCGTTGCCAGTGCCGTTGGACTGGCTCCTGTGCAGGTGGTACGTAAAAAACACCATTTTGAGAGTGGCCTTTGCCAGTACCGCGTGACTGGCCCTTGTGCCGGTGGCACATAAAAGCACCTACTACACTCTCGGAGTGGTTGGCATTAGGAAGGGCATCCAGCTGTAGAAACTCTGCCAGATCAGATTGGAGCCTGGTGCAGCCATCTGGTTCACCAGTACTCAGTCAAATCGTCCAACCCATGCTAGCATGGAAAGAAGACGTTAAACGATGATAATGATGATGATATATATACTTATACATACATATATACAAACATATACATATACATACATACACACACATGCACACACACACACACACGCACACACACACACACGCACGCGCGCACACACACAGACACAGACACACACACACACACACACACACACACACACACACACACACACACACACACACACACACACAGAGTTGCAGGTGTGGCTGTGTAGTAAGAAACACATCGTCCCGGGTTCAGTGCCACTGTGTGGTAACTTGGCATGTCTCTTCTGCTATAGCCTCAGACCAACCAAGGCCTTGTGAGTGGATTTCGTAGACAGAAACTGAAAAAAATAAATTATATATATATGTGTATATGTAAGTGTATGTGTGTGTCTTCGTGTCTCTGTTTCTCTCTCATCACTGCATGACAACTGCTGTTGGTTTATTTACATACCCATAACTTACTGGTTTGATAAGAAAAGACTGATAGAATAAGTACCAGGCTTATTCATTCGACAAAAAAATTCTTCAAGGCAGTGTCTCATATTTTTGTTTGCCCACTCAGTTGTATCTATCAATCTATCTTTCTGTGTATATAACACACACACACATAGACATGTATGTATATGTGCATATTTACATCTATTATATTAAAGTCAATGTCTTTATGTGTGTTCGTGCATTACTTACAGAATCAAAAACTACTGCACTGATCCTAATAAAATTTGGAACACAAAATCCAAGCCTAGGGAGAAGAGTAATGCTGTATGTTTCATACAATTTCATGGACCAAAATTACCGAATGGATCCTTATGATATTTGGAACTTAGATTCAATGCATAAGGGTGGCTATAATGCAGTATGTTTGATTTGAATTTGAGGTGGCTTAAAGGGGACAGACCCCCACCGCCCATGAAAATACATAAATTTCTAATGTTGATGAAATTTCAACCATAGGTAATTGACACACATCAATGGGGAGCCTTAACTTCCAAATATTAGTTATTTTTTATGATTCAAATCTCGGTCAAAAGCACTGAATGGATTTTTATGAAATTTGGAAATTATATTCTATGCATAAGGGCGGATGTAATGCAGTATATGTTTGAAAGTGAGGGGGCATAAATGAGGCCATAACCCCCATGGAAATTCATATATTTTTGCTGTTAATGAAATTTTAACCATAGATATTAGATACAAATGAAGTAATATTTCTAAAATTTCAACTTCTTAGGAGTTAGTAAGACCTCTTAATGGGGGCTTAACCCCCACAATTTAATCGTTTTTCCTAAGCCAAGACTAATACAATTGTACTTTTGGAAGCTGTAGAGTCACCCGAGCTTACTAGATGAGCGTTATTTGTAATTCAGTGGTACAACACTGTAAGAGTTTGCTTTGAAATATACTTAGATTGTGATTTCTGCAATGTGGTGCATAAATCGTCAAATAAAAGAGAGGCATCTTTGCCTCCACTGATTCAGTTGCAAAGTGTTATTTTGAGTAAAGTTATTTGGTTGCAGACCTCCTTTGAGTCTTTTTATTATCAGTGGGTCAGAGATAGTCCCCAGATTGTAACATTGATTTCAAGGCCTCCCCAGATAAGTGACTGGACATTCAGAGATTTATAGATTGCAAATTTATTCTGTCCAGTTACCTATCAGCATAGTGATCATTGGCAAACTCCAGAGGTGACACTTTCATTTCCCCTTAGCTCTCACGTCACACAGGTGTTAATATTTATTTGAGTTGAGTCACGCCCTTCCAATTACTATTGATCCGTAATGCATCTTACGGCTGTGCCCGTCACCTGTATGATGAGGAATTCTACAGTGGTGAGTGGTAACAACTAAGGTAGGGTAACTGACTGCTTATTGTGATCATTTGTCTGCTGGTTTCTTGTAGTTTTGCTCTCTTTTACAAACCCAGTGAACATTCATATATTTCCAATTTCAAAGAAATTTGAAGAATAGACATAAGACCCAAGTTAAAAAAGATTCCCTACAATTCAACTACTCTGGTTGACTTTAAGATCCCCCTCCAATAGGGGCCTTAACTCCCACATTTTAGAGCTTTATGTGCTCCATTTTTCAGGAGCAAAAATCTTTGAATAGGTTTCATAAGATTTGGATTTTGGAATCTGGGCATAATGATGAGTAGTATGGGATAAATATGTCATGATTAGAATTTTCGTTAGGGTGCATAAAGAGGGAAAGAACCTTCATTAAAATTCTTAATCTGCAATTTTGATGAAATTCGAATCATAGATATTCCAGTTCATTAGGGAAAATATAAAAGAAAAATCTAATTCTTCAATTCCATGTGACACGGGCAAAGCCGGGTATCTCTGCTCGTATTAGATAAATTCTTGATTTATGGAAAATTACCCTCCATTCAAGGTAAAGCAAACACCTAATGGCAGTTGTGACCATCTTCGACTGATGAGGAGAAATCATCTCAAGAATCGAGTTATTTTTGCCGGAGACGAGAGGACAGCCACGCACACGTTTCTGCCTCAATAGAGGCAGCAGGGTGGCAGAGTCGTCAGCACATTGGGAAAAACGCTTTGTGTCATTTCGTCTCTCTTTACGTTCCTAGTTCGAATTCCGTTAAGGTCAACGTTGACTTTCATCCCTTTGGGGTCGATGAAAGATTTGAAAGATTATTATCATTATTATTTCTCGGGTAGTGAGCTGCCAGAATCCTTAGCATGCCGGACAAAACGACATTTCGTTAGTCCTTATGATCTGAGTTGAAATTATACTGAAGTCAACCTTGCATTTCATTCTTTGAAAATCTGAAATTAGTATCAGTTGAGCAACGGGGACGATTTAACCGATTAGACCCTTCCCCAAAATTTGAGACTTTATACCTATAGTAGAAAGTTTTATTATTATCATTGAGTTAGAGAGCAATGCATGTCACCAAGTGACACTGGGCTACAAATATCCCCAATATACTCATCATGACTGCTCGTCTGATAAGGGTACACCAGGCACATGTATTAAAGCCATATATGCGCAACATGGTCATCTCAAGATAAATAGCACATGACTATGCAGCTGGGACCCAGTTAGAGTTTCCTTCAGATTAAGTAGCATATCCCGTTTAAAAGGTCCCTGAATAAGGTTTGTTTAAGAATGATGAACGAAACACACACGTTTCCAGAGGTGAATTATTCAAACCTCAAAGAATCCCTCACAACACATGGTTATGGTGCTTCCCCTCTACTCCTGTTCGTGATCAGAGATGCACATATCGTCAGCCACTAAAGGACATGCTTATCTGTTAAAGTCATGCAACTGACAAACAAATTTGTGGTTCTGAGCAGAATATTTTCTGTAGCCCATCTTTTTATACCAAGACAAAACATGTACATGATAACATTTCCAGTCAGTTAAGATCAGAAGCCATGAAAGTCACTATGTCAGGGCATTGCTGCTGCTACTACTACTACTACTACTACTACTACTACTACTACTACTACTACTACTACTACTACTACTACTACTACTACTACTATTATTTTATGTTTGACTTTTGTTTTGCATTTGTACAAGTTGGATCCAAGTCTCACCCAGAGACCTCAAGAGACAACAAGTTAGAAGTTCATGTAGGTTTCATGTAGGTTTCATGTAGTTCATGTATTATTATTATTATTATTATTATTATTATTATTATTATTATTATTATTATTATTATTATTAAGGCGGCGAGCTGGCAGAATCGTTAGGATGCCGGGCAAAATATTTATACACACACTCATGTTCTCGCAGTGCATGTATGTATGAGTTGATTTATCAAATACGACCTAGACTGGTAAACTTGAAGTTGTAAAAACAAACTACTGCTGCTGCCGCCGCCGCCGTCGCAGCTGCATCCTACGTCAATTAACTCAAATGGCTTCCGGATAGTCATGTCTACCGTTCATATCCACAGACATGTCAACAACGTTCATACCCTCGGTATCATTCTGTATTGTTCTCAACGATGTAAACTCGGACCGGTATTTTTATTTATCAGTCTTGTAGGATATAATCTCAGGATATAAAGGTCTCTAACCACAAGTATTTTAACGATTCTGCTAATCAGCAGTTATTTTGGTATCTCTTACAGTGTGAACTTTCTAAATATTTGGATATCTATAACATATTTAATGCACGGGACATTAAAAACCACACTAGAAATAATTATAGGGGTTAGGGAAAACAAAACAACATCAGTCAATGTCTTATATTTTCATTTTTCAGTAATTCCAGGAGACAATTCCAGGTATGTTTGGTATTATACTGACTTCGTCATGAAGGACAGTTTTCACCTTGTAATCGTGTTTAGTTAGCTTTTTAATATTCCCTGCATTTTAAATGTTAACACGAACCTAACTATTGCGTATAAATAAAACATTTAAACAAATGCAGCCTTAGCTGTGAGACATGTGGTAAAGGTTTTCTTTGCATATGACTATTGAGTAACAAATATTCATAATTTAAAGAACATTGCAACAACATAAGTATCTTACAGAATCCTTGAGAGAGCCTCTATGTGGCCGTTCGATCCATTAAAAAACCCAGCAAAATGTCCCTCAAATCACACCTTGCACTCTTAAGAAAAGTAAAAAGAAAGAAAGAAATGACACATTGGATGAAGAATTCCTAGATGCAGTCTAGAAAAAGATAAAAAAACAAAAAACAAAACAAAACCTGGAATGGTTACAGTTGAAATTTCTTCAATCATAGGTCAACTTGATAAGGCCGATCTTGGGCTAAGCAATAACAACAATAGCAATATCATATAAGTGTTACAACTGTTTTTATTGATGCTGTAAATATAAAGCTGTAAAGGCTTTTCAAAGAATGAATTGTTAACGGAAGACTTCACTGCTTTTTAGTAAATATAAGGGGACTTATTTGATTCAGTAGTTTTAAGACGGTATTCAGAATAAAGTCAGCACATCTTTTATGTTGTTATGAAACATGCATCTCGATCATTCAAAAGGTAGGTGCAACGAAAACTTTTTACGAAGGTTTTGCTTTTATCGCTCTGAGTTAATTTGGGGCTGAGCTTTTCTCTTTAGTCTGTTTCACTTCATCCTTGCTGTCGATGTTATCAACTTCCTCTGTTTTCTCCTTAATTTCTCTACGCTCTTTATATTCGACATGTTTTTCCCTGTTGGCTTCAGAATGAAACCATTTATTTAACAGAATGTCATGCACTGATGGTCGGCTCATATAGGCGTATGTAAATAAACGCTTGAGCAGGTGTCGACAATCCCGGCTGATCTTCTGGGTCTTACCCCATGACAAATTAAGCCGTTTTTGGTCTTCAATTATTCGTTTTATTCCTCTACTTTCATCAAACGGCATCCGGCTGGTACCCATTATATAAAGTATTACACCGATTGCCCATGTATCCGCTTTACGTGGATCATATGGTTCGCCGCGAAGTATCTCTGGCGAAGCATAGGATTTAGTCCCGCAGTATGTTTGACTTAACTCACATTTTTTATTACTTGTTACGAAACCGAAATCAGTGATTTTGATGTTGTAGTTTTGATCTAAAAGTAGGTTCTCAAGCTTCAAATCACGGTGAGTAATATTTTGGCTGTGTAAGTAATCAACAGCTTTACACACCTATGTATAATAGAAAAATAGTACAGTCAAAAATTGTTAAGGAAAATTCTAGAATTCTAGATAACTTACCGATGGTCTACAAGGGTACAAGAAAAAGACAAACCTAGAACAAAGAAACAAAAAGCCCCCAAATATTTTATAAAATTTGTAAAATAAGTTTAGTTTGTGTACCAAAAGAAAAGGTAAGTTCTGACGTTCAAGAAATGAGGAAGAGCCCTGTCCAAAACTTTCATTCAAGGCACATAAACCCATCTATTTCACAATTGATTTTTCTCAGAATCAGATAGAAGCAGCTTCTTTGATTTTGGTGGGAGAAATTTAAGAGGAAATAAGCATGTGCTTTATATTAACACTACTCTTTATATTAAGGAATCATCTATGTCTGCGATGGATAGATATGTAAAATGGTACATATAGAAATAACAAGTAATTCAAAAATAGTAGATAAACTGCAAATAAACAACTTAGCGTAAAAATTGCAACTACCGTAAAAATAAACCATTGGTTCTCAACCATTTTTTTTTATCTATGGACCTCTTTGATCACTATTTTACTTTGGTGGACCCCCCCCCCCATAGCCTCTCTATGTTTACAAGCTAGTTCTATAGATACCTCCTTCAAAACTATTTTGTTTGTAACACATTAACTTGTATAGTTTGAACTATGTAACGGCTAGGTTTCTTTCTCTAGAAAGAAACCTAGGCGTTTCTTTCAATTAATACCTGTGAATTAAAATTTTTTCACGGACACTTAATACCTACTGTGTAAACCCAATTTGCTACCTTGCTTGCGTGGCCACCCAAAAATTTTATATGGGCCCTGATTAAGCAGACATATGTAATGAATAGTTTTCTAATCATAACCTTCCGCCTTTTACTAAAGTTAAAATATAACTAGTGCTGGTAGTAATATTGTGTCCTTCTTGTTTTAAGATAGTAAAGGAGTAATTTAAGGGAGATTTGGCTGCTATGTGTAGTAGGCTGGTGTTCTGTATCGAGACTCATTCATCCTGTTACATATCCTAGTAAAATTAATCTCTCTCTCTCTCTCTCTCTCTCTCTCTCTCTCTCTCTCTCTCTCTCTCTCTCTCTCATATATAACATCTCTTTTGAGTTGATCAAACTAGTTGTATAGCTTTCTATCCGCGAGGAAGGGATTGACGCACGATGTGTCGAAACGCTCGTTGAGAGCAATAAAGTTTCCCGTGTATTCCAGAGCTGCAAAAACATCACAAAATATCACGAAAAACTGCTCAATCATATATATATATATATATATATATATATATATATATATATATATGTATGTATGTGTGTGTGTGTGTGTGTGTATCAAAACTGTCCGACGAACGAGAACGTGAAGCTCTGAGTAGTAGCTTTTGTGATTTTTTGTGATGTTTTTGCTGCTTTAATAATAAAGCATCTTACTCTACGTCCGGTATATATATATATATATATATATATATATATATATATATATATATATATATATATATATATATATATATATATATGTATACATATATATATATGTATACACACACGCACGCACACACACACGCACGCACACACACACGCACGCACACAAGGCGCAGGCGTGCCTGTGTGGTAGGAAGCTTGCTTCCCAGCCACATGGTTCCGGGTTCAGAGTCACTGTGTGGTACCGTGGGTAAATGTCTCCTACTATATTCTCGGGCAGCCCAAAACCTTGTAAGTGAATTTGGTAGATGGAAACTGAAAACACCCTCCGTGCAACATCTATATTCTTCCCTGTGCCTGTCAAATGTTATGTCCCTGCCGTAAGGCTTTACTTCCACACACGCCAGCTTAATTTAATTCGTCCTTAGTCGAAAGACACCCGTTGTTATGTCCTGTTATTTGTATTTGTATAACATTTCTCCGTTTTTTTTCCCGTCCTTATTTTCATATACATTCGCTGTTTTCTTCCAAGGAATCTAATGCTCTTAGCTTAGTTTTTCCTTGGGGCTGACCAGATTGGAGCAATCTCGAGTATAACCAGCCGAAATTGCAAAGATAATCTGGAACTCGTCTGAAGAAAGAAAACTCCGAATGCTCCGTCCTTGTTTTCTTTGTATCGTCTGTCTGGATGTTTTGTGTTCTTGTCCCATTTTTGTATTATATATATATATATATATATATATATATATATATATCTGTGTGTGTGTATGTTTGTGTTTGTCTCCCCACCACCGCTTGACAACCGATGTTGGTGTGTTTGCGTTCCGGTAACTTAGCAGTTCGGCAAAGGATTCCCATAGAAGAAGTACCAGGCTTAAAAAGTTCTGGGGTGGATTCATTGAACTAAAAATTCAAAGCGGTGCCCCAGCATGGCCACAATCTAATAACTGAAGCAAGTTAAAGAATATATGTTTATATATATATATATATATATATATATATATGTGTGTATGTATGTGTGTGTACACACAAAAGCACGCGCGCGCGCGTGCACACGCACACTCAGACACACACACACACACACATTATCAGAATTGCATACATCAAAAAGCACTATAGAATATATCCGTTGAATTTAAGAGCTTAATTATTTATATATGGCTAAACTTCAATATAGTGTTATAATGGAATAGTCGTAAACAGAATGAATATGCTCGCGCAGGCGTGACTATGTGGTAAGAAGTTTGCTTGCCAACCACATGTTTCTGGGTTAAGTCACGCTACGTGGCATATTGAGCAAGGGTCTTCTGTTATATCCTCATGTCAACCCAAACCTTGTAAGTGGATTTGGAAGACGGTAACTGAAAGAAACCCGTCACCTGTGTGTGTGCGTGCGTCTGTGTGTGCGTGCGCGCGCGCGTATGTATGTATGTATGTATGTATGTCATTGTTCAGTTTTATTTCAAGTTTTCTTGCCAATAAAGAAAGAGTCGGTTTCTAACCTAGATTCAAGGCTCCTTCAGTGGAATTTCAACTTTAACTGCAGGGTATTTTTGTATGTATGTATGTATGTATGTATGTATGTATGTATGTATATAAGTATATATGCATTTGAACAAATAAAAAACAAACAGAACAAAGTTACGAAGATGTTTTATTTATGTCTCTCGGTATGTATGTATGTATGTATGTATGTATGTATGTATGTATGTATACGTGCAGATTTGTATGTTTTGTTTTGTGTATATCTTCCCATGTATGTAGGTGCATATCTAGACATGCTCATATATACTTAAATGATAAACTTCTGGAACGTTTTACAGATATTTAAAGTTTCAGTAATAGCTTGGATCTGTAATCTTCGAATTAGCTTTCTTCTTGGTTTTGAGAAGCCTAATATCTCAAGTTTAGTATTTAGGTAGTGTGTTACATATCCTAGTACCCCAATAATTACAGGTATAAACCTGAACTTGTAATCAGGATAGAATAACTGTAGATTTCTCAATAGTCCAGCGTAGGTATTCTCTTTTTCACTGATCTTCAGTTTTATGTTAACATCCGTTGGGTAGCTGATCTCTACAACTGTACACGGTTTCTCTTCTCTATTCCAAATCGTTATATCAGATCTATTGTGTTTGCATTTTACTGAGGTTTTCACTAGGACATTCCATCAGTATTCCTTTTTATTATGAGTGGCTCTGGCTTCTACCATACTGTGGGCTCTTATTTCTTTGTCCTCGGGGTTATCCTTTCGACAGATCTCGTTATACAGTGTCCTAGCCACAACATCATGTCCTATCAGTAAATAATATCGTGATGACATTTTAAGACAACTGCATTTGATGTGGATGATATCTTCGGTGTTAAATCTACAAAGTCTGCATCGGTTGTCACATTTTACTGCTTTTCCTGCATCTCTGCCCATTTTTGTGCATCAGGTATTTGGTTGATATTTCCTGTTCTTGGATTGCAAACGCATACGTTTCAAAGTGGGAGGTAGTAATCCGGTCGTTGGTCCATGATAGACTGCTTTGATGATCAATGTTACCATCATCTCGGAACTTTCTAATAACATATCCATGCATGGTCTTCTGCTCATATACGCCCATCCTTTCATCTGATGATATGTTGTAGTAGAGTCGTGCAACTTCTTTGGTCATGTATTTAAGGTTATAAGACAAGGAATGCTGCTCAAGTAGTTGCCTTCCAAGTCTTGATGTATGTATGTATGTATGTATGTATGTATGTACTACGTAGGCTACCTTTGCAAACCCGCATCTTCACCTTCAAATAATTTAAAGACAAACTAGGTGGAGAGCAGTATTGAGGAAAATGGGTTTGTGTCAGGTGATAATTTAGAGCATGATAGAGGAATAGAAAGAGGCGTCTCCAGGTGGAAAAAGGTGAGAGAGAGAGAGAGAGAGAGAGAGAGAGAGACGGTGAGGAGGATATGTCGAGGCGTACCCTCAAGTTACAGGAAGGAGTATAAAAGTGAAGTGGTACAGCGGATTGGAGATCGGGTAATACGTGCGTTTGTGTATATGTGTGTGTGTTTGTGTGTGTGTGTGTGTGTGTGTGTGTGTGTGTGTGTGTGTGTGTGTGTGTGTTTGTGTGTTTGTGTGTGTAGAGCGGTTTCAAGCGGGCAATATATATAATTTATTGAGTGTTTTACGTACTCTTTGCTCTTTACTCTTTTACTTGTTTCAGTCATTTGACTGTGGCCATGCTGGAGCACCGCCTTTAGTCGAGCAAAACGACCCTAGGACTTATTCTATCGGTCTATTTTGCCGAACCGCTAAGTTACGGGGACGTAAACACACCAGCATCGGTTGTCAAGCGATGTTGGGGGGGACAAACACAGACACACAAACATATACACGCACATACACACACACACACACACACACACACACACACACACACACACACACACACACACACACACACACACACACATATATATATATATATATATATATATATATATATATATATATATAAATACATACATACGACGGGCTTCTTTCAGTTTCCGTCTACCAAATCCACTCACAAGGCTTTGGTCGGCCCGAGGCTATAGTAGAAGACACTTGCCCAAGATGTCACGCAGTGGGACTAAACCCGGAACCATGTGGTTCGTAAGCAAGCTACTTACTATACAGCCACTCCTACGCCTATGTATATATGTTTTTGTATGGGTGTCCCATATATTTCATTTAGAGAAAGTTGTTTGCATTTATGATATGTTCTATGTAGAAATATTCTTGGTTGCATCTATGATATACTTTTGTAGAGATTTTTGAGTGTATATGAAAGGTTTTATGTAGGGATACTTTTTATATCTTTTCATTACATTTCTATATGCTGATATTGTTATATGGACTGTTAGATATGTAATTCGTCTGACGTTCCGTGTGTCATGTGGTTCGTCTGAGTTCATTGTTTCATTGTTGTTGTCTTGTGGGACTGTCGTAGTAAAAGGTCATTGATATATATATGGCGGACATGACTTTTGTTTATTCATAACGAACATTGGGTGAGTGCGTTCTTTGTATGTAATTGAACAATAAATGTAATAATTAAATTGTATAACTCGTTGTGTTATCTCTACGAGTCACCCGAGGGAAACATAACAGAGTTTATTGGCGTCGCCGATAGGATACATGCTTACTTTACCGTAAAATTATTCATCGTAATAACAATGGCTGAAAAACAGACAGTAGAACTTATTAAATTGTTTAGGGAACAAATGGACAAGCAAATGCAACAACATCAGAGAGATATGGACGCTCTGTTAAAACTGTTTGGTGCTCGACAAGTTGAAGGCGATTCTAGTGGCTATTTTTCAGCTGCTTCAACAACAGTGTCGATTCCACCATTTACTGCATTTGATTCAGCGACAGAACTATTGCCTGATTACTGGTCAAGATTCCGTACGTTTGTGGCTGCTAATGCTGTACCTGAAAAACGCATGGCACAAGTGTTCCTGACCAATCAGACTGCTACTGTTTACAAACAACTTGCTAATCTGGCTACCCAACAAAATCCGCCTAAAGATATCAACAACTTGATAATGGACGAAATCGTTGACTTCATGAAGGAACAGTTCGACCCTAAACTTTTCATTGTGAGAGAGCGTTTCAAGTTTTGGAGTGATATGCAGCGGAAGCCAGGCGAAACTCTCCAGGAGCTGGCAGCACGTATACGCCAGGATGCAGCTACCTGTGATTTTCCAGCGATCACCAACCCACAGGATGAAGCTCTGAGACAGAGATTCATATGTTCGGTTAACAATGAAGCGGTTCTGAAGGCGCTTTTTAAGATAAAAGACTCAGAACTAGATTTTGCCCGTGCTGTCCAGGTTGCCATTGAGACTGAAGACGCAGCAAAGGTTGCAAAAGAAACTGTATACAGTTCCAAAACCAAGCAGGTGTACAAGGTCCAGCAGAACAGGAATAAGAGTCCTCAAAAGAAACATCAGCAGTCTTATTCCACAAACCAGGAGAAATGCTACCGATGTGGAAAGGCCCACAAAGCAACAGACTGTCCTTTCAGGGAAACCAAATGTCATTTTTGTGATAAAAAGGGTCATTTGCAAGCGGTGTGTAGGAAAAAACAACATTAGCAACGCAATGGTCATTCACAAACTCCCGTGAAAAGAATCACAAAAGCTGAGCTAGTCAAGGCGATCCTAGGTGAAGTTTCCCGAGACACTCACAGTTTAATTGTGCCAGTAACAATCCAGAACAGACTGTTCACAATGGAATTGGACACTGCTACTACAGGCAATTTTGTTTCCTTGTCAGTCTGGAAACAACTTGGAAGACCAAAGCTGCAAGATGTCAAGCATCGCTATGAATCTGCCAGCAAGCACAACCTGCCTGTTCTAGGAACTTTCATGGGCCAAACCAAGGATCCAACAACTGGTAAGCAGGATCTTATACCTTACATAGTCACCAAGATCTCTGATCTTAATTTGCTGGGTCGGAATGCTATCCAGACTCTGGGAATTTCCGTAGACACTGCTCTAGGTTTGAAAAGCATAGACAGCCAAGCTAAGAGGGAAGGTGCAGAAGGGATGTATCCAAAGACCTCAAGCGAGCCCTATGTTTCCCTGCAGCAAGATTGTCACAACATGTGTGATGAATTTCCAGATCTTTTCAAGCAAGAATTGGGATGTCTCAAGAACTTTGAACTGGAAGTGAAGTTCAAATCGGACGCAACACCAGTCTTTCACAAGGCACGTCCGGTCCCATTTGCTCTTCGTGATGACCTGGTCAAAGGTTACGAAGAAGGCATCGCCAAGGGAATCTGGAAGCCAGTCCAATTCAATGAATACGGAACGCCAGTGGTACCGATTCGTAAAGCACACGCTTCAAGCAACCTGAAACCCAAACTACGGATTTGTGGTGACTACTCTGTGGGAATTAATGACCAACTTGCTGATCACCGTCATCCAATGCCACTCCCTGCTGAACTGATGCAGAAACTCGGAGGTGGATTCGGATATACAAAGATAGACCTTGCTGATGCCTATAATCAGATCAAACTGGCTCCAGAAAGTCAACGCAGACTCGCACTCAGCACTCACCGTGGAGTACTCCTGCAACAACGACTCCCTTTCGGAATCAAGTCAGCACCTGGTTACTTTCAGGAGATCATGGAAAACCTGACCCATGATCTACCTGGAGTGGCCGTCTTCCAGGATGACATGCTCGTCAGTGGGAAAGATGCAAACAGTCACTTAAACAACCTAAAGTGTCTGCTCACACGTCTAAGCGACAATGGACTCAGATGTCGCCGTGAAAAGTGCCAGTTTGCACTACCCAGTGTAGAATACCTTGGACACATTTTGTCGGCTGAAGGGATCACTAAGGGATCCAAAGTCAAAGCAGTCTTAAAGATGCCATCTCCAACGAACGAATCAAGCTTGAAATCTTTCCTAGGTTCAGTTCAGTTTTATGGAAAGTTTATCCTAAACCTAGCCAGTATAGCAGAGCCACTCTATTGCCTTACAAAAAAGTCAACTATTTGGAAGTGGGGAGATGAGGAACAGTCAGCTTTTGATCACTTGAAAAATGTACTTTCATCAAGTCAAGTTCTGATACACTTCGATCCAAACAAAACTTTGGGACTGGCTTGTGACGCATCAAACGTTGGTATTGGAGCAGTCCTGTTTCACCGCTATCCTGATGGAAGCGAGCGCCCAATATCCAATATGTCCAAGACTCTCACTTCTGCACAGCGTAACTACAGTCAAATTCAAAAGGAAGCCCTAGCTATCATATTTGGCTTGCAGAAGTTTTACCAATATTTGTACGGTCGTAAATTCGTACTCGTGACTGACCACAAGCCACTGACATCACTATTCAGTCCGAGGAAAGGGACGCCACTTCTCGCTGCTAACAGACTAGCACGATGGGCCCTGTGGCTGAACCAGTTTGACTACACCATTGAATATCGGAAATCAGCAGATCATGGCAATGCTGATGCCCTCAGTCGCTTGCCATTCGGTGATGATAACGACTTTGACAGAAAGGAAAATGGTGAAGACATAGACATGGTGTGTGCCATCAAAGCTCTTAGTATTCAAGTCCAACCTGTGGATGCTAACGTCCTCCGTCAAGAGTCAGGGAAAGATCCAGTGATATCTACAGTGATGCGCTACGTCCGTGAAGGCTGGCCACCAAAGAACATGGAGATCAATGACGAAGTCAACAAGTTCCGTAAGTTATCAAACTCACTTAGTATCTGTCATGGATGCCTTATACATGGATCTAGAGTTGTGATTCCACATAGCTTGCAGCCAAAGATCCTCAATCTTCTGCATCTCGGACACTTTGGCATGGAACGCATGAAACAGCTAGCAAGAACTGCTGTATATTGGCCTGGTATCGATGCTGCTATAGAGATAGCCAGTCGACGATGTGATTCATGTAACGAACATCAAAGGCAGCCATCTAAGCCTCCAGTTCACCCATGGATGTTACCAGAAAAGCCGTGGAGCCGCTTACATCTGGACCATGCAATAAATTTTATGGGTAGAGATTGGCTGGTGATCACAGATGCTTATTCCAAGTACCCATGCATTCATCCCACTTCCTCCACGTCCTCCAAAGCCACTTTGAATCTGCTTGAGGAAGACTTTGCGCACTTCGGATTTCCTCACACACTGGTCACCGATAATGCACCAACTTTTACGTCTGAGGAGTTCCAGAGCTGGTGCAAAGAACGCGGGATCACACACCTGACAGGGGCACCTTACCACCCAGCTACCAACGGAGCAGCGGAACGTTTGGTGCAGACCTTCAAACAAGCTCTGAGGAAGTCTTCTCTTCCGCCAACACGAGCACTTCAAGAATTCTTGATGCAGTACCGGAGAACACCAACATCCTGTGGATTCTCTCCAAGTGAACTTTTGAATAACCGGCAGATACGAACAAGGATAGATTCTCTGCTGCCATCGCCAACACACATTGCTCAAGGCAAACAGTCTAAGGAAGCACATAAGTCTCAGGTGACTCCAAGCTCGGCTGATGTCGCTAAAGTTACCAGGCAGTACAAGGCCGGAGATCCTGTGTATGCACTCTACTATGGACCTCGCCGAGACAAAGATCCCCGATGGGTACCAGCAATCATTAAGAAGTCATTGGGTACTCGCTGCTTTAACGTGAAGGTCATACCTCATGGCCCGATGTGGAGACGACACTGGGAACAGCTGCGACCGCGGTACACAACTGAGGAAGACAATGAACCTGGTGATGCAGAAAACACTGTATTTGAATTTGCAACAGATCACCCGATGGAGATCTCGGAAACTGTGCCACTATCACAAAGACAAACCAGACCCAAGACCATGTTACCCGTTCCAGAGTATGGACCAGACAACCCAAGACGGTCCAAGAGAACCCGTAAAACCCAAGAGAGACTTTGCTGTTGATACTTCTTGTGTAGCATCAATTTCAGTGGGGAGGTGTTATATGGACTGTTAGATATGTAATTCGTCTGACGTTCCGTGTGTCATGTGGTTCGTCTGAGTTCATTGTTTCATTGTTGTTGTCTTGTGGGACTGTCGTAGTAAAAGGTCATTGATATATATATGGCGGACATGACTTTTGTTTATTCATAACGAACATTGGGTGAGTGCGTTCTTTGTATGTAATTGAACAATAAATGTAATAATTAAATTGTATAACTCGTTGTGTTATCTCTACGAGTCACCCGAGGGAAACATAACAGATATATTTTTGTATAAGTGTCTGATAGGTTTAATGTAGCGATCTTTTTTTTTGTTTTCGCTTGATTGGATTGGTTTGGAGGTGGTGGTGATGGCTTTCGCAAGTCCTCCATGAATGGTGTGGTTGACGTAGATAATGTACCCCCAGAACAGTGTTGCAAGGTACAAAAACATGTAGGGAAGGAATTCTAAAAGGTGCACACTGTTGTAAGGAAGAACTAGGTATCGTGGTTAATCTAGTGGGTTCCGGGGAATGTGTAAACATAATAGAGGTAATAAGAGAAGGACAAATGAGTGACCCAGGAAGATCTGAGTAGAGGTGGAGGGAATAGAGGTCGCTCTATTGTAATGGTAGAAAATTCAGAGAGAAAACAACACCTCCGTGGGCCAGGAGTTTGAGTGTGTTGGACTGAGATTTGAGTGAGTCATTACATTCCTATTACCTGGGTAGCTTTTTCTTTGGCTGCAGTGTACTAAGAGGTCTCGTCTGAATTTTATGGAGGATTATTGGTTGATGGTGTCTGAAGCATTTTCTGGCCTTGAAGAGGATGCACTCTCTGCTCTGTTGAGATGTGCTCCCGATAATCTCGACATACTAACCTAGACTCGGCTATGCATGTCGGCTATGATCCAGCAGACACATTCACCCACACACACTACATCGAACACCACAGGCTGATTGACAAAGCGGCATTCATCTGTTGTCGCTGATATGTCGTTACACCCACGTCACCGTAATCGACTACCGGATGTTAAACTCACTCTGTAACATAAAAGCCACTCCTTAGCCTGCTATGTACAAAACAGTGATGTTGCAACATACAAGCCACTCTCTGTGTACATTTTGTTTCCGAATGTGCGGGGAACTGATCGTATTTTGTCATGTCCACGAAACTTTTAGTAACATGAGGTACTAAGTTAACCTGTTACTCAACACACACACACATGCACGCAGGCGCGCGCACACGCGCACGCGCACACACACACGCACACATACACACACACATTCGTAGTTTGATCAATAAATATCCAGACTGTTGTCATAGTAATGAACCTAAAGCACGCAGAGTGATGCCGCTTGGTACAGATTGACCTTGAACTCTGCTGTGCATGCGCAGTAAGTTTTAACGTTCTAGCTCACTTCCTGTCTATACAGTAGTGCTTGGAAGTAACGTGCGTAGCGTGTGATCGTCGCATTGACAATGACAGAAAGTTGAGCATAGAACTCGCATCAAATTTTGCCAAAAGCTTGGAGATACCTGCTCAGAGGCCTACGCAAAGGTTTCAAAAAGTTTTTATCGTTCTCGACACAATCTGGGAGAGCTTGTGCAACTGAAACCCGTGTATCCTTTTGGTCAGCTGAAAGCAGTTTTGGCACAAGCTTGGCAGACACGCGTCTCATACCCAAATCTTCAGTTGATAATGGACTGAGCTGAACCGTAACTAATCTGTTCATCCTCTGATAACTCATGGATGGTGATTCGACGATTTCCCCTCACAGCTGCATGCACATCTACGATGTTTTTCTCAGTTTTGCTGGTTGCTGGTCTCCCAGAACGTTCGCCAATATCGACAGTTTTTCGGCCATCTTGGAAATGTCTGAATCACTCGTACACTTGTGTGGGGCTAATACACTCCTCTCCATACACTTTCTGCAACTTTGCATAGGCCTCTGAGCAGGCATCGTCATGACAACTTTCTCTGTCATAGTCAATGCGACAATCACACGCTACACCCCTTCATTCCAAGCACTGCTGTAAACAGCGGAAGTGATCTAGAACGTTAAAACTTAGTGCTCATGCACAGCAGAGTTCAAGGTCAACCTTTCCCAACCGGCTTCACTCTGCGTGCTTTAGCTTTGTTACTACGGCAAAAGTCCGGATACTTATTGATCAGACCTCCTATATAAAAAAACAGAAATTTATTATTTTTTTCGACACAATGTAAATATAAGTCTGGACTAATTAAGTATTAATGTTAATCTTCGTCGTAAGAAAATTTTTGACAAATAAAATTTACTAAAAAAAAAAACAAAAACTCCAAAACAAAACAAAACCCCACAAACCACTCCAGGAAAAAGAAGGAAACTAAAGTAAATTTACTATGAAAATGTAACTTGGGCAATATTCAGTGGGGAGACTTTTTTTCGTGTGGCAAGAAGTCAGTTTCTAAACCACATGGTTCCGGGTTCAGTCAGTCGCACTGCGTGGCACTTTGGGCAAGCCCCTTCTACTATAGCCTCAGGCTGACCAAAGCCTTGTGAGTGGATTTGGTAGGGGAAAACTGAAAGAAGCCTGTCGTATATATATATATATATATATATATATATATATATTGCTTGTTTTCACCTTTTCGATATCAGTGAAGAATTTCACTTGAAAAGAAGATATAAGATTGCCAGGTTTTTGTCTCTCTCACCAAGGTCAGCGGCTATCGGACGCCGACGAAGGGAAATAACCCTGAAATCCGGATCTGTTCGTGCTGCAGATGTTGGTGAGAGGGATAACTACCCTTGGCAAACAGGACACAGTCATGTGTCGATAAGCCAGCTGGAGGAGATGTCCTCCTGGGGCTAAAAGCAACAGTAACATCCACCCCTAGGGGTCAGCCACACTTAAGTGGCAATATACTACACTTTATCGTGCAGTTACTGTTAATACTTCATTTAGAGAATTAACATTGCTTATATATATATATATATATATATATATATATATATATATATATATATATATATATATATATGTCTATGTATACACACACACATGTCTCTCTCTCTACATATGTGTGTCTGTGTGTGTATTTGTGTGTGTGTGTGTGTGTGTGTGTTTATCCTCCACCATTGCTTGACAACCGGTTTTGGTGTGTCTACGTGCCCGCAAACTAACGGTTCAGCAAAACAGACCGATAGAATAAGTATTAGGCTTAAAAAATAGTAATAAAAAGTACTGGGGTCGATTCATTCGAATAAAATTCTTCAAGGCGGTGTTCCTGCATGGCCACGGTCTAATGACTTAAACGAAGAAAAGATAAACGGTCAAAGAAAAGATTTACATAAAAAGGGTTAAACGCCGTAACGAAGGGGCCTTCAGAGGAGGAAGATGAAAAAAATTTGGAAGCAAGTGAATGCGATGGCCTGGTCTCAGACTGCTGGACCTCACAAGTAGAGAGACACTGCGTTAAAATGGAGCCGTCCAACCAATGGCACAATAGAAAAACAGATGTTAAAAATGATGATGACTCCAGTGCTCCGTTTGAAGGAATATTTTGATGATAGTAAGCTTCTCATATTTGAACAAGTTCATAGGTCATAAGATGTGAATTCTAACGTTTCTGCCTAGTCCCTGATTCGACAGTTGATTTCATGTGAATTAATTCACTTAAAACATATAATTCTTTCTACTATAGATGTAAGTTCCGAACTTCTTGTCGAAGGGGTCTGATCGATTACATCGACTCCAGTGCTCGACTGGTACTTATTTTTTCAAAGGACAAAATGCAAAGTCGATCTCGGCGGAATTTGATCTCAGAAGCCGGATGAAATGCTACAAAGCATTTGGTCCATTATGCTAACGATTCTACCTGTTCGCTACCTTTACCTAGAATATATAATTAAAACGTTAGCATAGTTTATTGATTTTTGCTCGAGTTTCAAATTTATTTTTTAAAAGATCTGTAATGAACTCCTTCGAGATCTTAGAGAAGCAGGAAGACCAACATATAAGAATATCATTAGAAAGCACTGGTTTTACTAAGACTAAATTAATATTTTCAATGTAAAGTAGTGCGAAGATTGCAAATCTCGAAATTCTTCAGTCAATTATTAAAAGGAAGAAAATGAAGTGACTTGACACCACGACAACTTAGCTCAAGTAAATATGCTCATGCACTGACATCCCCACCTTGCCAAAAGCGTATAGGAAGACCACAAAGAAAGTTGTGTAGCTGAGAAATATCAAGTAATGAATAGAAAGAAGATAGTGAAATATATGAAGCTGGTTGATGATCGGGAAAGATAAAAGTGGAGGGATGAAGGTTGTAACTGTTGTTGTGCACCTGCGGCTTGTACAGGTTATGGGTTTTGATTGATTGAAAGCGATATTAAACAAGACAAAGAACAATTTGAGGCAGGAAACGAGAAACAGGTTCATAGTGTCAAATATGAATTGGTTAGTTTTACATTTGTCATAAAATAACCGTTGAAATGATGTACACATGAAAGCTAAGATAAAAAAAAGTTCTAAATTCAATGAGTCGGTCAGAAGTGATGCTACGAAAACTTAGAGAACATCTACACGAAATTTTCAAACAGCTATCTCGCAGCCCACTTGTGTACAATGAATAGTGTATGGCGCCAAATTTACCTATAGGCTTAGCATGTTGAAGTCTAAGGTCTCAAAATCGAAGGGTCCTCCAGTCAAGGTGTATAATATTGTTGATGCTGCCTGAAGGTGGTCCTCTATAAAGGGAAAGGTAAGAAGAACGACTGCGGAAACTTCTGCGGAATATCTATCTTTTCTGTTGTAGGCAAGGTGTTGTGTCGGATCATGCTGGTCAGTCTTCTCAACAACATCGCTCATAAGGGCCTCCTTGAGTCTTAGTGTGGATTCAGAAATGCTATGGAGACAACGGATACGATCTTTTCTGTTAGGCGATTGCAGGAAAGATGCACTGAGCAGAAGGTAAACCCGTATCAGGTCTCTGTGGATCTGACTGAAGTTTTTGATACTGCGAATAGAAAGATCTTATAGAGCATTTTGAGGAAACTTTAGTGTCCTGATAAGTTTGTCTCTGAGGTTAGATGTTCCGATAATGGGAGAAAGTTTTTAACATGGGTGATAGACTATCTGATCCAATTTTGACAGATTAAGTTTATCACTGGAAAACATGCACATTACACCGATGAACCAACAAGGGAGCCTCTGCATAGTCACTCGACCTACTAGAAATAACAGTTAAATAGCACGCTATCGCCTTGAAAAAAGAACGGACTGGATAATGTGATCTTGGGTTCTGTGCACAAAAGGAAGATTGGAAGGTCGTGACGGGAATGCTTTTGATCGTAGGTCTGATCGATCAGAGTCAAACAAGTACAGTCCATCTAACGGTCTTCTATAAAGTTTTGTGTCCACCCAATTTCCTACACAAGACTTGAGTCGACCCATAGCTATTGCCCAAGATACATACACTGCAGTTCAATTATCTCCGGGCCCGCAAGATTACATAAAACTTCTTAGCCATACGGTCACACATTAACTACTGCATTACAGTAATTTCTATATTGATTAGTTAATATGTAATGAATACAAAGAAAGAAAATGAAGAAAATACTAACCTGGCTAATATATTTTTTACTTTTTGCCTCTGGAAGAGCTCCAAATTTCTGGAGGTAAGACATCATATCTCCATTGCAAACATACTCCAGGACGATATAGACTCGTTCTAATTCCTCGAAAGTTTCACAAAACTTGACAATATGTGGATGATCCAGTTTAGGCCAGAATTCCAGTTCCCTTGACAGGAAATGTTTTTGGTAAGTGACCGGAACTTTTGAAAGGCTGATAATTTTAACGGCTACTAAATCAGGTTTCTTGCATTGGTGGCGAGCCAACTTCACAATCGAGAAACTACCATAACCTAGTTGAAATATACAATTATTTCATTGCTGTATAATCTAATGGGGAAAGATTAAGTAATTTAACCAACTTCTATAATGCCTTCTTATCTAGAAGTTGGAAGAGCATGTCATAAGAATCATGGAATGAGAAGCAGAATTGATTATCTACGACTTTTTTGGATTTTACATATTTACTTACTGTGTTGCAAATATTCAGTGTCATTTACATTCATTTAAGTTCTTAATAATACAAGGCCACCATAGTCCTTTTTGATTGTCTGAATATAGCTATAAAAAGATTTTTACTATGAAACATTTGGTCAAAATGAATGCCGTAAAAAAATATCCGTCCATTCCAGTATACTACTCATCCTACGATAAGTAATTGCAACGTCTAACCAATGCCTACAGTCTAGAAACCTTATTAACAAGTAGATCACTGCCACTGATAGTTAAGACGGCCTCGCTTACATTACACAAGAAATACCCCACTACAGAAACTAATTGTGCGTAGAATATTTCGATGATAAAGCATTAATCGAAGAATCTGATGGTAATTCTAATGAAAAGTTAGTAGTGTACAGGTGGGGTGTACATATTAGAAATAATTCAAGTGTTCGGAATAGTAGTTTCGTAATCATTTCTGTATCGCAAACGCTTTGAAAAAATGCACATAAGTCAGATTGTCTGTCATCACGTTTTTTACACACACACACACACACACACACACACACACACACACGCACGCACGCACGCACGCACGCACGCACGCACGCACGCACGCACGCACAGAACAAACTTGGACACAAATTTTTGTTCATCACCTTTTATCTGAAGACCATTGCAATTTCAGCACATTGAAAATAGTATTACTTGCTCCAGTGTGCGAATAGATCAATAGAAAACTACTTCTATGGAATGGTGCAATGAAGGCAAAGGGATATCAAAACGGTGAGACAATGATACGTAGAATAGGGCGTGTAGCATCCGAAGTTTTGCTGGTCAACAGCATATATAGTAATTTCTGCTCTATCAAGAACTTGTTAAGACATTAATAGTTTGATAGATGACAAAGCAACGTAAAATTGGTGGACTGATCATATCACCACTTGCCTCTGATAACTGGCATATCGATCTTATCACGTCTCCAAACTAACCGTCAGCACTTCCAGCACTCAAACAACTGGACATTGTCATTTGCCAGATGTGTGGCAACAAAACTCCTGGCCCTTGCTTCTTGCTTTAAGTATATCAATATTTTGAGAATCTTTAAAAAGGTTACTGTGGGCTTTGTGGAAACTATACAGAGATTTTTCTATTATCATCAGCTGGTAAGATCTTGTCTCAAATATTGCTGAATTGACTCAACCATGATATGGGTAAATTTTGTCAGTCCTAATACAGCTTCTATTCTCAGAGAGGCACGACCCACAGTATTTTTACTGTGAGACAACTTCAGCAAAAAGCAAGGAAACAACAGAAACCGACCTTGTTTTTCATCTTCTATGATCTGCTTAAAGCCTTTGATACAGTGTCGAGACAAATCTTGTGGAAAGTACTCGGAAAATTCGTATGTCCACACCACTTTAACCAAATGAATAAATTACTTGATAATGGCCTTAAAGTCAAGTGTCATACTGAGTTAACTTCTATCTGAATTCAACATCAACAGTAGTTTTAAAGAAGGTTGTGTACTTGCATCCACCACGCTTTCAATATATACGATTGCTGTACTGATGAAAATCGACCGTGAATCCGAACTTGGAGTTACCATTCAATATCCATATGAAGGAGGGCTTCTCAATTTACAACGACTTCAAACTAAAATTAATACATTTACGATCATAATCCATGAACTGTAATATACCAAAGACAAAAACGTTTCATCTTTAACTGAATTCGATCTATAAATCACCTCCAGTAATTTGTTCGCACTAATGCGATGTTACGCCTCATTATCACCATGTCAAAAATGATGACTTTTGTTCAAAACCCTCTCAGAGCAGAAAGGAAACCTATTTATATTACTGACCCTGATGACCCAGTTGAAGACGTTTTATCCTTTACGTATCTCAGTAAAATTTTGTTTAACTCCTGTTCATTCGAATATGACTTCACCACGAATCCTTTGGAGATCTCTCACATCGTGTCTTTCACAGCTATAGTCTGAAACTCAAAATAAGTTTTGTCTGTTATACACTTTATACACTTTACACTTCACTTCTCTAAGATTATGAGACTTGGATTGCATCAAATATGTCAAATTGAGAGATTCCAGCAAACAAAACTTCTACCGGTCATCATATGTGTTGACTAAACCGCAAGCAGCGATCTGCTATCAAGAACAAAGGCCATGAGCTCTACTGAAAAACATCGATTCCAACAACCAGGGCATGTAAGAAGGATACTGGATGCAATAATTGCCATACAGATCCTGTACTCTGAACTTGCAAAAAGTCATCACCTAAGGGTTTTACTCCTAAAACTTTCTTGACTTCATAAATATTATATCCTTATTCGTCATTTAACTTAACGATGGAAAAAGCTAGTTGAAGACTTTAAGAATTGGAGACAAGCATGCAAAAGTGGAGACTTAGTGCGGATCACGTTTGATATAAACATAGAAGAAAAAGAGCCAGAAGAAAGGAATGAGGTCGACGACGACTTTTTAGGACGAGGGCAACTTCTGAAGCTTCAGCGCCGATTTTATAATCAAGTATTCGTATCAAATATCAGGCGGTATTGTCATGAGAAACAGAAACATCAATAACATCGATGAAGAAACCTGAAACTTTGAAATCATCTTCGACATAGAAGGCACATAAATGGAGAGGGAGGGTAAGAATGCGGGAGAGAGAGAGAGACGGAGAAAGGGGGAAAGAGGGAGAGAGAGAGAGAGAGAGGGAGAGCGGGAGAGAGGGGAGAGAGAGAGAGAGAGAAGGAGAGGGAGTAGATACTGATTCTCAAGACGTCCCTGATGAATAAGATTTATATAATTAAAAACATTATATGACCACTGTCTTTTCCTAGAACAACATTCAAAGAGTTTCCTTTTTAAGACAGTAAGGTGTGATTTGAGGGAGATTCGGCTTTATTTCTAGCACGACGAGTTATTGTGTGGAGGTTCCTGCCATTGGCTTCGTATATGTATGAATAAATGAGTATGTGTTTTACATTTTGTGAGAATGTCTAGGATGTGTGTGATATGTTGTGTGTGTGGGTGCGATTGTAGAGTATGTGTGTTATGTGGTGCCATATGTGTATGTATGTATGTGTGTATGTGTGAATGTATATGCTTAAAACTTTAAAATCTGTGAGATATAGTTACTCGTGTTGCTTACCTAGAGTTTTCAATACCACATAATCACGTTTTGACAGTACTTCTCTGTTGCTTACACAATGGTGATGTTTTTCTCTTTCTTTCCGTTTTGAATCGGTTTTCATCGGGTCAACATGCTTGGGTTGATGTTTTTGATGCTTCTTCATGGAAGCCCGATTCCTAATGCCACCAATCATGGGAAAGATATTTAGAACGAATACATATCTGAAGCGGTTAAGGCATCAGCTTTAAATCAAAATAATTTGAAGACTTTCACAAGTAAAGCGTTTGTTGAAAATATCGAGAACGGCTGCGTTACAAATCAGACCAAAGACACGTAATATTTTAACACAATTTGGAGCTCTCGTAAAAAAAAATAGAAACGCATCTTTAAGGTTCATATTGTTTAGAGGTTGAAAGACAAAGCATATAACATTAATTTGTTTGTGATGATAATGATTTTGATGATAATGGAGATGATGGTGATGTTGTTGTTGATGATGTTGTTGTTGATGATGATGATGATGATGATGATGATGGTGGTGGTAGTGGTTTTCTGTATTTTGAAGAAATGACGGCGCAAAACTGGGAAATAATAATTTGATTCAAAGAAAACAAACTTATTAAACAGGTAACTTCATCTTACATTTTTGGATTATTCAAAGTTGGCGCCTTTTTTTTGTTCAAGATGGTTTTTCACACTCTTGGAATTCTTTCAAACAGTTTCTTAAATGTCTCATCAAAGTATTTAAAGGAATTTCCAAAATATAACAGACAAATGACATGATAGCGTGTTTCAGAAGTTCGCTTCATAATGATGTGATTTCCAGTGACACCTTAAGCAAGTGTTGTTTATCTAATCATTAGGCTGACTATCACCTTATGGAATGTAGAATTTGAGAGACAGAATCTGTGCAGAAGTCCATCGTATACATATATAAATACACATATACAAATACATTTATATATACAAACGACAACACGTACATATTATACTCAAGTGTTTGCGCGCACACAGAGTTGTAAATTTTTCGCTGTATATTAGTAAAGGTCATAAACACTAACGAGAAAACAAAAAAAAAATGCTTTAAGTACGAAATTCCTTGAGTTAAACCAAGTTACACTCACCCCCTTATCACTCTCACTGTCAGAAATATAATGGACTAACGATTGGGCTGATGGAAACCTGTAACCTACCGCAGTATTGTTCACAAATGAATAGGCATACTGGTTATATTTCCGTTCTCCTCTAACCACGTTTCGGTACTTCTATGTATGTTCGTTTGAATGATAGTAGTGGTTAAATCATTGATTGCACTTACAAAAAACTGAGGATGTATTTGGGACTATTTCCTTTATTGAGAAAGAAACAGTAGCTCAGTCAGATAAATAATCATCTCATTTTTTCTTTTCTACTATTGGCATAAGGCCTGAAACTTTGTGGGATTGAACAAGTCAATTACATCGGCCCCAGTGCTTAAGTGGTGTTTATTTCATTGATACCGAAAGGATGAAAGAGATAGTCGACCTCAGAGGAATTTGCACGAAGAACGTAAAGAAGGTCGAAATGCTGCTAAGCATTCTGCTAGCTCGTCACCTTCAGTCAATCAATCAATCAATCAATCAATCAACCAATCAATCATTCAGTCACTTGAGAATATGTTACTGTGATATTTTTGCTGGTTCATCATACTTTCAGTTCAACAATAAATCAGAGAAACATCAACACCATCATGCTTTACTTGAAGAAACGAAACAAAACATAGAAGAAATGTCTTCTGTTTTCTTTCTTTGGAACCAAAATTATTAAACGTACGCTTAATCAACCAATTGACCAAAATCCTAAACACCATTGTCGACTATTTGTGAAAGTTTCTCATTTATAGTTCCCACTTATATAGTTCAAATAAATTATCTGCTTGAAGTTGTTTCTAAACAATTCATATTGAAAGTATGCTGCTCAAACATTATGAAACATATACGTTGATGTCTAATTTAATATGATGCTTTTCATGTATCTAGTGTCAAAAGAGAGTTATGTAAGCTTAACGCCAATTTACAATTCGAATGTTCCAGAAAGTTTTGCTCAGGGCTATATAAACTGGCGATTTGGGTCCCTCGTCAGAGTTAAATCAGACTCCACACGGAGCTTTGCCAATTTGTTCTGCGAGATGTGCTCTCAGCTTTTTCCACTTGTCTTTTTGTAATACTATGAGAATACTTGGTTGAAAGAAGTTAATTATCATTGTGTTGTAATGTCGACACCTATCCATCCATCTATTTCTCTTCCCTGTTTTCTCTTCTTTTTATGTGAAGCACTTGCAACATAACGAATTTAACGAGATTATTCTCTATACTTTCCATGATGTAAATCTTCAAGTATTCCTTACCTGTATTAATTCTTGCTGGAATCAATTTTTAATTTAGTGATTATTTGAAGAACTACTCGAAAACAAAACAAAGTTCTTGAAATTCTATTGATTGGTTGGTTCCTTTTGATTTATCAGAATTAGGAAATGGATTGTTGCTTCTCTTTCTTGAACCGGATTTAATTTTAGGGACTATTATTTCGCGCCGTCAAGCCTGTTTCTGTCAATACTAATTAGTTAATATAAATTTGGAAGGAATATAACTAAATAAAAATGACTGGTATGAATCAGCTAACGGAGGCAATCATCAAAAGAGAGTTATGTAAGCTTAACGCCAATTTACAATTCGAATGTTCCAGAAAGTTTTGCTCAGGGCTATATAAACTGGCGATTTGGGTCCCTCGTCAGAGTTAAATCAGACTCCACACGGAGCTTTGCCAATTTGTTCTGCGAGATGTGCTCTCAGCTTTTTCCACTTGTCTTTTTGTAATACTATGAGAATACTTGGTTGAAAGAAGTTAATTATCATTGTGTTGTAATGTCGACACCTATCCATCCATCTATTTCTCTTCCCTGTTTTCTCTTCTTTTTATGTGAAGCACTTGCAACATAACGAATTTAACGAGATTATTCTCTATACTTTCCATGATGTAAATCTTCAAGTATTATTACATAGAAACATATAAAAGTGTTCTTCGGCATTTTTTAAATACGCCTTTGTACATATGTCAGATACGAGCAGTTAAACGTAATAAATGTATAGAAATGCATATTTGTAGGGTCATTGTTGTCCACGAGCCTACTTACTTATTATTAATAACACACACATGCACACACTCACACACAAACACTCTCTCTCTCTCTCTCTCTCACACACACACACACACACACACACACACACACAAGCACATACACCTTGTAGTATGTTGTTTAGAACCCGTGCACAGTCATTCTACTACCTGATGTCAACAACAGTATGGAGGTATAAGTCGCTGGATTTATTTCAAGAATTCCTTTGTGTCCGTAAAGTTTATGTAAAATGTGAGAGAAAGAAAATGGAATGTACGAGACTCTTTATTCAGAGCCATCGCGATCGTTTCGATCCATAATGCACCGGTACCTTGTAGGTGAGATGATGTACAAACAATAGACATTCATCTTAGGTGAAGGTGCGTCTCTTCAGGTAACTTTTCAAAAAGTATGTTGTTATATATATATATATATATATATATATATATATATATATATATATATATATATATATATATATATGTATGTACATGTATATATGTGTGTGTGTGTATATATATATGTGTGCGTGTCTGTGTATATATACACATGTACACATACATACATATACACACTGTGTATGTACACATACACTTATAGTGAATTTTGAAATACTATTGTTTTCCAACCTTTTCTACGTATGAATTCTGTGATCATTTAAAAATTTTAGTTCAAATCTTTTTGTATGTCTTTGTCAGATGAAGAGCAGCAGGGCCTCTGAGATTAGTACGAGGAAGATATCTTCAGATCGTGTTATGTACTCACGGACTAAGCAGTGGAGTTGTGCAACCGTCACGCGGTCAAGCCGTCGGTGACGAAACCGAAAACCCCACTAAGCTTACTTGGAGAGGAGAGTGAATTTTGGAACCTTGTGGCATTAAAATCAAAATCCAACAAAAAGTAGAGGAACTCAGGAGAGTAAATGGCCATTCCATAGACGGGTAGACAGAACTCGTGAGCCTTGGTTGACTGTCTGGGAGAAGGAACACTCTGATTTTAAAACTGGGGTAGATAGGGCTTTTTAGTCACATTGGTGACAGTCTGTCAGTGTCCAATGGCTCCATGCTTGGGATGAAGGCAAATGAACCACGAATCGGGATCTATTTCCCGAGCAATGTTTGGATGAGGATACGGGACCAACTGATGTCCACCTATCTTCTAGTGAGAATCATGAACATGGTACCCAACACTCAGAAATGCGAATGGGAACAGTTCCAACTTATGGGTAGTAAGAGCTCTGCAGACTTGGTTGACAATATTACTAGAGATGGTATCTTGATAAAAATATCGGTTGGTGGCTAACCGCAACATTGAGTGAAAATGTCTCATACAAGTGCACCAAATAATGGTGCAAATGAGGCTGGAATCAAAGGTGAAAACCTTTCGCCCGGCAGGTGTCCTGTGGTTAAGCAGCGCAGGCCTGGTCGCGAAATTTTTTTCCCACGAGAGTTTCGGACCCCAGAAATGAACTCTTTTGTATACAGCCAATCAGAGCTCACCTTGACCATGTTAAGTTAATAAAGGCTGGCATTCAAAATGGCGACGTCCGATAAATAACGATAAACACAAGCTTAAATGAATTTTCCTCCGCGCGTTTCACCACTGTGGTTCTTTGGAGATCTGCATTGATGTTCCAAGTGCAATTGGTTGCTTAACCGCAACGGATCATCAAAGGAGCACTTTATTGCATTATGTTAAAGAGAACTAAAGCATCTGACTTGGCTAAGAAGCTACTGCCACATGCATCAATAATACTAATATCACTGGATGTTGCAAAAGCGTAGTTGTAATTATACTTAAAATTCCACTCGTACCAACAGAACAGATTTGCTCTACTGATTTAAAAGGTTCCAGTTCCCTGAATATTTAAACTTTGTCATGTCAATCAATAAATGCCAAAGGTAAGTTGCTGGATTATATCTTGAGAAATATTGCTTTGTTAATAGCTAGTTTTATATAGAAATTGAAGCCCCCGTAATCTCTTCATTTATCCCTTTGTAGGAAAACACCAAAAACATTAAGTATTCTGAGCTGCTGACCAGATAATGTTCAGAATTCCCAAGGTTATGATGGATACAGATCTCATACATGCAGAGGCTCTTCGCAACTTTTAATATATTTTTGTTGCTGCAGGTTTGTAGTTCCCCTATTTAGACATGTGGGTTCCTCTGGGCACACTACTTTGCACACATTATAAGAATGGTCTTATTTTCATGAATGGTTTTCTTTCCGATACTTCTATTTCTACTCATTTTCAAATAATTTCAAGAATTGAAGAATACCAAAAATAAAAGATTAGGTAAATGTTTTCACATGTCCTTACTGAACTTGCATGAATTAAATGATGAAATATACTGTTAATATTTAGTGCATATCTATAGCACGGTGCATTAAATACCTGATTGCTATCAATATTTGGATAAGAATTTAGATTTTTACATGAAAGAAAACGTAACATAGTAAACTGATTAAGTTACTGAAACTGTAACATATTAAACTCGTTAAGAACATACTTGTTTGCGGTAAACTATTAAGTACTGTGTTAGAATTACATATTGAAATATATGAAATATAAATGGAAAGCATAAGTATTTTATGAATCTGTTTGATAGTTTAGAATCGTTGGATAGCCCATTTATATACATACATATATTCGCGCGCGTGCGCGTGTGTGTTCGAACTGGATACGAGGAATTATATAATGTTTGAGAATATATAGTTATAGGTGTCAAATATGCATTTTAATGGTGTTATGTGAAAGAATTACTACTACTTTATTATTGTGCAGATTCTTGTATTGTAGATTATCAATTACAAATGTTCTGTACGAGTGGTGGTCTATCAACGTCGTTTGTAGTTGGAATAGCCTTTGAATTGGTATTTATTGAAATATCTACACATGGACAAAATCAAGATCTTTTTTGTTGAACATTTCGTAGGCAAGATATACATTATATTCAGAAAAGAACAAACCGATTAATTGTCGTAAAGTCACTCGCTCTAGCCTTTGACCCACAAGTGCACTGTCTCTTCTCTTTGCATTTTCTATCGCTACTGTATTCCTGAGTGGTTCGTCTCACTTCCTCTTATCACATTTCACCTTCAAGTCGCGTACAAATCATCACATCCAGTCGTTCATTCGAAAACGATCGACTCTCTGAAACTCTCTCCCTTTCTTACGAGTATTGACTGGTAACGCTTCAAGAGGAACATTCATGGTAACAATCTCAAAAGTCTGAGAAAACCTGTGAACGCCATGCAGTTTTGCCCCGTCCTGCATACCCAACAATTAAAGAAACAGTTTCAACAATGTTCCAATGTATAGGATGTAAAGCAACGTCAGTCGGTTGTGACGTTTGCAGGGGTTTTGTCAGGAATAGGCAGAAATATTTATACTAACAAACTTATAGAGATGTATGTTGAGTCACTACACTTATAGAACACAATATCCAGTTGATATGATTCCTTTTACCACATCGTCAGTAACTCGTGCACCATTCTTAATGTCATTTCATTTTTATTGAAGACCGTTCATATTCACTTGAATATCATCTGGAAACAAGTTTAAACACAGTCCCCCTCCCTCCCCTAACATTTCTCAATAACAGTTTTGATTCAGCTCCAATTAACTGCAAGGTTCGTGATCACGTAGGACGAACCCACCTAATGGGATCAGTTCGTCCTACGCGCCTACGAACCTCTAAGTCATATGGAGCTAAGTCAAATTGTTATTTAAAAAATATATGTAACTCCTACTAAATGTGTGGAGTGCTATTTTCCCGTTTGTTCACTCACTCGTACACACACACACACACACACACACACACACACACACACACACACACACACACACACAAGCGCGTGCGTGTGTATATATTTGTAGTGCAATGTATGAATTCATAGAATTGTGTGGCTATCAAAGAAAGCTCTTCCAGTGGACTCGGCTACTAGACCACATAGTAATCCAATGCAGAGTTCCATGCAGCTGAAGTCCAGGAGATGCAATCGAAGAAATTATTTCATTAGGAATATATGAACCATAAAATGTCAGGAGGTAGAGAGTTGAATCATTGGTGTAACCACGATGTTCTTGTGATCTGATATGCAAGCTTTCTTTATCTGCATTGGTTTGTGGATACGCAATTGTATTGTATAATGCACAGCATGCATATTAGTACAGAATGTAAACACAATTTATTAAGCACTGAAATATCATTACATGAAGAAACAGCCGTAACCCTAACGATGACATTTAGTTAAGTAAATATATTCACCTTTTATACCACCTGACTTGTTATGGTTTACCTATATATATATATATATATATAGTAAAGTTTCTTTGATTATTGATGAAAGCGTTCAAGGACCTTTACATGAAGTTTGTGAAGGGTCCATGTCTCACTTGAGTAAAGGAGCGACGTCAGTACACATGCACGGTACTCAGTAATTTCTGCTTGCCTTGTGGTGCCATGCTGGGACCAGACACGAGACTGAAGAGACCGGAAGGAATCAGTTGCTTTCTGTAGCCTGAAAAATATTTCATCAGCCAGGGTGCAAGAACGGCTGAGTGTGTTGCCTAGGTAGACAAATTCGCCTATCACTTTCAGTATTGTTCCTTCAACCAGATAGCTGGTTCCACATATGGATTTCCTGGTGCAGGCTGGAACATTACAACAGTCTTGTCCAGGCTAATGCTGAGTACAAATGCCTTGCAAGAAGCAGAAATACGATTCATAAGTATTTGCATATCATCCACTGTATGAGTGACTAAATTACAGTCATCTGCATAAAGGAGGTCACGAATAAGAGACTAAAAAACTTTTGAATTGACAGCAAATCGGCGCAGATTAAATAGGCGCCCAGCAGATCGATACCTGACTATGTTCCCAGAGAGCTAACCTTAGCAAAAGCATGAGTAAAAGTAGCAGCAAAGTACAAAGAAAAGAGAGTTGGGGTAAGGAGTCACCCTGCTGACACCATTCTCTACAGGAATGGGTCCCGCCATGCCACCACCAACATTGACCCAAGCCTCCATCCCATCATGAAATGATTTAATTATAGATACAAAGTGATCCAGACATCCAAGGTTTGCCAAGTATTTTCCATAGCAAGGCCCTATTCACAGTATCAAAGGTCTTGTTTAAATCAATGAATACCTGGACAAGATCCATCTTCTGCTTATATTAATTCTCCTGTCTCTGTCTTGCTGTGAAAATCATATCCATTGTCCCTCTACCAGATCGGAAGCCACATTGAAATTCAGATAGGACATCATTTACGAGGCACCCATTCAGGCGGGTAAGAAGAATATTTGCCAGAACCTTGCCAGCAGCTGATAGTAGAACAATACCTTTGTAGTTACCACATTATTCTGGCTCCTTTTCCTTTATAGAAAGGAAGAATAATTGTACCCTTCCAGTCCTTAGGTATTGCAACATCCCTCCAGACTACACTAATAAATTCATGAAAGGACTGTATGATGTAATCACTACCAAAATTGCAAGATCTTAGCACAAATTCCATCCCTTCCAGGTGCCCTACCAAAATTCAATTTACTTATTGCTGTCATTACCTCATCTATTGAGGGCGTGGAATTTAAGGAGCCAATAATAGGTCTTTGTTGCATAGTATCAATCACTGTTTCATCCACAACTGACTCATGGTTCAGGAGTTCAGAGAAGCGTTTAATCCAGCAACCTGTGATTTCTGTTGATTTATTAAATAGAGTAGAAGATTTCTTGAAAAACAAAGGAACTGATGCAGAGCTCTTAGGCCCATAAACTTGCTTCATAGATGGTAAAGCTTCTTGCTGTCATTTGCATCAGCAGCAGCCTGAACATCACGAGCAAGATCCTCCCACCAAATGTTCTGTATCTTCCTGAGAGATCGCTGCAGTAGTGATTTTACACTGCTATAGTGGGCAATTGCTAGATTTCGCGGCACAACTGAAAGTCCTCTTTGCAGCAATAAATTGTGGGCATGGCAATTTACACCCAATAGTCGCTGAACTTTAGCATCATTTTCATCAAGCCAGTCTCTGTGTCTGACAGTAGCATATCCCAGTGTTTCAGCAGCACATTGAAGAACCTGGTCTCGAAAATCTTCCCATACTGTAGTATTTTCAATGCTGGACAAGCAAGTCTGAAGCTCTTTTCTCAACACAGCATCATATATCTTGTGGACATTCAGACGCCGAGGAATGCCAACTGGTCCTCTTCTCTCTTTCACTCTAATCATCATCCGGAACTTTGCTCGCACTAGACAGTGATCTGTTCATCATTCCGATCCATGAAAGGACTTGACATTACAAATGTCATAGATGTCACACTTGCGGATGATGACATAATCCAGCAAGTGCCAAACTTTAGACCTTGGATGAATCCACGTTGTTGTGTGATCACCTTTGTGCATAAAGTGAGTACTTGTGATGTAAAGTCTATGTTCATCGCAAAGGTCCAGCAGCATGAGACCATTGCTATTCATTTTCCCTACACCAAAACATTCTAGAGAGTTCCATGTTTGCCAGTCTGTTCCAACCCTAGCATTGAAATCCCCAGTAGAACGACTTTATCAGAATTGGGGATTTTCCTAAGTATGGCTCTCAGCTGGATATAAAAAATAGTTTTATCTTCTTCACAACTATTCAAAGTAGGTGCATAGGCACTTATTAGAGTAGCAAACCGTCCACTTTTCAGGTGCAATCGTAGTCATTAGACGTTCATTTATAAGAACAGGAAGCTCCTCCAACTTCTTAAAGATATCAGATCGAAATGGAAAGCCAATACCAGCCTCTCTGCGCCCCTCCTTCAGCCTACCCTTCCCAAAAAAGGTGTATCCACCTCCTACTTTCTCAAGCTGACCATCACCTTCTATACGAGTCTCTGAAAGTGCAGCTATATCAATGTTATAGCGGTTTAGCTCGCGAGCAACAAGTGCAGTGCGTATTTCAGGCCTACAATCACTCTTGTTATCCTACAGAGTGCGCACATTCCAACATGAATGTTCAAGTTCCAACCCAGATTTTGTAAAAAAATGTCTCCTTGTTTTTCGAGCGCAGGGTGGACATCCGTCAGTCGCGCTAAGCTGACCAGATATAGAAAGACAGGCAATTTTTGGCTCGCCTCTTCTAGAACCTCCCCGGCCTCCGAGTGAGCAGTACCCTCTCCAAATGGAGCTGCTTAGACACCCATGCAACAACCGAATCCTATCGCTGTCTTGGGCGACAAGGAGACGACTTCATGCTTCCAACCCGTCAGTTCTGCATGCATCGCCGCAGGACTTCCGAATAAAAATAAAATAAATATATACTAAGAATAAATAAATATATACTAAGAATGAATAAATATATACTAAAAATAAAGGTGCATATATACTGAAAATAAGATAATATATATAGGGGGCGGGGGAAAGCAGTACATATTGAGGAGAGGTCAGCAATGCCTGTGCAGAGTTTTAGGTCCAATAAGGCTTGCACAACACCTTATAGACCCTCTCCACTCTATTGACATTATCCAGAGACAAGCCAGAGCGAGATGTCTGGTGCCAATATGAATCGCAGGCTCAGAGATATGAGAGTGCCATAATCTCTGGCACATACATCAGAGTATTGTCTTTTCAGAACTGATGTTGCGGAGCTCACAACTTTGCGATTGATATCGAAGCTGGTAACATCTAGATACATGTGAACAGGGTCGGATTAAGTATTAAAAAGAATCCATTCTTAATTTCGATTTTGCTGCGGGAATCAGATATAACCATTTACATACATACATGCATGCATAAGTACATACATACATACATACATACATACATACGTATGTATGTGTATATATGGCGTACACATACAAATAAGTTGATTGTATTTGATATTTTTATTCTTAACTGTTTCGATTAATTCAGTTCTTTAATCACGTTATTTTTGCCATTTATTCCCATTATAATTCTCTTAGATGAGTTTAATGATATTGTTTTTCAGTCTTATTTAAACCATTGACAAGAAAGTGCTTCTAAGACAGTCGGTCTTTTAGTATATTCAAATGTAAATAAATTTTTCAAAAGGTCCTTACAATCATTGCTCAGTTTTCGATAGTTGTATAGAGGGAAATCAAGTTTCTGTTGCTCTTCTAGAATACTTTTTATGCTTTTGTTTTCGTCAAACGGCATTTTACCTGTACTGATAATGTAAAGGATCGTACCTATTGCCCACGTGTCTGCTTTGCGGGGATCGTAAGGTTTCCCAAGTAGAATTTCGGGAGCGGCGTATGACTTGGAACCACAAAATGTTCGACTTAATTCTCCTACATAATTACGTTTTGCGAAACCAAAGTCTGTAATCTTGATATTACCAAGGTCATCAAGTAAAAGGTTTTCCAGTTTGAGATCACGATGAGTAATGTTTTGACTGTGAAGGTAATGGATCGCTTGGCATATCTATAACAATGAATAAAATATAATTAATAAATAAGACGAATCGATACGAGAGATGATATGTAGTCGATTTGCTAGTAACTAGCCAAATATCATTAAAATCTTACACACACTCTACTATCTTTAAAAATGATAGGCCACATTGGTTAACAACTTTAGATATGCTGTATCTGAAAAAGAAGACATGCTAGTCACAAATGAAACGCTTTTAATCATAGCTATATTCGATTTGGCCTGATCTGGGGTTTAGCAAAACAAGAAGGAAAAAGAGAGAAAAAATAAATGAAAATTGATAATATTGTTGAATGGAGAATTAAATAGCTTGTGCTACATGTACAGACATCTGAGTATTTGTCTTTTCGGAACTGATGTTGCGGAGCTCACTACTTGGCAATTGATATCGAAGCTAGTAACAACTAGATACCTGTGAACAGGGTCGGATTAACTATTAAAAAGAATCCATCCTTGATTTCGCTTTTACTGCGGGAAGCAGATATAGCCATTGAAAATTTTATTACCGTTAACTGCAGAAAGCAGTTTTATATACCAATCTATCTTTTGTCGAGAAATGCCATGTTCGACACTATTTTCCGTTGAGATATGTCCAGTTTTATTGAGGCAACGTGACTTGCAGTAAATACTTAACATCATTACTGGAATAACCATGAAAATTAATTTCTCAGTTAAAGAGTTAAGCAATTAAAATACATTGACGTCATAAGACTTTTATAAACTTTCAAGAGAACGTAAAATAATTCTTTTTTGGAATCCCGATGCACATCAAATAAAGCTATAGATAACTGCATGTAAGTATTGGGTTGAAAAACCCTTTAGGATAGAAAAAAATCGAGCAGCCTTCGACTTTTTCTAACCCAAAGAATTTTTCAACCCAATACTTACATGCTTTACTTATATCTTTTTGTGATATATTTCGAGGTCCAATGTTTCATAAAATGCATGTCTAAGGACGTTTCAACAGTGTTATAAGATCCTATGCGTTTATTGACTTCAAACCACAACATACATTGGTTGGCATTTGGCATCTAAACTCGTGAGAACTTTGGGTAAATGTTCAGTTGTGCCCATTCCTTAATACGGCATTGATCTTGCTTGAAAAAAGAAAAATGAGCTCAACTCTTCTAGCTAAATGCACGCTCGTCAATGATCCAATTCCCCTCAGTAATGGAGTCATAATATTGTGCTTCTACCTTATTTTAGGTGTGTCTCTGCCATACTTTACAGGAGAATATTGGAAGTATTTTTTACTAATTTAAAGTTTTTATCATTAAACTCCAAGTTAGCCCTGATCGAGTGATCCTATAATCAAAACCATCAAAACCCCTTTTAAAATGAAAGAGTGTGATTTGGGAAAGGTTTGGTTGCTACTAATAGGAGGTCAAGCAACAACGCAGAGCAGGCATCGGCAACCTTCTTCAAAGCGGGCCGCATGACAAGTGACTCAATGTGAGGCAGCATGAAGCGTGGCTCATCATCGGGCGGGCCGCACTACCAAAAGAATTTAAGGTAACTTTTTGTTAGGTGTGTCATTCAGAAAGTCCCGCAGGTTGCACTTTGCCCATGATTGGCGTAGAGATTTAGTTACTGGGTTGAGAGAGAGAGAGAGAGAGAGAGAGAGAGAGAGAGAGAGAGAGAGAGAGCTGTTAGCGTCGATGATAAGATGAAAAAAAAACCCATCGATCCTTCAGTAAGAAGTATTATTGCTAGGACAGTTGCGACTCTCAATTACTAAATAACTAAATTCATTAGTTACGGGGGAGGGTGCTAAATTGACAGAATCCTTGTATTTCTTCAGCTCTTTACGTTCAGAGTTGAAATCCCAGCTGAAGTCAATTTGCTTTTCACCTTTCCGGTAACGATAAAATAAAGTACAATCAAGGATTAAAGTCAATTTAATCGACGGTATATTGGTGCAATGGGCTAGCATGGTACAGCAGAGTCTAAATTCTTGTCCAAGCCTGAGGTCCCGACAACAAGTGGAGTACATTGCCTTCACATTAACATTATCTATAGTATCCTATTTAACTGTCTACACTCAGACGTATACACATGCTACTATTTACTCACATCCACCTCTCCCACTCTCCCCAATCTCTCTCTGAGAGCAGACTGTATTAAAAGAAGTAACACAAAATAGAAGATTATTTACGGGAGTATGTTCTCTTTTTACTTGTATTTTCCTAAATATTTTTCTCCATTGTTTTGATGATATTTACATACATTATGACAATTGTTGACTTACAATTAGTAACACATTGTTAGATTATCTTAAAATATTCGTTCTCACAATCCCCTGATAATCTCCCCTGGCGATCCCTCAGTGGCACAGCTAAAGCAATACCCCAAGACTAGTCTTCCTTTTTCCGGACCAGAAAATACTTTAGCCTTTATAAATTGCTAAATAAAATCCCCTCCACCGCCAATAGAATACTACTCCCAAATCAGCGAACGATTTTGCAGCAATATACACAAACATCCAAGATTGCAGTCATTCAAACGATTGGCAAAAAACTCGCTTAATATCACACTACGAACACTGGCATATAAACGTGATCGCTTTCCTCTCTCTGCCTTTTCTTCTGCTGTTGTTAGCTATTTGCACACCACTTCTAACTGGCTCGTGTTTGAGCCATTATAAGATAATGAAGGGTACCTGTACTGTAACTCTTAAATAAAGAAAAATTTATTAAAACAACGTAGTTCATGATATAAAAAAATTGAAATGGTCATAGATGGAACGTCTTTGATCACAAATTTGATGGGTTTAAACAATAACTGCATCACCACCCAGACTAATCACTGTTCCGACTCCTCCCTACCCCAAACATCAACTATTCGTAATTTATTTCCTGCTCTTCATTTCAATGTACATGTCTATTTACAAATGTTCAACTGAATATCAACCGTATAAGTCTTACTACTCTGGGAGGGCTTGAGGTCAAGGGCAGTGGCCCTTCCTCCAGTATAAGATGAAAAAAAGTAAACAGTTTGCTAGTATAATAAGCGCAATGCTGGGGGAATGTCTTCTATCATATCCCCTTGAAGTGATCAGTATTTTCGTATTGATAGAAGGAAACTGAGCAGCACATTGTCTGTGTGGTAAGAAGCTTGCTTCCCAACCACATGGTTCCGGGTTTAGTCACACTGCGTGGGACCATGGGCAAGTGTCATCTCTTATAGCCTCAGGCCTTGTCAGTGGATTTGGTAGACGGAAATTGAAAGAAGCCCCTCGTATAAATGCATGTATATGTGTGTGTGTGTATCTGTGTTTGTCAGTCCCCACGCTCGACAACCGGTGTTGGTGTGTTTACATCCCCGTAACTCAGCTATTCTAGGCTTTTAAAAAAAAGTCCTGGGGTTGATTTGTTCGACTGAAACCCTTCGAGGCGGCACCCCAGCATGCCCACAGTCAAATGACTGAAACAAGTAAAACTAATAACGTAAATATATAAATAAGATTAAAAAACTTACCTGTCGTGTAAGTATTTTTGTTCTGTCTTCCGGCAGAGAACCATATTTCTGAATGTGTGCTAAAAGATCTCCACGGCTGGCGTATTCAAGGACCATATATACAAGATGCATTTCTTCAAAAGTTTCGTGAAATTTTATAATATTTGGATGATTAAGACTGGGCCAAAATTCCAATTCTCTCGGTAAAAATCGAGTTAAGAAGTCTCGTGGAGCTCTCGAACGGTTTACGATTTTCACTGCAAATTGTCGTGAGTGATTAGTCAGACTGCGCAGTAGCTTGACCTTAGAGAAACTGCCATTACCTAGAAGAAATAGAAGAATCTAAGTGATTAAACTAAGTCGAATATTCAGTCTTGGCTGTATGGATCAGAAGTTTGCTTTGTAATCACATGACAGTGGCTTTGAACTGGTTGATCAGGCTCCCTGTCTTCCTGATTTGGTCCCATCTGACAATCATCTGTTCCCCAACACGAAAAAAACCCTTAGCTGGGAACCAGTACTGCAGTGATGATGACGTCATATCTGCTGTTGATAATTTTTTTTCACCAACCGGCTGAAAGCTTCATCAATGGGATCCGAGCAGCGCAAACAAGTGTATGGATAGCAAGGGGGGGACTATGTTGAAAAATAAACCTCATTTGGTCACATTCCATGAGTGTGTCTTCGTCTGCCTATGAATTTTTCAGCATATCATATATATATGTGTGTGTGTGTGTGTGTGTGTGTGTGTGTGTGTGTGTGTGTGTGTGTATGCGTATATGTATGTATGTATGTATGTATGTATGTATGTATGTATGTATGTATGTACATACATACACACAGTTATTAGATCGTCGGAAAGAATGCCTTTCAACATTTGTTTCGGATTTCTGCACTCGGAATTCAGATCTCGCCCATGTCAACTTAACCTTTCAGATTTTTGGGGCCGAAAAATGAAGTACCGACCTAAGGCGGTGGATTGATGAAATTTTCGAGCAGGATTTGTTTCGGTTATGTACGTTGCATGTTCAAATGTCACTGGAGCCGCTCTCCACAATATATGTATGTACGTATGTACGTATGTATGTATGTATGTATGTATGTATGTATGTATGTATGTATGTATGTATGTATGCATGCATGCATGTATGTATGT